>NC_092335.1:89632500-90257500 GCF_046630445.1 Rutidosis leptorrhynchoides
CATCTTATTAGTAATTTGAAGGCACAAAAACTAATAAGAAAAGGTTGCTATGCTGTTCTAGCACACGTCGAGAAAGTACAAACTGAAGAAAAGAGCATCAATGATGTTCCCATTGCAAAAGAATTTCCCGATGTATTTCCGAAAGAATTACCGGGATTACCCCCACATCGATCCGTTGAATTTCAAATAGATCTTGTACCAGGAGCTGCACCAATAGCTCGTGCTCCTTACAGACTCGCACCCAGCGAGATGAAAGAACTGCAAAGCCAATTACAAGAACTTTTAGAGCGTGGTTTCATTCGACCAAGCACATCACCGTGGGGAGCTCCTGTTTTGTTTGTCAAGAAGAAAGATGGTACATTCAGGTTGTGTATCGACTACCGAGAGTTGAACAAACTTACCATCAAGAACCGCTACCCACTACCGAGAATCGACGACTTATTTGATCAACTACAAGGCTCGTCTGTTTATTCAAAGATTGACTTACGTTCCGGGTATCATCAAATGCGGGTGAAAGAAGATGATATTCCAAAGACTGCTTTCAGAACACGTTACGGTCATTACGAGTTTATGGTCATGCCGTTTGGTTTAACTAATGCACCAGCTGTGTTCATGGACCTTATGAACCGAGTGTGTGGACCATACCTTGACAAGTTTGTCATTGTTTTCATTGATGACATACTTATTTACTCAAAGAATGACCAAGAACATGGTGAACATTTGAGAAAGGTGTTAGAAGTATTGAGGAAGGAAGAATTGTACGCTAAGTTTTCAAAGTGTGCATTTTGGTTGGAAGAAGTTCAATTCCTCGGTCACATAGTGAACAAAGAAGGTATTAAGGTGGATCCGACAAAGATAGAAACTGTTGAAAAGTAGGAAACCCCGAAAACTCCGAAACACATACGCCAGTTTTTAGGACTAGCTGGTTACTATAGAAGGTTCATCCAAGACTTTTCCAGAATAGCAAAACCCTTGACTGCATTAACGCATAAAGGGAAGAAATTTGAATGGAATGATGAACAAGAGAAAGCGTTTCAGTTATTGAAGAAAAAGCTAACTACGGCACCTATATTGTCATTGCCTGAAGGGAATGATGATTTTGTGATTTATTGTGATGCATCAAAGCAAGGTCTCGGTTGTGTATTAATGCAACGAACGAAGGTGATTGCTTATGCGTCTAGACAATTGAAGATTCACGAACAAAATTATACGAAGCATGATTTGGAATTAGGCGCGGTTGTTTTTGCATTAAAGACTTGGAGGCACTACTTATATGGGGTTAAAAGTATTATATATACCGACCACAAAAGTCTTCAACACATATTTAATCAGAAACAACTGAATATGAGGCAGCGTAGGTGGATTGAATTATTGAATGATTACGACTTTGAGATTCGTTACCACCCGGGGAAGGCAAATGTGGTAGCCGATGCCTTAAGCAGGAAGGACAGAGAACCCATTCGAGTAAAATCTATGAATATAATGATTCATAATAACCTTACTACTCAAATAAAGGAGGCGCAACAAGGAGTTTTTAAAAAGGGAAATTTAAAGGATGAAATACCCAAAGGATCGGAGAAGCATCTTAATATTCGGGAAGACGAAACCCGGTATAGGGCTGAAAGGATTTGGGTACCAAAATTTGGAGATATGAGAGAAATGGTACTTAGAGAAGCTCATAAAACCAGATACTCAATACATCCTGGAATGGGGAAGATGTACAAGGATCTCAAGAAACATTTTTGGTAGCCGGGTATGAAAGTCGATGTTGCTAAATACGTAGGAGAATGTTTGACGTGTTCTAAGGTCAAAGTTGAGCATCAGAAACCATCAGGTCTACTTCAACAACCCGAAATCCCGGAATGGAAATGGGAAAACATTACCATGGATTTCATCACTAAATTGCCAAGGACTGCAAGTGGTTTTGATACTATTTGGGTAATAGTTGATCGTCTCACCAAATCAGCACACTTCCTGCCAATAAGAGAAGATGACAAGATGGAGAAGTTAGCACGACTGTATTTGAAGGAAGTCGTCTCCAGACATGGAATACCAGTCTCTATTATCTCTGATAGGGATGGCAGATTTATTTCAAGATTCTGGCAGACATTACAGCAAGCATTAGGAACTCGTCTAGACATGAGTACTGCCTATCATCCACAAACTGATGGGCAGAGCGAAAGGACGATACAAACGCTTGAAGACATGCTACGAGCATGTGTTATTGATTTCGGAAACAGTTGGGATCGACATCTACCGTTAGCAGAATTTTCCTACAACAACAGCTACCATTCAAGCATTGAGATGGCGCCGTTTGAAGCACTTTATGGTAAAAAGTGCAGGTCTCCGATTTGTTGGAGTGAAGTGGGGGATAGACAGATTACGGGTCCGGAGATTATACAAGAAACTACCGAGAAGATCATCCAAATTCAACAACGGTTGAAAACCGCCCAAAGTCGACAAAAGAGCTACGCTGACATTAAAAGAAAAGATATAGAATTTGAAATTGGAGAGATGGTCATGCTTAAAGTTGCACCTTGGAAAGTCGTTGTTCGATTTGGTAAACGAGGGAAATTAAATCCAAGGTATATTGGACCATTCAAGATTATTGATCGTGTCGGACCAGTAGCTTACCGACTTGAGTTACCTCAACAACTCGCGGCTGTACATAACACTTTTCACGTCTCGAATTTGAAGAAATGTTTTGCTAAAGAAGATCTCACTATTCCGTTAGATGAAATCCAAATCAACGAAAAACTTCAATTCATCGAAGAACCCGTCGAAATAATGGATCGTGAGGTTAAAAGACTTAAGCAAAACAAGATACCAATTGTTAAGGTTCGATGGAATGCTCGTAGAGGACCCGAGTTCACCTGGGAGCATGAAGATCAGATGAAGAAGAAATACCCGCATCTATTTCCAGAAGATTCGTCAACACCTTCAACCGCTTAAAATTTCGGGACGAAATTTATTTAACGGGTAGGTACTGTAGTGACCCGAACTTTTCCATGTTTATATATATTAATTGAGATTGATATTTACATGATTAAATGTTTCCAACATGTTAAGCAATCAAACTTGTTAAGACTTGATTAATTGAAATATGTTTCATATAGACAATTGACCACCCAAGTTGACCAGTGATTCACGAACGTTAAAACTTGTAAAAACTATATGATGACATATATATGGATATATATATAGTTAACATGATACTATGATAAGTAAACATATCATTAAGTATATTAACAATGAACTATATATGTAAAAACAAGACTACTAACTTAATGATTTCGAAACGAGACATATATGTAACGATTATCGTTGTAAAGACATTTAATGTATATATATATCATATTAAGAGATATTCATACATGATAATATCATGATAATATAATAATTTAAAATCTCATTTGATATTATAAACATTGGGTTAACAACATTTAACAAGATCGTTAACCTAAAGGTTTCAAAACAACACTTACATGTAACGACTAACGATGACTTAACGACTCAGTTAAAATGTATATACATGTAGTGTTTTAATATGTATTTATACACTTTTTAAAGACTTCAATACACTTATCAAAATACTTCTACTTAACAAAAATTCTTACAATTACATCCTCGTTCAGTTTCATCAACAATTCTACTCGTATGCACCCGTATTCGTACTCGTACAATACACAGCTTTTAGATGTATGTACTATTGGTATATACACTCTAATGATCAGCTCTTAGCAGCCCATGTGAGTCACCTAACACATATGGGAACCATCATTTGGCAACTAGCATGAAATATCTCATAAAATTACAAAAATATGAGTAATCATTCATGACTTATTTACATGAAAACAAAATTACATATCCTTTATATCTAATCCATACACCAACGACCAAAAACACCTACAAACACTTTCATTCTTCAATTTTCTTCATCTAATTGATCTCTCTCAAGTTCTATCTTCAAGTTCTAAGTGTTCTTCATATATTCTACAAGTTCTAGTTACATAAAATCAAGAATACTTTCAAGTTTGCTAGCTCACTTCCAATCTTGTAAGGTGATCATCCAACCTCAAGAAATCTTTATTTCTTACAGTAGGTTATCATTCTAATACAAGGTAATAATCATATTTAAACTTTGGTTCAATTTCTATAACTATAACAATCTTATTTCAAGTGGTGATCTTACTTGAACTTGTTTTCGTGTCATGATTCTTCTTCAAGAACTTCGAGCCATCCAAGGATCCGTTGAAGCTAGATCCATTTTTATCTTTTCCAGTAGGTTTATCCAAGGAACTTAAGGTAGTAATGATGTTCATAACATCATTCGATTCATACATATAAAGCTATCTTATTCGAAGGTTTAAACTTGTAATCACTAGAACATAGTTTAGTTAATTCTAAACTTGTTCGCAAACAAAAGTTAATCCTTCTAACTTGACTTTTAAAATCAACTAAACACATGTTCTATATCTATATCGGATGCTAACTTAATGATTTAAAACCTGGAAACACGAAAAACACCGTAAAACCGGATTTACGCCGTCGTAGTAACACCGCGGGCTGTTTTTGGGTTAGTTAATTAAAAACTATGATAAACTTTGATTTAAAAGTTGTTATTCAGAGAAAATGATTTTTATTATGAACATGAAACTATATCCAAAAATTATGGTTAAACTCAAAGTGGAAGTATGTTTTCTAAAATGGTCATCTAGACGTCGTTCTTTCGACTAAAATGACTACCTTTACAAAAACGACTTGTAACTTATTTTTCCGACTATAAACCTATACTTTTTATGTTTAGATTCATAAAATAAAGTTCAATATGAAACCATAGCAATTTGATTCACTCAAAACGGATTTAAAATGAAGAAGTTATGGGTAAAACAAGATTGGATAATTTTTCTCATTTTAGCTACGTGAAAATTGGTAATAAATCTATTCCAACCATAACTTAATCAACTTGTATTGTATATTCTGTAATCTTGAGATACCATAGACACGTATACAATGTGTCGACCTATCATGTCGACACATCTATATATATTTCGGAACAACCATAGACACTCTATATGTGAATGTTGGAGTTAGCTATACAGGGTTGAGGTTGATTCCAAAATATATATAGTTTGAGTTGTGATCAATACTGAGATACATATACACTGGGTCGTGGATTGATTCAAGATAATATTTATCGATTTATTTCTGTACATCTAACTGTGGACAACTAGTTGTAGGTTACTAACGAGGACAGCTGACTTAATAAACTTAAAACATCAAAATATATTAAAAGTGTTGTAAATATATTTTGAACATACTTTGATATATATGTATATATTGTTATAGGTTCGTAAATCAACAGTGGCCAAGTCTTACTTCTCGACGAAGTAAAAATCTGTGAAAGTGAGTTATAGTCCCACTTTTAAAATCTAATATTTTTGGGATGAGAATACATGCAGGTTTTATAAATGATTTACAAAATAGACACAAGTACGTGAAACTACATTCTATGGTTGAATTATCGAAATCGAATATGCCCCTTTTTATTAAGTCTGGTAATCTAAGAATTAGGGAACAGACACCCTAATTGACGCGAATCCTAAAGATAGATCTATTGGGCCTAACAAACCCCATCCAAAGTACCGGATGCTTTAGTACTTCGAAATTTATATCATATCCGAAGGGTGTCCCGGAATGATGGGGATATTCTTATATATGCATCTTGTTAATGTCGGTTACCAGGTGTTCACCATATGAATGATTTTTATCTCTATGTATGGGATGTGTATTGAAATATGAAATCTTGTGGTCTATTGTTACGATTTGATATATATAGGTTAAACCTATAACTCACCAACATTTTTGTTGACGTTTAAAGCATGTTTATTCTCAGGTGAATATTAAGAGCTTCCGCTGTCGCATACTTAAATAAGGACGAGATTTGGAGTCCATGCTTGTATGAGATTTTGTAAAAACTGCATTCAAGAAACTTATTTTGTTGTAACATATTTGTATTGTAAACCATTATGTAATGGTCGTGTGTAAACAGGATATTTTAGATTATCATTATTTGATAATCTACGTAAAGCTTTTTATACCTTTATTGATGAAATAAACATTATGGTTTGTTTTAAAATGAATGCAGTCTTTGAAAAAAGTCTCATATAGAGGTCAAAACCTCGCAACGAAATCAATTAATATTGAACGTTTTTAATCAATAAGAACGGGACATTTCATGTTAGGCCCAATAGATCTATCTTTAGGATTCGCGTCAATTAGGGTGTCTGTTCCCTAATTATTAGATTACCAGACTTAATAAAATGGGGCATATTCGATTTCTATAATTCAACCATAGAATGTAGTTTCACGTACTTGTGTCTATTTTGTAAATCATTTATAAAACCTACATGTATTCTCATCCCAAAAATATTAGATTTTAAAAGTAGGACTATAACTCACTTTCACAGATTTTTACTTCGTCGGGAAGTAAGACTTATCCACTGGTTGATTCACGAACCTATAACAATATATACATATATATCAAAGTATGTTCAAAATATATTTACAACACTTTTAATATATTTTGATGTGTTAAGTTTATTAAGTCAGTTGTCCTCGTTAGTAACCTACAACTAGTTGTCCACAGTTAGATGTACAGAAATAAATCGATAAATATTATCTTGAATCAATCCACGACCTAGTGTATACGTATCTCAGTATTGATCACAACTCAAACTATATATATTTTGGAATCAACCTCAACCCTGTATAGCTAACTCCAACATTCACATATAGAGTGTCTATGGTTGTTCCGAAATATATATAGATGTGTCGACATGATAGGTCGAAATATTGTATACGTGTCTATGGTATCTCATGATTACATAATATACAATACAAGTTGATTAAGTTATGGTTGGAATATATTTGTTACCAATTTTCACGTAGCTAAAATGAGAAAAATTATCCAATCTTGTTTTACCCATAACTTCTTCATTTTAAATCCGTTTTGAGTGAATAAAATTGCTATGGTTTCATATTGAACTCTATTTTATGAATCTAAACAGAAAAAGTATAGGTTTATAGTCAAAAAAATAAGTTACAAGTCGTTTTTGTAAAGGTAGTCATTTCAGTCGAAAGAACGACGTCTAGATGACCATTTTAGAACACATACTTCCACTTTGAGTTTAACCATAATTTTTGGATATAGTTTCATGTTCATAATAAAAATCATTTTCCCAGAATAACAACTTTTAAATCAAAGTTTATCATAGTTTTTAATTAACTAACCTAAAACAGCCCGCGGTGTTACTACGACGGCGTAAATCCGATTTTACGGTGTTTTTCGTGTTTCCAGGTTTTAAATCATTAAGTTAGCTTATCATATAGATATAGAACATGTGTTTAGTTGATTTTAAAAGTCAAGTTAGAAGGATTAACTTTTATTTGGGAACAAGTTTAGAATTAACTAAACTATGTTCTAGTGATTACAAGTTTAAACCTTCGAATAAGATAGCTTTATAAGTATGAATAGAATGATGTTATGAACATCATTACTACCTCAAGTTCCTTGGATAAACCTAATGGAAATGAGAAAAATAGATCTAGCTTCAAAGGATCCTTGGATGGCTTGAAAGTTCTTGAAGCAGAATCATGACACGAAAACAATTTCAAGGAAGATTTCCACTCGAAATAAGATTGTTATAGTTATAGAAATTGAATTAAAGTTTGAATATGATTATTACCTTGTATTAGAAAGATAACCTACTGTAAGTAACAAAGGTTTCTTGATCTTGGATGATTACTTGCAATGGATTTAGAAAACTTGGAAGTAAACTTGGAATCTTGGAAGTATTCTTGATTTTATGAAACTAGAACTTTTGAAATTTATGAAGAACACTTAGAACTTGAAGATAGAACTTGAGAGAGATCAATTAGATGAAGAAAATTAAAGAATGAAAGTGTTTGTAGGTGTTTTTGGTCGTTGGTGTATGGATTAGATATAAAGGATATGTAATTTTGTTTTCATGTAAATAAGTCATGAATGATTACTCATATTTTTGTAATTTTATGAGGTATTTCATGCTAGTTGCCAAATGATGGTTCCCACATGTGTTAGGTGACTCACATGGGCTGCTAAGAGCTGATCATTTGAGTGTATATACCAATAGTACATACATCTAAAAGCTGTGTATTGTACGAGTACAAATACAGGTGCATACGAGTAGAATTGTTGATGAAACTGAACGAGGATGTAATTGTAAGTATTTTTGTTAAGTAGAAGTATTTTTATAAGTGTCTTGAAGTCTTTCAAAAGTGTATGAATACATATTAAAACACTACATGTATATACATTTTAATTGAGTCGTTAAGTCATCGTTAGTCGTTACATGTAAATGTTGTTTTGAAACCTTTAGGTTAACGATCTTGTTGAATGTTGTTAACCCATTGTTTATTATAACAAATTTGATGTTAAATTGTTATATTATCATGATATTATGATATATAATATATCTTAGTATGATATATATACAGTTAAATGTCGTTACAACGATAATCGTTACATATATGTCTCGTTTCGAAATCATTAAGTTAGTAGTCTTATTTTTACATATGTATTTCATTGTTAATACACTTAATAATATATTTACTTATCATTTAACATAATTAACCAAGTGTATTAATATCTTAATATGATTCATATGTACCTAGTAAGACGTTGTTATAACGATAATCGTTATATATATCGTTTTCGAGTTTCTTAAATTAATAGTCTCATTTTTATGTATATAACTCATTATTAAAATACCTAATGAGATACATACTTATAATAAAATCATGTTAACTATATATATAACCATATATATGTCATCGTATAGTTTTTACAAGTTTTAACGTTCGTGAATCACCGGTCAACTTGGGTGGTCAATTGTCTATATGAAACCTATTTCAATTAATCAAGTCTTAACAAGTTTGATTGCTTAACATGTTGGAAACACTTAATCATATAAATAACAATTTCATTTAATATATATATAAACATGGAAAAGTTCGGGTCACTACAGTACCTACCCGTTAAATAAATTTCGTCCCGAAATTTTAAGCAGTTGGAGGTGTTGACGTATCTTCTGGAAATAAATGCGGGTATTTTTTTTCATCTGATCTTCACGCTCCCAGGTGAACTCGGGTCCTCTACGAGCATTCCATCGAACCTTAACAATCGGTATCTTATTTTGTTTAAGTCTCTTAACCTCACGATCCATTATTTCGACGGGTTCTTCAATGAATTGAAGTTTTTCATTGATTTGGATTTCGTCCAACGGAATAGTGAGATCTTCTTTAGTAAAACATTTCTTCAAATTTGAGACGTGGAAAGTGTTATGTACAGCCGCGAGTTGTTGAGGTAGCTCCAGTTGGTAAGCTACTGGTCCGACACGATCTATAATCTTGAATGGTCCAATGTACCTTGGATTTAGTTTCCCCCGTTTACCAAATCGAACAACGCCTTTCTAAGGTGAAACCTTAAGCATGACCATTTCTCCAATTTCAAACTCTATATCTTTTCTTTTACTGTCCGCGTAGCTCTTTTGTCGACTCTGGGCGGTTTTCAATCTTTGTTGAATTTGGATGATTTTCTCGGTAGTTTCTTGTATTATCTCCGGACCCGTAATCTGTCTATCCCCCACTTCACTCCAACTAATCGGAGACCTGCACTTTCTACCATAAAGTGCTTCAAACGGCGCCATCTCAATGCTTGAATGGTAGCTGTTGTTGTAGGAAAATTCTGCTAACGGTAGATGTCGATCCCAACTGTTTCCGAAATCAATAACACAAGCTCGTAGCATGTCTTCAAGCGTTTGTATCTTCCTTTCGCTCTGCCCATCAGTTTGTGGATGATAGGCAGTACTCATGTCTAGACGAGTTCCCAATGCTTGCTGAAATGTCTGCCAGAATCTTGAAATAAATCTTCCATCCCTATCAGAGATAATAGAGATTGGTATTCCATGTCTGGAGACGACTTCCTTCAAATACAGTCGTGCTAACTTCTCCATCTTGTCATCTTCTCTTATTGGCAGGAAGTGTGCTGACTTGGTGAGACGATCAACTATTACCCAAATAGTATCATAACCACTTGCAGTCCTTGGCAATTTAGTAATGAAATCCATGGTAATGTTTTCCCATTTCCATTCCGGGATTTCAGGTTGTTGTAGTAGACCTGATGATTTCTGATGTTCAGCTTTGACCTTAGAACACGTCAAACATTCTCCTACATATTTAGCAATATCGACTTTCATACCTGGCCATCAAAAATGTTTCTTAGGATCCTTGTACATCTTCCCCGTTCCAGGATGTATTGAGTATCTGGTTTTATGAGCTTCTCTAAGTATCATTTCTCTCATATCTCCAAATTTTGATACCCAAATTCTTTCAGCCCTATACCGGGTTCCATCTTCCCGAATATTAAGATGCTTCTCCGATCCTTTGGGTATTTCATCCTTTAAATTTCCCTCTTTTAAAACTCCTTGTTGCGCCTCCGTTATTTGAGTAGTAAGGTTAGTGTGAATCATTATATTCATAGATTTTACTCGAAAGGGTTCTCTGTCCTTTCTGCTCAAGGCGTCGGCTACTACATTTGCCTTCCACGGGTGGTAACGAATCTCAAAGTCATAATCATTCAACAATTCAATCCACCTACGCTGCCTCATATTCAGTTGTTTCTGATTAAATATGTGTTGAAGACTTTTGTGGTCGGTATATATAATACTTTTGACCCCATATAAGTAGTGCCTCCAAGTCTTTAATGCAAAAACAACCGCGCCAAATTCCAAATCATGTGTCGTATAATTTTGCTCGTGAATCTTCAATTGTCTAGACGCATAAGCAATCACCTTCATCCGTTGCATTAATACACAACCAAGACCTTGCTTTGATGCGTCACAATAAATCACAAAATCATCATTCCCTTCAGGCAATGACAATATAGGTGCTGTAGTTAGCTTTTTCTTCAATAATTGAAACGCCTTCTCTTGTTCATCCTTCCATTCAAATTTCTTCCCTTTATGCGTTAATGCAGTCAAGGGTTTTGCTATTTTGGAGAAATCTTGGATGAATCTTCTGTAGTAACCAGCCAATCCTAAAAATTGACGTATATGCTTCGGAGTTTTTGGGGTTTCCCACTTTTCAACGGTTTCGATCTTTTCCGGGTCCACCTGGATACCTTCTTTGTTCACTATGTGATCGAGGAATTGAACTTCTTCCAACCAAAATGCACACTTTGAAAACTTAGCGTACAGTTTTTCTTTCCTCAATACTTCTAGCACTTTTCTCAAATGTTCTTCGTGCTCTTGATCATTCTTTGAGTAAATAAGTATGTCATCGATGAAAACAATGACAAACTTGTCAAGATATGGCCCACACACTCGGTTCATAAGGTCCATGAACACAGCTGGTGCGTTAGTCAATCCAAACGGCATAACCATAAACTCGTAATGACCATAACGCGTCCTAAAAGCAGTTTTTGGAATATCATCCTCCTTTACTCGCATTTGATGATATCCAGAACGTAAATTGATCTTCGAATAAACTGACAAGCCTTGTAGTTGATCAAATAAGTCGTCAATTCTCGGCAGTGGATAACGGTTTTTGATGGTAAGTTTGTTCAACTCTCTGTAGTCAATACACAACCTAAATGTACCATCCTTCTTCTTGACAAACAAAACAGGAGCTCCCCATGGTGATGTGCTTGGTCGAATGAAACCACGCTCTAATAGTTCTTGTAGTTGGCTTTGCAGTTCTTTCATCTCGCTGGGTGCGAGTCTATAAGGAGCACGAGCTATTGGTGCAGCTCCTGGTACAAGATCTATTTGAAATTCAACAGATCGATGTGGAGGTAGTCCCGGTAATTCTTTTGGAAATACATCGGGAAATTCTTTTGCGACGGGAACATCATTGATGCTCTTTTCTTCAGTTTGTACTTTCTCGACGTGTGCTAGAACAGCATAGCAACCTTTTCTTATTAGTTTTTGTGCCTTCAAATTACTAATAAGATGTAGCTTCATGTTGCCCTTTTCTCCGTACACCATTAAGGGTTCTCCTTCTTCTCGTACAATGCGAATTGCATTTTTATAACATACGATCTCTGCTTTCACCTTCTTCAGCCAGTCCATGCCAACTATTACATCAAAACTCCCTAACTCTACTGGTATCAAATCAATCTTAAATATTTCGCTACCCAGTTTAATTTCTCGATTCCGGCATATATTATCTGCTGAAATTAATTTACCGTTTGCTAATTTGAGTAAAAATTTACTATCCAACGGCGTTAATGGACAACTTAATTTAGCACAAAAATCTCTACTCATATAGCTTCTATCCGCACCCGAATCAAATAAAACGTAAGCAGATTTATTGTCAATAAGAAACGTACCCGTAACAAGCTCCGAGTCTTCCTGTGCCTCTGCCGCATTAATATTGAAAACTCTTCCGCGGCCTTGTCCATTCGTGTTCTCCTGGTTCGGGCAATTTCTAATAATGTGGCCCGGTTTTCCACATTTATAACAAACTACATTGGCATAACTTGCTCCGACACTACTTACTCCGCCATCACTCGTTCTGACACCATTTGTTCCTTTCGTTCTGTTAACCCCTGGTCCGTAGACCTCACACTTCGCCGTGCTATGACCATTTCTTTTACACTTGTTGCAAAATTTGGTGCAGAACCCCGAGTGATACTTTTTCACACCTTTGGCATAGCTGCTTCTGATTGTTGTTGTGGTTGCGGTTGTTATTGTTGTTGGGATGATTGTTGTAGTTGCTGCTGTTGTTGTTGTTGTTGGGCCGTTTGTTGTAGTTGCGATTGATGTTGCGATTGTTGGGATAATTGTTGCGATTATTATTGTAATTGCTGTTGTTGTTGTATTGGTGATTCTTATCACCGTTTTCCTCCCACTTTCTTTTGACTTGCTTCACATTGGCCTCTTCAGCCGTCTGTTCTTTAATTCTTTCCTCAATCTGGTTCACTAGTTTGTGAGCCATTCTACATGCCTGTTGTATGGAGGCGGGCTTGTGTGAACTTATATCTTCTTGGATTCTTTCCGGTAATCCTTTCACAAACGCGTCGATCTTCTCTTCCTCATCTTCGAACGCTCCCCGACACAATAGGCACAATTCTATGAATCGTCTTTCGTACGTGGTAATATCAAATCCTTGGGTTCGTAACCCTCTAAGTTCTGTCTTGAGCTTATTGACCTCGGTTCTGGGACGGTACTTCTCGTTCATCAAGTGCTTGAATGCTGACCACGGTAGTGCGTACGCATCATCTTGTCCCACTTGCTCTAGATAGGTATTCCACCATGTTAATGCAGAACCTGTGAAGGTATGCGTAGCGTACTTCACTTTGTCCTCTTCAGTACACTTACTTATGGCAAACACCTATTCGACCTTCTCGGTCCACCGTTTCAATCCGATCGGTCCTTCGGTTCCATCAAATTCCAAAGGTTTGCAGGCAGTGAATTCTTTGTAGGTGCATCCTACACGATATCCTCTACTGCTAGATCCAAGGTTATTGTTGGTATGTAGCGTAGCCTGTACTGCGGCTATGTTTGAAGCTAGAAAAGTACGGAATTCCTCTTCATTCATATTCACGGTGTGTCGAGTAGTCGGTGCCATTTCCTTCAAAATAGTCAAATGGAACAAGTTAATCATACAGAATATTAAGAGTAGTTAATAGTATTTCGTAGCATAATATGAACTCATTTATAAAAGCTTTTTCTTCATATTAGCGTTTTATAAGTTTAAATTTGGGTAGTACCTACCCGTTAAGTTCATACTTAGTAGCTAATATACAATTCAACTACTACAATTCTATATGAAAAACTGATTATAATAATATTTCGCGTTAAAACTTTTATACAATATTTTACAAACTTACAATACCGCTTATTTTACATAAAGCATGAAATATAGCACACAATAACTTTGATACAAGATAGTTGTGAAGATAATTCTAGCTAGTACACAAGTCGTTCAGCAAAGGTAATAAAGACACGTAATTCATACGTCCAGAAACAAGTCATGCATTCTGGTTTTACTAGGACTACTTCTCATCCTTGGTCTTGTGGAACATAACCGTTATGGCCGTTGATAAGATAGCATGTTGTAACGTCGTCAAAGGGACGAGGGTTACGTAATGACCAACAGTCTCGTAATAACCTAAAAACCTCATTTCTTACCCCAATTACCGACTCCGTCACTTGTGGGAACGTTTTGTTTAATAGTTGTAGCCCGATGTTCTTTTTCTCACTTTGGTGAGAAGCGAACATTACTAACCCGTAAGCATAGCATGCTTCTTTATGTTGCATGTTAGCCGCTTTTTCTAAATCATGAAGTCCTATATTCGGATACATTGAGTCAAAATAATTTCTTAACCCGTTGCGTAAAATAGCATTTGGGTTCCCCGCAATATATGCGTCAAAGTAAACACATCGTAACTTATGGGTTTCCCAATGTGATATCCCCCATCTTTCAAACGAAAGTCTCTTATAAACCAAGACATTCTTGGAACATTCTTCGAATGTCTTACAAACTGATTTCACCGTAAATAGTTGTGCCGAAGAATTCTGACCGACTCTAGACAAGATTTCATCAATCATGTGTCCGGGTAGGTCTCTTAAAATATTGGGTTGTCTATCCATTTTGTGTTTTTATACTGTAAAATAGACAAGAGTTAGATTCATAAAAAAAAAATACTTATTAATATAAGCAATTTTTACATATATCATAAAGCATAAGCACACTATATTACATATATTACATCACACGAATACAACTATCTTATTCCGACTTGCTCGTTTCTTCTTCTTTGGTTTTGGTTCGTTTTGCCAAGTTTCTAGGGATATATGATGTTCCCCTAATACGAGCTGTCGTTTTCCACAACGGTTTAGAAAAACCTGGTGGTTTAGAGGTTCCCGGGTCATTGTTACAACTTAAGGGCTTCGGGGGTTGACGATGTAGTGACCCGAACTTTTCCATGTTTATATATATTAATTGAGATTGATATTTACATGATTAAATGTTTCCAACATGTTAAGCAATCAAACTTGTTAAGACTTGATTAATTGAAATATGTTTCATATAGACAATTGACCACCCAAGTTGACCGGCGATTCACGAACGTTAAAACTTGTAAAAATGACATGACGATATATATATGGATATACATATGGTTAACATGAGATTATGATAAGTAAGTATCTCCATAAGTATATTAACAATGAGTTATATACATATAAACAAGACTACTAACTTAAGGATTTCGAAACGAGACATATATGTAACGATTATCGTTGTAACGACATTTAAATGTATATATATCATATTAAGATATATTAATATATCATAATATCATGATAATATAATAATTTAACATCTCATTAGATATAATAAACAATGGGTTAACAACATTAATTGAGATCGTTAACTTAAAGGTTTCAAAACAACACTTACATGTAACGACTAACGATGACTTAACGACTCAGTTAAAATGTATATACATGTAGTGTATTTAGATGTATTAAAATACTTTTGGAAGACTTCAAGACATATATCAAAACACTCATACTTAACGAAAATGGTTACAGTTACTTTCCCATTCTTTTCTTTCATCAAGAATTCTAGTCGTATTTTTACCCGTATTATACACAGCTTCAAAACGTACTTACTATGGGTATATACCAATAGGAACTAGCATGGGATTCCACTCTTGATTATGTCATGTATGACTAATCAATTTTAACTTCTACCATGAGCTAGTCAACTAACTAGAACTCCTTTTAACCCCACTCACCACTCACCAATTACCACTCATCATTCACTCCATTTCACTTCCAATTCTCTTTCTAATTCTCTCTCAACACACCCACACTATTATGAACGTATTTTTCCAGTAGTTAATCATCATCTTCATCAAAAATCACTTCAAGAATCAAGCTATAATCATCATAGGAAGAACACTTCAAGAACACTTCAAAAATCCCTTCAAGTTTACTAATTTACTTCCAAGCTTTCTAATCCATTCCAAGTAATCATCTAAGATCAAGAAACCTTTGTTATATACAGTAGGTTATCTTTCTTATTCAATGTAATATTCATATTCAAACTTTGATTCAATTTCTATAACTATAAACTATCTTAATTCGAGTAAAAATCTTACTTGAACTTGTTTTTGTGTCATGATCCTACTTCAAGAACTTTCAAGCCATCCAAGATCCTTTGAAGCTAGATCATTTCTTGTCACTTCCAGTAGGTTTACCTACTAAACTTGAGGTAGTAATGATGTTCATAACATCATTCGATTCATATATATAAAACTATCTTATTCGAAGGTTTAAACTCGTAATCACTAGAACATAGTTTAGTTAATTCTAAACTTGTTCGCAAAAAAAAGTTAATCCTTCTAACTTGACTTTTAAAATTAAATAAACACATGTTCTATATCTATATGATATGCTAACTTAATGATTTAAAACCTGGAAACACGAAAAACACCGTAAAACCGGATTTACGCCGTAGTAGTAACACCGCGGGCTGTTTTGGGTTAGTTAATTAAAAACTATGATAAACTTTGATTTAAAAGTTGTTATTCTGAAAAAATGATTTTTATTATGAACATGAAACTATATCCAAAAATTATGGTTAAACTCAAAGTGGAAGTATGTTTTCTAAAATGGTCATCTAGACGTCGTTCTTTCGACTGAAATGACTACCTTTACAAAAACGACTTGTAACTTATTATTCCGACTATAAACCTATACTTTTTCTGTTTGGATTCATAAAATAGAGTTCAATATGAAACCATAGCAATTTGATTCACTCAAAACGGATTTAAAATGAAGAAGTTATGGGTAAAACAAGATTGGATAATTATTCTCATTTTAGCTACGTGAAAATTGGTAACAAATCTATTCCAACCATAACTTAATCAACTTGTATTGTATATTATGTAATCTTGAGATACCATAGACACGTATACAATGTTTCGACCTATCATGTCGACACATCTATATATATTTCGGAACAACCATAGACACTCTATATGTGAATGTTGGAGTTAGCTATACAGGGTTGAGGTTGATTCCAAAATATATATAGTTTGAGTTGTGATCAATACTGAGATACGTATACACTGGGTCGTGGATTGATTCAAGATAATATTTATCGATTTATTTCTGTACATCTAACTGTGGACAACTAGTTGTAGGTTACTAACGAGGACAGCTGACTTAATAAACTTAAAACATCAAAATATATTAAAAGTGTTGTAAATATATTTTGAACATACTTTGATATATATGTATATATTGTTATAGGTTCGTGAATCAACCAGTGGCCAAGTCGTACTTCCCAACGAAGTAAAAATCTGTGAAAGTGAGTTATAGTCCCACTTTTAAAATCTAATATTTTTGGGATGAGAATACATGTAGGTTTTATAAATGATTTACAAAATAGACACAAGTACGTGAAACTACATTCTATGGTTGAATTATCGAAATTGAATATGCCCCTTTTTATTAAGTCTGGTAATCTAAGAATTAGGGAACAGACACCCTAATTGACGCGAATCCTAAAGATAGATCTATTGGGCCTAACAAACCCCATCCAAAGTACCGGATGCTTTAGTACTTTGAAATTTATATCATATCCGAAGGGTGTCCCGGAATGATGGGGATATTCTTATATATGCATCTTGTTAATGTCGGTTACCAGGTGTTCACCATATGAATGATTTTTATCTCTATGTATGGGATGTGTATTGAAATATGAAATCTTGTGGTCTATTATTATGATTTGATATATATAGGTTAAACCTATAACTCACCAACATTTTTGTTGACGTTTTAAGCATGTTTATTCTCAGGTGATTATTAAGAGCTTCCGCTGTCACATACTTAAATAAGGACGAGATTTGGAGTCCATGCTTGTATGATATTGTGTAAAAACTGCATTCAAGAAACTTATTTTGTTGTAACATATTTGTATTGTAAACCATTATGTAATGGTCGTGTGTAAACAGGATATTTTAGATTATCATTATTTGATAATCTATGTAAAGCTTTTTAAACCTTTATTGATGAAATAAAGGTTATGGTTTGTTTTAAAATGAATGCAGTCTTTGAAAAACGTCTCATATAGAGGTCAAAACCTCGCAACGAAATCAATTAATATGGAACGTTTTTAATCAATAAGAACGGGACATTTCAGACGATACATATAAAGTTCATCGGGGTTGGAATTAGATTTCTCTATTTTTATGCCCTTTCCCTTATTATTTTCTTTTGCCTTTTTAAATTCAGTTGGGGTAATTTCTATAACATCATCGGAATTCTCGTCGGAATCCGATTCATCGGAGAATTGGTAATCCTCCCAATATTTTGCTTCCTTGGCGGAAACACCATTGACCATAATTAACCTTAGTCGGTTGGTTGAGGATTTTATTTTACTTAACCGTTTTATTATTTCCCCCACCGGTTCTATTTCCTCCTCCGGTTCCTCCTCTTCCGGTTCTGATTCTTCTTCCGGTTCTGATTCTTCTTCCGGTTCTTCTTCGGGAACTTGTGAATCACTCCAATATATATTCGACTCTTCGTTATTATTAGGTGAGTTAATGGGATTTGTGCTAGAGGTAGACATCTATCACACAATATCAAACATGTTAAGAGATTAATATATCACATAATATATACATGTTAATAATATATAGTTTCCAACAAAAATGTTAAACAATCATTTTTAAAGAAAACACGGTCGAAGTCCAGACTCACTAATGCATCCTAACAAACTCGATAAGACACACTAATGCAAATTTTCTGGTTCTCTAAGACCAACGCTCGGATACCAACTGAAATGTCCCGTTCTTATTGATTAAAAACGTTCCATATTAATTGATTTCGTTGCGAGGTTTTGACCTCTATATGAGACGTTTTTCAAAGACTGCATTCATTTTTAAAACAAACCATAACCTTTATTTCATAAATAAAGGTTTAAAAAGTTTTACGTAGATTATCAAATAATGATAATCTAAAATATCCTGTTTACACACGACCATTACATAATGGTTTACAATACAAATATGTTACATCGAAATCAGTTTCTTGAATGCAGTTTTTACACAATATCATACAAACATGGACTCCAAATCTTGTCCTTATTTTAGTATACAACAGCGGAAGCTCTTAGTATTCACCTGAGAATAAACATGCTTTAAACGTCAACAAAAATGTTGGTGAGTTATAGGTTTAACCTATATATATCAAATCGTAACAATAGACCACAAGATTTCATATTTCAATACACATCCCATACCTAGAGATAAAAATCATTCATATGGTGAACACCTGGTAATCGACATTAACAAGATGCATATATAAGAATATCCCCATCATTCCGGGACACCCTTCGGATATGATATAAATTTCGAAGTACTAAAGTATCCGGTACTTTGGATGGGGTTTGTTAGGCCCAATAGATCTATCTTTAGGATTCGCGTCAATTAGGGTGTCTGTTCCCTAATTCTTAGATTACCAGACTTAATAAAATGGGGCATATTCGATTTCGATAATTCAACCATAGAATGTAGTTTCACGTACTTGTGTCTATTTTGTAAATCATTTATAAATCTACATGTATTCTCATCCCAAAAATATTAGATTTTAAAAGTGGGACTATAACTCACTTTCACAGATTTTTACTTCGTCGGGAAGTAAGACTTGGCCACTGGTTGATTCACGAACCTATAACAATATATACATATATATCAAAGTATGTTCAAAATATATTTACAACACTTTTAATATATTTTGATGTTTTAAGTTTATTAAGTCAGCTGTCCTCGTTAGTAACTTACAACTAGTTGTCCACAGTTAGATGTACAGAAATAAATCGATAAATATTATCTTGAATCAATCCACGACCCAGTGTATACGTATCTCAGTATTGATCACAACTCAAACTATATATATTTTGGAATCAACCTCAACCCTGTATAGCTAACTCCAACATTCACATATAGAGTGTCTATAGTTGTTCCGAAATATATATAGATGTGTCGACATGATAGGTCGAAACATTGTATACGTGTCTATGGTATCTCAAGATTACATAATATACAATACAAGTTGATTAAGTTATGGTTGGAATAGATTTGTTACCAATTTTCACGTAGCTAAAATGAGAAAAATTATCCAATCTTGTTTTACCCATAACTTCTTCATTTTAAATCCGTTTTGAGTGAATCAAATTGCTATGGTTTTATATTGAACTCTATTTTATGAATCTAAACAGAAAAAGTATAGGTTTATAGTCGGAAAATTAAGTTACAAGTCGTTTTTGTAAAGATAGTCATTTCAGTCGAAAGAACGACGTCTAGATGACCATTTTAGAACACATACTTCCACTTTGAGTTTAACCATAATTTTTGGATATAGTTTCATGTTCATAATAAAAATCATTTTCCCAGAATAATAACTTTTAAATCAAAGTTTATCATAGTTTTTAATTAACTAACCCAAAACAGCCCGCGGTGTTACTACGACGGCGTAAATCCGATTTTACGGTGTTTTTCGTGTTTCCAGGTTTTAAATCATTAAGTTAGCATATCATATAGATATAGAACATGTGTTTAGTTGATTTTAAAAGTCAAGTTAGAAGGATTAACTTTTATTTGCGAACAAGTTTAGAATTAACTAAACTATGTTCTAGTGATTACAAGTTTAAACCTTCGAATAAGATAGTTTTATATGTATGAATAGAATGATGTTATGAACATCATTATTACCTCAAGTTCCTTGGATAAACCTACTGGAAATGAGAAAAATAGATCTAGCTTTAAAGGATCCTTGGATGGCTTGAAAGTTCTTGAAGCAGAATCATGACACGAAAACAATTTCAAGTAAGATTTCCACTCGAAATAAGATTGTTATAGTTATAGAAATTGAATTAAAGTTTGAATATGATTATTACCTTGTATTAGAAAGATAACCTACTGTAAGTAACAAAGGTTTTTTGATCTTGAATGATTACTTGGAATGGATTTAGAAAACTTGGAAATAAACTTGCAATCTTGGAAGTATTCTTGATTTTATGAAACTAGAACTTTTAGAATTTATGAAGAACACTTAGAACTTGAAGATAGAACTTGAGAGAGATCAATTAGATGAAGAAAATTAAAGAATGAAAGTGTTTGTAGGTGTTTTTGGTCGTTGGTGTATGGATTAGATATAAAGGATATGTAATTTTATTTTCATGTAAATAAGTCATGAATGATTACTCATATTTTTGTAATTTTATGAGATATTTCATGCTAGTTGCCAAATGATGGTTCCCACATGTGTTAGGTGACTCACATGGGCTGCTAAGAGCTGATCATTGGAGTGTATATACCAATAGTACATACATCTAAAAGCTGTGTATTGTACGAGTACGAATACGGGTGCATACGAGTAGAATTCTTGATGAAACTGAACGAGGATGTAATTGTAAGCATTTTTGTTAAGTAGAAGTATTTTGATAAGTGTCTTGAAGTATTTCAAAAGTGTATGAATACATATTAAAACACTACATGTATATACATTTTAACTGAGTCGTTAAGTCATCGTGAGTCGTTACATGTAAATGTTGTTTTGAAACCTTTAGGTTAACGATCTTGTTGAATGTTGTTAACCCATTGTTTATTATAACAAATGAGATGTTAAATTGTTATATTATCATGATATTATGATATATAATATATCTTAGTATGATATATATACAGTTAAATGTCGTTACAACGATAATCGTTACATATATGTCTCGTTTCGAAATCATTAAGTTAGTAGTCTTATTTTTACATATGTATTTCATTGTTAATACACTTAATAATATATTTACTTATCATTTAACATAATTAACCAAGTGTATCAATATCTTAATATGATTCATATGTACCTAGTAAGACGTTGTTATAACGATAATCGTTATATATATCGCTTTCGAGTTTCTTAAATTAATAGTCTCATTTTTATGTATATAACTCATTGTTAAAATACCTAATGAGATACATACTTATAATAAAATCATGTTAACTATATATATAACCATATATATGTCATCGTATAGTTTTTACAAGTTTTAACGTTCGTGAATCACCGGTCAACTTGGGTGGTCAATTGTCTATATGAAACCTATTTCAATTAATCAAGTCTTAACAAGTTTGATTGCTTAACATGTTGGAAACACTTAATCATATAAATAACAATTTCATTTAATATATATATAAACATGGAAAAGTTCGGGTCACTACACAATGCATGTGTATAACCATGTAATAATAGAATTAATAATTATAACAATTATTCAAGCCATAACAATTAAATCTCCAATTTAAAATAGTGATATTCTTTCAATCATATTTGTATGTCATGAGGTTAAGTCTAGATCAACGGAGTTGACTTTAAAACCAAAAAAGGTTTCGACTTTCACCAATACACCACAAAGTTAAATCTAAAGAATAATCACACGACAATTAAAACGGTGTAAAAGCGGCTCTGATTAGCACTGATGGAAAATTGTGTGTACTTTTAAATTTTACAAACGCAGCGGAACGATAAAAAAAATATTTTCATTCATTAATAAACATATTTTATTAACATTAAAATAAACATCATTTATTTTATTATAAATTTTCACACGATTAACGGTTCCCGACAAGATCCAATTACACCACTAATAATTGTCAAAGTATAATTAATTCACAAAGTTGAGTTTAGATGTACCATTATCGAGCGATGCAAAACGATAGAAACAACTGTCCACGTCCAGGATGAAACAAATATTCAAAGTGTATGAATGTCTCTATGGTTGATCCACACAACACGTCAATCAACACCAACCAGATGCTACTCCGTATATAACCCGTAAACAATATCATATATTGTTTTAACAATTAAAAGCAATAAGAAAAATCTTTCTACTCTTATTGGTGTCTCGTTAGTCAACAACCAACGAGATTTAATTAAATAATCAAGTTAAATCATTTAATTTTAATACTTAACACCAAAATAGTTTGTAACATGAATTGTTACGAGACAAGAGAAAACCATTTTCTTGCTTTTGAGTTGTACCATCGAAAAAAACAAAACAATAGTTTCTTTTCTTCGTAATCGCCATTCAATCCGTAGCCGCAAGACAAAACCCTTTTCTTTATTTGTTAATTGCAAAATCAATAGAAAACTTGAAATATGGCGGCTGACCAATTTTGTGATATGTTAATATGTGATCTTAATTATTTTTTCTGGTTTTCATATTTTTCTTTTTCTTTTGATATGCCATTTATAACAAAAAGTGTATTGACCATTTAACTTAAGGCTCACGTACAAAACCATCACACAAGCCCATTTGTTAATTTTATTTTATTTTATTGAAAACAAAATAAGTCCATTAATTATTAAGTGATCAAACGGCCCATTGAACATATTATATTTAATTAAATCATATTTAATTAAATTATACTTTTTGAATTATAGGTTATAATTATATATCAACAATATATAATAATTGGTGTCTAAATGCTAAAGTGTGTGACCCCATAGGCCTGCATATAAGTGGTAGTATAGATTTGTGTCATGACATGCACACTAAACCAACAGCTTTGACCAAATACAACTGATGAGAGGGAAAAGAATGAAAGAAACACAAACACAAGTTACAACTTCATGCAAAGAATGAAAGAAGCCCACAATGAAACAATGGCTACAACACAACCGAGCTCAACAAAAAACTAAAACCTAGAACTCGAGCCCACTTCCAACCAAAGAACGAGAACAAGCAAAGTAAATAAACACCCAGACCTAAACGACGGCCATAATCCAGAGTTGGTGCTTGTTTATTAAAACAGACTTTTTCACATTAAAGGTAAATAATGTCTTCGGTAACAAACGATTGTCATTACACACAAATAAGAAACAATACTTAATTACAAGGTTGATGATAAAGTAATTCTCAAGTTCAAATGTAATAAAAGTTTGCAACATAAATTTACAAATTGCGTAGTATGACACGTCTTTGGCTAGACAATTTTATCTGTTCTGTGAATCATATGAAGATTGACCGCCATGTTTGACGTTTTTAACTATCTGAAACCAAAGAGACCTTTTCGTTTGATGCATAAGAATCACAAGCATGAAGCTTGCCACATATGTCTTCTTTCTCAAGAAATTGCTCTGCATTTGTAAGGATCAAAGGTGCGTACTCGAAGACCAAAACTTTATACTGTTGAAAAACAAGAACACATTGGTTAGTCTACAAAGATTAATCTACAAAATAATTGGCTTTTTATATGATTACATTCTTGAAACTGAATGTTTTAGTTAGTACGTCCTAAACCAGCTTGGGTAAGTTGACCCGCAATTTATTTATTTTTGCCCATCTCCTACAATGGTTATGGGGTTATAATAATAACTACCCGTATAAACTACCTGTTTTCCCACCAATAAAATAATATGTAGACTGTAAAATATGCCTTGGAAGACTTGTAACACGTTTCCCTCATAGATGACCCATTAGAGATGAAACATATCCCAAATCGACCCATTCATAATTGAATGGGGCGAAATTGCCACAACCAGGGTTAAGGGTTCACGGGTTGATCTTTCTAAGATGAAGCCCTTCACAATAAAAATAATAATAAATTAACGATTTTATATGGATACGAAAAGAAAGCTTAGGAACTTTCAAACCTTCGGCAAGTACTTTTCCACAGTTTTGCATTGTTTCAAAAGCAACTCCAATATTGTCAACTGAAAAATAACACAATGAATACGATGAAACATCAAGCACAAACAATGGATACGACAAACTACTTCAATGCATGATTCATACGGATATGATGAAAATCTCGAATTGATTTTGTATCATTTTTTCATTTCCTTTTTTTATATGTGTATAAAGTCGTAGTACCGGTCACAATTTGTAATACTGAAAGGTAAATTGACCCATCTAAAAAAAAGTACTTTTTTTCGTCTTATAACTTTAAATACTAAACAAGTATCTAACGGCTTTAAAATTGTTACACGAATCTTCTTTAAAATAACATTATTACTTGAGTTTGTTATATTCAAGTTTTATTATCTAGTTACCGATTTTCCTTCAATACAATAACTGAAATTCGAAGAGCAATACCTGATTATCAGGATCTTTCATCAATTTAATGACTTCTGCAATAGCCAAATTACAAACATCACAGCTGTTTTGTGAAAGTTCCTGAGCATAAGCAACAACTTGTTTGCAAAGGTTGACTTTTCCACAAAAGTCTTCAGGTTTGATGGTTGAAAGCTCAAGGAAGAATAAAGGAGCATAATAATCTACTAAAATGATGCACTGCATACAACAAAAACATATATATAAATTTGGCACTATTTGTCCACGAGTACTAATTCTTGTGAAATGTAGTGGCTTTTTATTTTTTGCATTATATTAACAACAGCTTAACAAGTTAATCACCAACTTATGTACAGTAATAAACAAGTATCACTGTTTTATATTCTTTTCCATGTAATCCCAATAAAGAAATTATATCACTATTACTGGCCCATCTAACGGAAGCCTGCTATTTACTTGCAATAAAGTTTCAAGCTTTAAGTATATTTTTGCAAAATTTATACTTAGTGTAACTTTTAATGAAGCAAAACCAAGAATTCTCAAAAACATGTACTTTGTTACAAAAGTTATGTGATTTGCTTGAGATCCAACTTTTGCAATAATTGAACTTAATAACCAAGATTCCACATATTACTCATAGTGTTTTGCCTTCAACAGAACAAAATCTTTAATAAATCTTTTGTAATGTATCGAACTATCAATAGACCCAATTCATTATACGAGCACAATTACTTTTTTACTAAGTAGATTCCACCCACTGGGTAGTTTTGTGTAAATGCAAGTAAACAGGGGTTACAAAAAATTTGCAGTGTTTGTATACTTAGAAATTTAACTATTGAATTTGTAGTGCACTCTTTTGAAAAAGTGTGAACATGTGATATAGTGATGCATACCTAAATTTTATTTTTGCATAAATGGTAGAAAAAGAAGTACAGTATAATTTATGTCATAACTGGCAAATTAAAAATTTTTGAACAACGGACCTGTTTCTCTAAAGATTGTAGCTTTGAGCAAGAATCATGAAGAACGGAGATAATTTCATGTTGGGTCTTATTTTGTTGAAGATAAATGAGTGCTTCATGAGTGTATTCTTCACACAATGTGCACAAATTGTCATTCTTAACCACATTTCCAAAATCTCCAAATCTTTTCTCGGCATTCGATTGCAATACTACATGAATAGAAAATGCATTGTTTTAAAGTTGTACTAATATCTCAATATAATATGGAAGAAAAAAGTTGACAAAAAAACTTAAGTTACACCCAAACTTTAGATTTATATAATTTCAGATTAGTATAAGAATTAATCAGAAACATTGAATCATAGAATAACCAGTGTGATCAATAGTACCCTGCAATACTAAAATTACAAATTTTGTAAAGAAATATATAAAAGTTGATCAAGGGAATACCTGAAATTAACGACACCTTGTTTCTGAAGGTAGTGGTCAAATCGCGAGCATCGCATACCAAACTGGCAGCCAACAAGAATACGAAGATGAGCCCAATTCTTCCACCCATTGTGCCTGAAGCGAGTGCGATATCAGATCACGATAAAACTTGTACAGAATAAAATGGATAAAATAATGTATGAACTAAAACCTAATCTTATTAATCACAAGAAAGTTATCATACTGAATGGAAAAATCAAGATTTACCATTCATGTAGTGGTTAACGAGTTCTTGAAATACAGCTAAATATCATACACAAGTTTACATAAACAATAAAAAGTCTAAATATTTGTGAATCTATAAAAAACGATTATATATCTTAAGACAACCTTTACATATTATCATTTACTAACTGCTAAGAAAACCTTTACCTATTATCATTCACATAAATCACAGTTATGGTAAACACATATTTATACAGCCATATCAATATTATATACAGTACGGAGTATTAAATTAATAAAAAGTACAACTCCGAAATACTAATCTTATATATACATATAATTTCAATCATATAATTATAATTATTATTATATTATTATATTATTTGAGTATATCATTACACATATAAACAGAGTTTTGAATTTTTGATTTATCATAACAAGGTAATAAGCGTGTATATAAATTAGTTAAATTAGCAAATGAATTCATAGATAACATCAATTTACAAGCATCAAAACAAATTCAAATTTCAATATTGTATGAAACATAACGATCAAAACTTTAGTTATTAGTATTACTTTTGCATAAATATCAAACCTTTAAGCATAAGTCACAACACCAATAATAACCCATAATTCAGAATCAATCAATAAGAACGGGCGGAACTTAGTTATATTTGGAGGGGGTGTCCGCCCCCTCCAGATTTGAAAAAAAAAAAAAATTTACACTAAAATTTTTTTTTTTAACTTAAAAATAAGATTTTTTTTAGTGTTTACCCTCCTGGCATTGAAACTTTTATTTAATTTTTACATTCGTCCCACCTGTGTCCGGGTTCAAGTTCCGCCACCATGATTCTTAACCCAAAAACTAGCTAAACATACGAAAAAAATAACCCTAATTGCACTTCAAATCAATCACAAAATCAGCAAAATATACATGAAAACGTTAGTACTTTAAGTAACAAGCGTAGATTCGCCCCACCTGTGTCCGGGTTCAAGTTCCGCCACCATGATTCTTAACCCAAAAACTAGCTAAACATACGAAAAAAATAACCCTAATTGCACTTCAAATCAATCACAAAATCAGCAAAATATACATGAAAACGTTAGTACTTTAAGTAACAAGCGTAGATTCGCCCCACCTGTGTCCGGGTTCAAGTTCCGCCACCATGATTCTTAACCCAAAAACTAGCTAAACATACGAAAAAAATAACCCTAATTGCACTTCAAATCAATCACAAAATCAGCAAAATATACATGAAAACGTTAGTACTTTAAGTAACAAGCGTAGATTCGCCCCACCTGTGTCCGGGTTCAAGTTCCGCCACCATGATTCTTAACCCAAAAACTAGCTAAACATACGAAAAAAATAACCCTAATTGCACTTCAAATCAATCACAAAATCAGCAAAATATACATGAAAACGTTAGTACTTTAAGTAACAAGCGTAGATGCAGATTCAAATAATGGGGAAAAGATGATAGATTGGTTATCATTCACATAAATCACAGTTATGGTAAACACATTTTAATAGCCATATCAATATTATACACGGAGTATTAAATTAATAAAAAGTACAACTCCGAAATACGAATCTTATATATACATATAATTTCAATCATATAATAATAATAATTAATTATTATTATTATATTATTTGAGTATATCAATACACATATAAACAGAGTTTTGAATTTTTGATTTATCATAACCAGGTAATAAGCGTGTATATAAATTAGTAAAATTAGCAAATGAATTCATAGATAACATCAATTTCAATTTACAAGCATCAAAACAAATTCAAATTTCAATATTGTATGAAACATAACGATCAAAACTTTAGTTATTAGTATTACTTTTGAATAAATATCAAACCTTTTAGCATAAGTCACAACACCTATAATAAGAACCCACGATTCTTAACTCAAAAACTAGCTAAACATACGAAAAAAATAACCCTAATTGCACTTCAAATCAATCACAAAATCAGCAAAATATACATGAAAAATTTAGTACCTTGAGTAACAAACGTAGATACAGTTTCAAATAATGGGGAAAAGATGATAGATTGGTTAACAGAGTTTGTTGCGTTGAAGTAATTTTGCTTCCGCAAATAGATATAGATAGATATAGAAAGTCTCCTCTAACAATTGTCATTCAGTTCTCAAGAATCTTGTTATAGTCCTTTATCTTATCTTATAGTATTGTTTATTTACGTCTTTCAACTTTCAGAGATTATCATATATGTTACTCACTATTTAGCTCAACGGTAATTTTTAAAAAAGGGCATATACTCGCATACCCTCACCACATATACAAATAGGGGTGAGCAACAAACCGCAAATCTGTATTAATCAAAAAAATCGAACCAAATTAACCGGAGCCAATGTATAACCCTTGAGTATGGTTAACAATTTTGAATTAACCGCATTTCGTGGTTTGATTATGGAAATGAAAGGTACCCACGCCATTTTAACCGCAACCACACCGTTTAGTACTCTACGTATGATTTTTTCTTTAAGAAGAGTGTTAATTTGTCAAAATAATAAATCTCATAGACTCATGTGTAACATCAAATTTTTATATCTGGAAAAGATAACTGCAATCAATTATACTCCTCAATATGTCGTGAAATTCTTTTCAATTTGCTATAAATAAATACAACACAACATTATCGAATTAATCAATTACGCTATGCCTTCTTGGAGTACAACCCTAAATATATACAGAGCGACTAAGTTAGGGGATAAAAATTGTAATTTCACTATCGAGTTTCACTTTATTATAGCATCTACTGTGATGACCCGTCCAAATTCACTTGGACGATTACATCATTCATTGATTTCATAGTGAGGTTTTGACCTCTATATGATACGTTTTGTAAACATTGCATTCTTTTGAAAAGGCACACCATAAATGAATATATATAATCCAAGGTTTTCGACGTCTGATGATTTCTACGTATAGACAATCACTGTATATAATAGTTTACAATACTACACCTGTTGACAATGCAGTCAACATAAGATACATGGTGATGATTTTGTGAATGCAAAGTTTTCTTGAATAAAGCATGTATGACTCCATGAACATAGCTTGTATAACGTATAAGCAAACAGCGGAAGACTTCTAGGAACCTGAGAATAAACATATTAAAAAGTGTCAACACAAAGGTTGGTGAGTTCATAGTTTTAATGTTGCGCATAATCTGTATATAAAGGTGAATCACAAGTTTTCAGTTGTTTCATCCAGAAACGTTTATCAAAATATTCTACGAAATTGAGCACCCTGGTAACTAAACTTAACGTATATATAATTTATACCCTTTGTATAATCATCTTAATAATACACGCAAACCAACGTGTACGCTTCTCAAATAGCATACGTCCGTTAAAAGGCTAGTGCTCTAGCTCGGACGGGGATATCAAGCCCTATGGATCCATATACTACTACTCGCGCCCGCCAGTTCTTATAACCGGCAGTTACTAGTTACCAAAGCTAAGGGATTTTTTGGTTCAAACTCGGTGTAGAATTTAGTATGTACTTGTATCCATTGCGTTTAAAATAAAGTGCATGTATTCTCAGCCCAAAAATATAGATTGCAAAAGCAATTAAAAAGGGAGCAAATGAAACTCACCTTAGCAGCACATAAGGTCATTCATCAAAAAGTGACCGTAACTCGGAATGCAAGATTAACCGTAGATCTCAACCTAGAGAACATATGTTGGTCAATACATGTCTAATAAACTATGGTGGGTCATAGTGTATCACACTGTAGCATTTTGGATACTGTAGTAATTCGAAAATACTGTAGCAAATTAGTGTTTTACTTGTTCATCTTAAACGTTTTAGTTCACTTATCTAAATATCAATCGAATCAACAAACGAATGTTACTATCGTTTACTAAATAACTTGAAATTATATATATGCATATATATTTATTTAATATATACATAAATCAGTTTTTAAATACACATTGCAAGTTATTTATAATTAATTTTAATAATTAATATTTCAACTTATTGTATGTATATATATATATATATATATATATATATATATATATATATCCATTTACAAATAGATGTTCATGAATCGTCGGTCAATAGTCAAAGGTTAACTGAATATATAACATTAGTTCAAAAATTTTGAGAATCAATATTACAGACTTTGCTTATCGTGTCGGAAACATTAAATTATTTAAAGATAAAGTTTAAATTTGGTCAGAAATTTCCGGGTTGTCACATCTACCGATTTCGAGATATCTTCTGTATTGTGTGTAAAGGTAAATATGTTATTACAAGTATTTTGTTATTTTTCTTTTTATCCGTCTGCATTGGTTGAGTTTGGTGTAAAAATATGTTATCCTTAAACAGACTAACATAGTAGTTTGTATGTGTGTTAGGCATTTGACTTATCCGATAATTCTTTTGAAAAGCACCTATAATTTATCTTAATCAGGTTCATCTTAATGAACAATAAAAGAATATATACTAATCATATATTTAAGTGTTCATTTTCATATATTAGGCACAAATACATGATTCTTTTTTTCCCTATGGTTAACCAAATTAACCATTTTATAACCAATGGTTAAGCACTTTAACCGAATTAACCAAACCGTTATTAACCGAACCCAATGGTAAAAATTATTGATTAACCGCAATGTTAGTTATAGGTGTGATTTTCGTACATACCCGCCCCAAACCGGCCCATACTAACCCATATATATATATATATATATATATATATATATATATATATATATATATATATATATATATATGTATATGTATATATATATATGTATATATATATATATATGTATATATATATATATATATATATATATATATGTATATATATATGTATATATATATAATCAAGAGGGCTCTTTTTTAGGGGAAAGTAATTTTTTTCATTTTTTTCAAATTTTTTTTTAAACATCAAGATCACATAAAAATATGAACATTTAAAAAAGAAACTTTGTGATGAATGTTATTATTTTGGTGGGAAAACGCAAAGAGAAAAAAATGATGGCATTCACTGTAATGAATGTTTTGCTTCTGAGTTTGTTTTTTAGGGTTTAAAAATTACGGTTTAGAAATTAGGGTATAGAAATTAGGGGTTAAAAATTAGGGTTTAGAAATTAAGGTTTTGGGTTTGGAAATTAGGGTTTGGGGTTTAGAAATTAGAGTTTAGATTGAATTTTTAACACAAACGGTTTAGAGTTTAGGATTTAGGGCTTAGGGTTTTGGATTTCGGGAACCCTAAACCCTAAATCCTAAACTCTAAATCGGGCTAGATCTTGAAAAAAACTTCACATATGATGGAACATTCAGGATTAACATTACGCATGCTGCACGTTATCAGTTTTTTCTTCGAGCGTTTTCCCGCCAAAATAATAACATTTATCATAAAGTGTCTTTTTTAAATGTTACTATTTTCGCGTGCTCTTAATGTTGAACAAAAAATTTCGAAAAAAAAATTAAAAAATAAATTTTACTTACCCATTTCCCTCGAAAAAGTGCTTCCTGATTATGACTATATATATATATATATATATATATATATATATATATATATATATATATATATATATATATATATATATATATATATATATATATATATATATATATATATATATATATATATATATTTCAGGATTTGAACTCTCAAAGTCTCAATCTTATTATAGAAAAAACACAAGATACGACTAGGTGACTCTTTAATATTTCAACAGTGTTTATAATTGAGAATCTAACAATTTGCTTTTAAAAGGTTCAAAGACGGTGAAAATGTGTTTTATTATAAAAACTTACATGACCAAAAGTCTAATGCCGGAAAAGAAAATATGAACAATACTAAACGTAGCCCTTAGGGCTACGTTTAAGCATACCATAATTTGATTTATAAACTCTCTTTAATTAATTACAAAGTATAATTATTCCTTTTTTAATATCAACTTTCCTTATATAGTTTTGGCATTAATATTATTCATGGCAGGTTTGAATTATAAAAAGGAAATTATATTATTTATGGTATGCTTAAACGTAGCTTTAAGGGCTACGTTTATCATTTTCTAAAAAGTATTTAGTGATAATGATAATACGGAGTAATAAACATACTAAAATACCTGAAAATGATAGACAATTATTTTGATATAAATGTTGATTTGTTTAGTTATTTCATTGAAATTTTTAACTATTTAAAAGAAAAGGTAAATTGCTATTAATAAATTGTTGTATTTAAAAGTTAATCACAAACGATTTGTGTTAGAATATTGCAAAATCCGTTTTATTTTATACAATACATAGTAATATTTGTTGAAATAACCAATGAAGAAACTTGTAATGTTAGATAGTATGCTTGTGGACATTCATAATTTATCTTTATATCAGTATAAAAATTATATGGACATTTAGTATATTTTAATATGTTTACATATATACTTTTTTAAAGATCTCATTTTTTTATAAAAGTGAAAAGTTTTGAGATAACTTTTTTGTTATCTTTACTAATTAAAATGTAAGAATTGAAACCGGAAAAAAGATGGAGGGCCAAATTAGAAGCTTAAGAGCCAATGAGGGGTGGGTGGAATAAATAAGAGATATTCTTTTATTTAGCGATTATAAATTAGCCACGATAAACAAATGGGATAAATACAAAAGTATCATTATGTTATAAAAGTTAATTTGGATGTTAATTTTATTATTATTATAGATATTATATAGTAGATTTTTTAAGTATAAATATGTGTGTTATGAGTTTATAAAACACACACTAAATATATTCTCTCATATTCTCTCATATTCTCTCTATATACTTATTAGTAGTCTACAGTCAAGAACTAGGCCACTAAAGGTAGTTATAAGCCTACTGAATTATAACACGTTATCAGCACGAAGTGCTCCGTATAATCAAGGTTTATCTAAGCAAGCACACGTCACTAATCAAGGTAAGAAATTATCTAACTTTTATTAACTTCACTAACATTTATATTTATGTTATTTAAGTTATATATGGTCGGTTATACCGCCTGAATTATATTTCTGTAATCTAACTTTTATTAACTTCACTAACATTTATATTTATGTTATTTAAGTTATATATGGTCGGTTATACCGGCTGAATTATATTTCTGTAATCTAACTTTTATTAACTTCACTAACATTTATATTTATGTTATTTAAGTTATATATGGTCGGTTATACCGCCTGAATTATATTTTCTATAATCTAACTCTTATTAACTTCACTAACATTTATATTTATGTTAATAAGACCTCATGATTGTACGCAACACGTCATTTAACAACACGGTACTTTATGTACGCAACACGTCATTTGACAACATGGTACCATGGGTCGAGATTAATTCCGATCAATACGAATACGATGGGGTCTTTATATGTTATCTAACATTTATGATTACTTATGCAATTAATCATTATTTATTTCATGCATACTAATGTTTATTCTTAAATTTATAATCTTAAAAGTTAAAATAAGAAAAGGTAGTTTGTATTTTTATTAAAAGTAAATCTTAAAAGTTAAAATAAGAAAAAGTAGTTTGTATTTTTATTAAAAGTAAATCTTAAAAGTTAAAATAAGAAAAGTAGTTTGTATTTTTATTAAAAGTAAATCTTAAAAGTTAAAATAAAAAAAGTAGTTTGTATTTTTATTAAAAGTAAATCTTAAAAGTTAAAATAAGAAAAAGTAGTTTGTATTTTTATTAAAAGTAAATCTTAAAAGTTAAAATAAAAAATAAAAAAAGTAGTTTGTATTTTATTAAAAGTAAATCTTAAAAGTTAAAATAGAAAAAGTAGTTTGTATTTTTATTAAAAGTAAATCTTAAAAGTTAAAATAAGAAAGGAACATAAGTTCCGAATATATTCCTTTTTTTTTATTAACTGAATATGTAAACGATTAGTCAGCCTATAAAATTGGTATAATATGATTTATATTTTATTTGATAATATGAAGCAGGTTATGAAATTAAAAGTTGTGTATACCAAAACTCTACCTAAGTTGTTGAATATATTTTATTATTATAATATATATGTAGTCGTAAACTGGATATTTCTCGTTTGAGTTATTAACACATTAGATCTATGAAGTAATTAAATAGTTGTGAATATTATTTTATTCCAAAAAGAAGAAATATATATATATATATATATATATATATATATATATATATATATATATATATATATATATATATATATATATATATATATATATATATATATTGTGGTATACTGTTTTAACTTGTATGATTGTATAAACCGACTACATATGAGCATGTTATAGAACATATTTGTGTCTAGTTATCTTCGGATAGAATAACTATTTTTGAGTCTTATGCATGATGAATATAATCATTGATTTACGTTTTGTATTGACTAGGAATATTCTATTTATGGAATGAATATTGATGAATCATAATCATGATTTTTTAAGACAAAGTATACTTAGTGTATTTGATGTATGCATCAAGTAATTTTATACTTATATATGTATATATGTATATATTGTGATTATATATGCTACATGGTTATGATTGCTACCTTGTAAGTTTTTAATTGGTCTAACATGAGACTTGGAAAAAGTGGTTATATTAATTTGTTATATCATGGCCTATGCTATTATTAATCTAATTGATTAATAAGTTAGTGGATTAGATTGACATATTATTTTGTGATCGGTGTACTCTTTTAAACTCTCGCCATATACATGATTATATGTGCTATACACTGATGCAATTTGATTTTTTTTAAATCATGATAAATTGCATGTTGGATTATTTTAATATTTAATGCATAATTGATAATCATCATGATCTTTTAAGATTAGAAATATATTTGATCTGTACATAAATTAGTTGTATACTTAATATGCATATCTTTTAAGTGAATATAATTCACAGACCTTTGATATATTAGATCGATTTACATGGTAATTTAATATTTGAAATGTTACCTTATATTTGATATATATTATTTTATGCAAAAAAAAAAAAAAAAAATTATGTGGAGTCCAGTTTTATGATGATTAATTGGGCTTATCATGACTATTGCTACTATGTTACTAGTACGATTGTTGAGTCGCTTTCTAATGCGGTTCTTTCTCAGATTGTAACTTGTTTGCAGATAATGGTAACATACACACTATGATCAAATCTAAGAAATATTTCATTGATTTAAATCAAATGAAGTAATTATAAATACTATATCAGGTCTTGCAAACTTGATATAAGGAACGGAAAAGGCAAAAATTCATATTACCAAATGGTAAAAATTTTCTGATAAACAATGCCTTGTTTTCTCAAAATCAAAGAGAAATTTGTTAAGTTTCTCTGATATATATCATAATGGATATGATTATCAGTCAATGATAATCGAAAATGAGAAATATCTATGTAGCACCGAAAAGCGCATAGGATTAAAAGCGCATATGATAAAAAGCGCATATGATGAAAAGCGCAGCGCATATGATTAAAAGCGCATATGATAAAAAAGCGCATATGATGAAAAGCGCATCACATATAATTAAAAGCGCATATAATGAAAAGTGCATATGACGAAAAGCGCAGCACATATGATTAAAAGCGCATATGGTGAAAATGATATATGATGAAAAGCACATATGGTGATTAATGAAAAGCACATATGGTGATTAATGAAAAGCACATATAGTGATTAATGAAAAGCACATATAGTGATTAACGAAAAACACATATGGTGATTAATGAAAATCACATATGGCGATTAATGAAAAGCACATTGAGAAATAATCACCAATGTTTCTTGAAAGAATTCAAGGGTATATATATGGACCAATTCATCCATCATGTGGACCATTTTTCTAATAGACGCATCTAACGCATGGTCTCATGTTTGTGTGTTATCAAGCCATAATATGGCATTTGCAAAGTTTCTTGCACAAATTATTAAACTAAGAACACATTATTCTGATTACACCATTAAAAGGATGAGACTTGATAATGCTGGTGAGTTAACATCTCAAGCTTTTAATGATTATTATATGTCTACAAGGATTGTTGTTGAACATCCAGTTACTCATGTGCATACACAAAATTGGTTTAGCTAAATCAATAGATAAACGCTTGCAGCTAATAACTAGACAATTGGAAATGAGTACAAAACTCTCAATATTTATATGGGGACATGTAAAATTACATGATGCGACATTAATTCGCATTAAACCAAGTGCAAGTCATAAATATTCTCCATTACCAACTTAATTTTGGTCTAGAGCCAAATATTTTCCATCTTAGAACATTTGGTTGTGCAGTGTATTTTTAATTGCACCACCACAATAAATGATTCCTCAAAGAAGGATGGAAATATATGTTGGATATGAAACATCTTCAATCATAAGATATATTGAACCCATGACGGGTGATGTTTTACAGCACATTTTACTGATTGTCACTTTAATGAAACATTGTTCCCTATATTATGGGGAGAAATGAAAAATAAATAAAAAGATGCTTCATTATGTGAACATCAATTAAGGTATATAGAACTCGCACAAAAGAATGTGAAACGAAAGTTCAAAAATAATGCATATGCAATAACTTGCAAATTAATTACTTTATGCATTTAAAGATACAAAAAGAGTGACTAAATCATATATACCAGCAGTAAATGCTTAAGCTAGAATTGAAATTCCAAAAGCTGGCAATAATGTCACTCATGAGTCTTCGCCACGTCTAAAACGTGGAAGACAAATTGGTTCCAAAGATAAAAATCCTAGAAAAGAAAAATCAGCTGATAATGAGGTTAAAAAAAAGAGGTGTTCAAGAAGAACCACAAATCAATATTCCTTCTGCAGAGGATATTGATAAATGTAAATACATAAATTGCAATAAATTATGCAATATTATGGAACCGAAATGAAATGAAAAATCTTGATGAGATATTTTCATATAATGTTACAATGACATCATGAATAAAGATGATGATCTGGAACCAAAATCTGTCATTGAATATCAAAATAGACATGATTGAGCTCAACAGAAAGGAGCAATACGAGCTGAATTAGAATCACTCAATAAAAGAAAAGTTTTCGGATCAATCGTTATCACTTTTAAAGATGTGAAACGTATGGGATATAAATGAATTTTTATCCGAAAAAGAAATGTGCAAATGAAGATACAAGGCAAAACTAGACTTGTAACTCAAGGTTTCCCATAAAGACCAGAAATGAATTATGAGGAAAACTTATCCTTATGTAATGGATACAATTACTTATTAGATACTTAATCAACCTGGTAGTTACTTAAATGCATCTCATGGATGTTGTTACTACTTATCTATATGGATCACTTGATAGTGATATATATGAATATACCTGAAGGGTTTAAGGTATCAGAAACATCTAACGCAAAACCTAAAGAAATGTATTCCATTGAATCACAAAGATTTTTATATGGGTTGATACAATAGTATAACGGATTAAGTGATTACTTGATAAGAAAAGTGTATACATATAAACTTATTTGCACATGTGTTTTAATTATGAAAACAATGACCAGATATATATCGTAGTTATTTATGTCAATGGTCTTAATATCATAGGTACAAATAAAGAGATCCATGAAGCCATTCAACTTCTAAAGAAAGAATTTGAAATGAAAGATCTCGGAAAAATCAAGTATTGCCTTGGTTTACAAATTGAACATATGCCTAATGGTTTACTTGTACATCAAACAACATATACTGAAAAGATTTTAAAATGTTTTAATATGGACAAGGCAAAACCATTAAGTACTCCTATGGTTGTTAGATCACTTAATGTTGACACTGATCCATTTCGTCCCTGTGAAGATCATGAAGATATCCTAGGACCAGAAGTACCATATCTTAGTGCAATTGGAGCTCTTATGTATCTTACAAATTGTACAAGACCTGACATTTCTTTTGCAGTTAATTTGTTGGCAAGGTTCAGCTCAGCTCCTACCAAAAGACACTGGAATGGGATCAAACACATATTTCGATACCTTCGAGGAACTACTGATTTAGGATTATTTTATTCTAACGAATCGAAACAAGATTTGGTTGGTTATGCAGAAGCAGGTTATTTATCTGATCCACATAAAGCTAAATCTCAAAATGGATATGTATTTCTAAATGGAGGTACCGCAATATCATGGCATTCTCAAAAACAAACACTTGTTGCAACATCATCAAATCATGCCGAAGTGATTGCATTACATGAAGCTACTCGGGAATGTTTTTGGTTGAGATCAATGACACAACTCATTACTGATTCTTGTGGACTAGAACGCGATAAAAGTCCAACAACTATCTATGAAGATAATGTAGCTTGCATAACACAGATGAAAGAAGGGTATATCAAAAGTGACCGAACAAAACACATACCTCCTAGATTCTTCTCATACACTCAAAATCTCATTAAGGACATCCAGATTGAAATGAGATATGTTCAGTCCAGTAAAAACTCTGCTGACCTTTTCACCAAAGCACTTCCAACTGCTATTTTCAGAACACACATTCATAATATTGGCATGAGGCATGTTCAGAAGATGTAACAATTCAGGCGTTGCCTACTTGAGGGGGAGTCAACTCTATGCTGCACTCTTTTTCCCTTAGCTAAAGTTTATCCCAATGGGTTTTCTTTAGCAAGGTTTTTAACGAGGCAGTACTAGTTATTCTCTAATAAAATTGTCATCCAAGGGGAAGTGTTATAAAAGTTAAATTGGATGTTAATTTTATTATTATTATAGATATTGTATAGTAAATTTTTTGAATATAAATATGTGTGTTATGAGTTTATAAAACACACACTAAATATATTCTCTCATATTCTCTCATATTCTCTCTATATACTTATTAGTAGTCTACAGTCAAGAACTAGGCCACTAAAGGTAGTTATAAGCCTACTGAATTATAACACATCCGATTAAATAATCACTCATATTATTTACATCCTTAGTTGTTCCCTTCCTAAGATACTTATTTTGTAACCACCATTAGATTAGCAACTTGAATCGAACTTTCACTAACAAACAGAATAGCACTCTAAATTGTATCAAATCAAATTATTATTCGAATAGTACTAATATAATCAACATCTGTGTAAAACAAATTATATTTAGACAAAATTTCATTCCTCGTCCCTGATGTTTACATCAAATTTGACTCCTCGTCCTTTTTCTTTTTTTTGTGCATCCCTCGTCCCTAATATATCACAATTCTACATCCCTCGTCCTCCAGTCTAGATTCTGTCAATTTTGACCGTTAACTCCATCACGTGCCAATCATGTGAGGGTACTTAGGTCATTTTATCTTCTTTTTAATTTAACTCTTTTTTATTAAAGAGTACTTTTACTATAGCACTTGATACAAGTTCCCAAATAACAATCGTCTTCCTCACTTTCCAGATCTACAACCCAGATCTACAACCCACCATCATCAAGTGAAATCAGGAAGCCACAATCTCACAAAATTTACAAAAACCAAAATTGATATATACAAAATCATCTCATATATTTTTTGTATATACAAGATCTATATATACAAAATCTATCTTTTCGAAGCTGTGAAGCTATTTTTAGCTCCTTCGTTGAAATTGAGTAATTAAGAGATGAAATCACTAATGCAATACATTTTTCTGCTACAGCAGTTAAAAAAGTAGAGATATATTCGTGATTTACCATCAATCAGTTTGACCCTTTTTGGAAATTATTGGGCATAAATTTTTTTAAAAACATTACCATCTGGACTGGTACTAACACAATTTGAGCTCTCCGATTTGGACCTTGTGGATATGCACCTCCCCAAGAATTTGAACTTAATCCAACACCCTGTTACCTCAATCTCATCTTCTTTTTTATTCAATTCGAAAATTGGAGTTTGATTAAATGAATGATGATCTGAAATCATGCACAGTAGTTTCACGAGATGATTTAGAGCACATCTTTACTTTTACTTTACATCAAAGCCTCTTGAATCATTCCAGAGTGATCGACTTATGTTATATTCGGCCAACGAAGAACACTAATCAATTCGCTTTAGATTTGTTGTTGTTAACTTGATTTGATGATGAAAGAGCTTTAGGTTTGTATTAGGAATCATGAATCTGAGTTAAATTTGGTGTTAGATTCATCAGTCATGAATTTGAGTTTAATTAAGGTTTTTAATTTTGGGTGCAGATGAGTTGATGGAATGATGGGTTTATTAAGCAACAAAAAGAATTGATGAAGAAATAGAAGAAGGGCGAAGAAATTAATAATAATACTTGTTGGCTTTTTTTTAGAAGAAGGGTGTAGGATAGATTTGCTTTTATTGAATTAAGAAATTAGGGTTTATGTTTTGAGTTGAATGAGGGAGAAGTCAAAATGGAGGAAAAAAAGGTAAAAAGAAGAAAATGATACAATGACTAAAATACCCTCACATGTTCTGCACGTGATGGAGTTAACGGTCAAAACTGACAGAATCTAGACGGGAGGACGAGGGATATAGAATTGTGATATATTAGGGACGAGGGTTGCACAAAAAAAAGAAAAAGGACGAGGAGTGAAATTTGATGTAAAATTCAGGGACGAGCACTGAAATTTTGTCTTATATTTAAAAAGAAATTTGACATATAACAACTAAGACGGTTTGTAAAGATGACGGTAATATAATGGGGGATGAATTTTTTTTTTTTTAGGGAATGACGATGACATGACAAGAGCAGTGGGATGAAAGGAAGTAGTGGAAAAGTGTGTAGGGATGAAAGGAAGTAGTGAAAAAGTGTTACACCTATGTTTTAAAATTTGATTAAAAGTTGTTTGAAAAAATAGTGAAAAAGTTTGATAAAATAACAAACATGGTGATGATATGTACACAACATAATTTTGTTATGTACACAACCAACATGCTTTAAAGTATTATGTAGTACAACAATGTAAAGCATGTTGGTTGTGTACATAAAAAAAATTGGGTTGTGTACATATCACTCCCCTAACAAATAATGATAACACTCGTGAAAGGCTTTGTGTTGAGTTGTAGCACGCCTCGTAAAAAAACATCCAGCACGACGCGCTACTAGCATGATGGTGGGGATGTGAGGTGGTGCGAGCACCTTTTCTCCTTCACTCTACACTATAGACAGTCTAATTATCCTTCTTCTAATTGTGAACACATAACTGGTAATGCCGTTATCCAAATTACTAGCATCGATATCGCTATTACGAAGTAAAAATTATTGTTAACTAAAGTAAATTGAAGAAGATGAAGATTTATAGAAGATGAAGATGTAAAGAGAGAATTGTATCTATTTCACTTAATTCAAATGAGATATAATGCACAATATATATAAATGGATTACTGGTAACTGCTACAGCTACAACTAACTACCAGAAACTAACAAACTATCTAACAAACTATTCTGCACGTGGATAAAATAAATATCTACATGAATTTACAATCAACTAAGTATTGATGATGCTTGATGTAGGTTGCAGAGAGATATTCAGGTGTGGACTTGTGTATGGCTTGTACAGTGTGGACGTCAGCTTGTCCTTTAGCTTGACTTGCTTGATCTGCACCATGACTTGTATTGTGAGATGGTGTTGTGGATACACCTTTACCCCTTCCACAAGTTGGCAATGTGTAAGGATCACACATTCCCAACTTGGAAATGCAATTGTGGAATAAGGCATTTGGTAGAGCTTTGGTTAAGATATCAGCTGCTTGTGCTTTTGATGGAACATATGTGGGACAAATTTGACCATTTCTAATTTTATCTCTGACAAAGTGGTAATCAATCTCTATTTTGCTTTTGATGGAACATATGTGGGACAAATTTGACCATTTCTAATTTTATCTCTGACAAAGTGGTAATCAATCTCTATTTGTTTGGTGCGAGCATGTTGCACAGGGTTAGAGGCTAAAAACAACTTTATACTATATATAATAATTTTCCAAGTCTTAACATCCAACTAACAGTAATATACTACGGAGTAATTGTAAGCACGTACTAGTGCTCTGGTTGTTAGACCATCATTGACTATATTTACCATTTTCTCAAACTTCTTCTCGAGAACGTTAATGTCACAACTAATTTACTCAATATGTCATCACTTTACGTGTGTCTTTTGCCCTTTCCAAACTTCTTTCTGAATAGCTTGTAGGATCGTGTAAACAGGATTAAACAACCTAATCTACTATATCGAGTGCGGAATAACTCAATATAGGGTTTTACTGTCAAAAAACCAATTAACCTTTGATCTTAGTATGTAATATGACTTTAGGATGAATTAGACCAACCCAAACGAATTTCATCATCCGACTCAGTTAGAACCGGAGCAATAAATCACTGTCCTCGTTTCTCCACATTCTCGGCTTACGAGCCACATAATCAGCCTTCTTTAAAAGTCCAAACAATGGACGGTTCGGCGGAGCAGGCTTACCCCTGTAAAACATCATACGTCTCACAACCACATCGGTCATGACATTCAGCTTGATTCGATCCGAGTCCTCCTTGACAAGCTCATTATGTTGAGAATCAATAACGAGCTGAAGAAACGGTGATATTGTTGGAATCTCGTGGAAGCTTGGACCAGATTAGGATTATTGATCCTAGGTGGATTAGAAATATGTGCAAGGAAGATATCAAAGTGTTGAGAAGACATCCGATCTTCCATGAGTTGCAAAACATGGAACAAGCCATTCAGTTCAACAGGGTTGTTCGTACGTGTTATGCTTTTCATATTCATACTTAAAGTCTATCTTGTGATCATAAACTTTTGAACTTGGGACTTGAACGTTTATTTTATTTTTATTTCGATTTGGTTGTAATAACATGACATGAACGTATTAACTATTTGCTATGTGAATTGTTTGATTGCGTGTTTGTTTGTCTAGATACAGGTGAAAGTTGATTTTATTGTTTAATATAATGAACTGGGTCCTATGGGGAGTTTGTTTGTAGTGACCCGAACTTTTCCATGATTATATATTAAATGAAAACTATATTTACATGATTAAATGTTTTTAACATGTTAAACAATCAAACTTGTTAAGACTTAATTATTTGAAATGAGTTTCATGTAGACAATTAATCACCCAAGTTGACCGGCGATTCACGAACATTAAAAACTTGTAAAAACTATATATATATATATATATATATATATATATATATATATATATATATATATATATATATATATATATATATATATATATATATATATATATGGATATATATACAGTTAACATGATATTATAATAAGTAAGTATCTCACTAGGTATATTAACAATGAGTTATATACATAAAAATGAGACTACTAAGTTAAGAAACTCGAAACGATATATATAACGATTATCGTTATAACAACGTCTTACTAAATACATATGTATCATATTAAGATATTGTTACACTATATTTAACATGATAAAATGATAATTAAGTATATCATTAAGTGTGTTAACAATGAACTACATATGTAAAACAAGACTACTAACTTAAGAATTTCGAAACGAGGCATATATGTAACGATTATCGTTGTAACGACATTTTAATGTATATATATCATATTAAGATATATTCATACATCATAATATCATGATAATCTAATAATTTAACATCTCATTTAAGTATAATAACAATGGATTAATTACATTTAACAAGATCGTTAACTTAAAGGTTTCAAAACAACACTTACATGTAACGACTGACGGTGACTTAACGACTCAAATAAAATGTATATACATGTAGTGTATTAAGATGTATTAATAACTTTTGAAAGACTCCATGACACATATCAAAGTACTTCTACTTAACAAAAATGCTTACAATTACATTCTCGTTCATTTTCATCAACAATTTTACTCGTATGCACCCGTATTCGTACTCGTACAATACGCAGCTTCTAGATGTATATAATATTGGTATATACACTCAATAATTAGCTCCTTAGCAGCCCATGTGAGTCATTAAATATGTGGGAACCATCATGTGGCAACTAGCATGAATGATTACACAAAATTACAAAAATATTATAAATCATTCATGAATTATTTACATGAAAACAAAATTACACATCCTTTATATCTAATCTATATACCAATGACCAAAAACACCTACAAACACTTTCATTCTTCAATTTAATTCATCTAATTGATCTCTCTCAAGTTCTATCTTCAAGTTCTAAGTGTCCTTCATAAATTCTACAAGTTCTAGTTTCATAAAATCAAGAATACTTCCAAGTTTACTAGCTCACTTCCAATCTTGTAAAGATATCATCCAACCTCAAGAAATCCTTGTTGTTTACGGTAAGATATCATTCTAAATCAATGTAATACTCATATACAAACTTTGATTCAATTCCTATAACTATCTTAATTCGAGTGATAATCTTACTTGAACTTATTTTCGTGTCATGATTCTACTTCAAGAACCTTCAAGCCATCCAAGATCCTTTAAAGCTAGATCATTTCTTGTCACTTCCAGTAGGTTTACCTACTAAACTTGAGGTAGTAATGATGTTCATAACATCATTCGATTCATACATATAAAACTTTCTTATTTGAAGTTTTGAACGTGTAATCACTAGAATATAGTTTAGTTAATTCTAAACTTGTTCACAAACAAAGTTAATCCTTCTAATTTGACTTTTAAAATCAACTAAACACATGTTCCATATCTATATGATATGCTAACTTAATGATTTAAAACCTGGAAACACGAAGAACACTGTAAAACTGGACATACGCCGTCGTAGTGAAACCGGGGGCTGTTTTGGGTTAGAAAAATAAAAACTATCTTAACCTTTGAATTGGAAGTCTGTTTTCTGGAAAAATTATATTTCATATGAACATGATACTATATCCAAAAATCATGGTTAAACACAAAGTGGAAGTATATTTTTCAAAATGGTCATCAAGATGTCGTTCTTTCGACGGAAATGACTACCTCTTTAGTAAATGACTTGTAACCTGTATTTCCGACTATAAACTTATACTTTTTATGTTTAGTTTCATAAATTACAGTTCATTATGAAACCATAGCAACTTGAATCACTCAAAACGGATTTAAAACGAAGAAGTTATGGGTAAAACAAAATTGGAAAATTTTACTTGTAGCTACGAAAGTTTTATAACAAATCTACATTAATCATATCCTAGCTAACTTATATTGTATTACACATGTATTCTAACATATATTATGTAATCTTGGGATACCATAGACACGTATACAATGTTTTGACATATCATATCGACCCATCTATATATATTATTTGGAACAACCATAGACACTCTATATGCTGTAATGATCGAGTTCGCTATACAGGGTTGAGGTTGATTCCAAAAATATATATACTTTGAGTTGTGATCTAGGCTGAGACGTGTATACACTGGGTCGTAGATTGATTCAAGATAATATATATTGATTTATTTCTGTACATCTAACTATGGACAACTAGTTGTGGGTTACTAACGAGGACTGCTAACTTAACAAACTTAAATCATTAAAACGTAATAAAAATGTTGTGAATATATTTTGATCATACTTTGATATATATGTACATATTTGTTATAGTTTCGTGAATCGACCAGTGGCCAAGTCTTATTTTCCGATGAAGGAAAAATCCGTGAAAGTGAGTTATAGTCCCATTTTTAAAATCTAATATTTTTGGGATGAGAATACATGCAGTTTTATAAATGTTTTACAAAATAGACACAAGTATGCGAAACTACATTCTATGGTTGGATTATTAAACCGAATATCGCCCTTTTTAGCTTGGTAGCCTAAGAATTAGAGAAATGGCCCCTAATTGACACGAATCCTAAAGATAGATCTATTGGGCTTAACAACCCCCATTCAGGTTATGGATGGTTTAGTACTTCGAGATTATTATACAGACGAGAGGTTCTGTTTTGAGGATATTCTATGTATTAAGTTAACGTCGATTACCAGTTGTTCAACATATGAATGAATTTTATCTCTATGCAGTTTGCGAAATGCCTGATATGAGATGTATATTTATGGAAAAATGAAATCTTGTGGTCTATTATCATTATGATTTGATAATATATAGGTTAAACCTATAACTCACCAGCATTTTTGTTGACGTTTTAAGCATGTTTATTCTCAGGTGATTATTAAAAGCTTTCGCTATTGCATACTAAAATAAGGACAAGATTTGGAGTCCATGCTTGTATGATATTGTGTAAAAACTGCATTCAAGAGACTTATTTTGATGTAATATATTTTTATTGTAAACCATTATGTAATGGTCGTGTGTAAACGGTATATTTTAGATTATCATTATTTGATAATCCACGTAATGCTTTTTAAACCTTTATCGATAAAATAAAGGTTATGGTTGTTTTAAAAATGAATGCAGTCTTTGAAAAACGTCTCATATAGAGGTCAAAATCTCGCGACGAAATCAATTAATATGGAACGTTTATAAATAATATGAACGGGACATTTCATTGTTGGTGCATTATAAGTCCCCGAGTTCATTGCAACCAATTTAATATGCTTTAACGTTTAACTTTCACTGCTGGAATGCAACCGCACGGATGCAAGTATGCATCCATACGGGTACACTGGGCAACCGCACGGTTGCAAGATGTAACCGCACGGTTGCACGGGCTGGAAGTATATAGAGGCCAATTCGGGTTCATTGTTGGAGTTACGAATCCCAATCATTCCTAAGAGTCAATACCGAATCCCTGGTCGTCTAGCATTCGTTTGGGTTGATCTAATTCATCCTAAAGTCATATTACATACTAAGATCAAAGGTTAATTGGTGTTTTTGATAGTAGAGTTATTCCGCACTCGATATAGTATATTTGGTCGTTTAATCCTGTTTACACGATCCTACAAGCTCATTCTCAATGATGATTTTAAATGTTTATACACTTTGCATTCATATTACTACCTCCAATTGTTTTTAATAATTTATTACGGAGTATGGATGGTAAGATTCTCATTTAATCAGTGATATTGCTTTAAACATACATATATTTCGACGCAATATCATTTATATTTCATCAGCTTTTACCGAAACAAAGACATTCAAATGAATAATTTACGAGAAAAACGACAAAAGTAAACGCGAGCTTAAAGTAAGAAGAAATTCGATAAAACGACGGATTTAAACCAAATATATATCAAGATAATGTTTACTCGAATACAAGTCCAAGATGATCGAAGAGAAAGAGTTCAAATTGAAAAGTTCCAAGTCGATATACGTCAACACGGGATCAACAAAGAACAAACGAAAAAATAAAAATTAGAAAACTGTCGAATACTCTTACGCGTATCGCGTACTTATCTACGCGAAACGCGTAGTAATTTGTTCCTATGCGAATCGTGTGGATGTCTACGCGAAACGCGTAATCTCCTGTCCAGATTCAGATCTGAAATGAACATGGGACGGTTGCTTTTGAGTATATTAGTATTACTTTTTCAGGCTTTAAAGATGAATGGTAGTCCTTTTGACCTACTACTTGAATCTCAACTCTTATAATACGGAGTACTAGAACACATACAGAGGAGACGGTGAGGAGTTACAAGACAGAGAGAAAAAAAAATACACAAACATAAACGTACTACAACACATACACAGCAGAAATTTAGGACACAACACACAAAAATATTAGTCTTTTTATTCAAAGTACTCTGTACACGTTGTATTTACAGTTCCAAAAGGAATATTTAGGATAGTTTTTATTTCAAGGGTGTATTGTTCGTGATTAAGGGTATTATTGTGCGAGTAAAAAGGGTGTTGTTATTGTAATTTTCTACCGTTTAAAGTAAATGAGAGTGAAGATTTTTGTAAGTATATCCCATTAAAGTTATCGTTATCAATTTTTATCATTATTATTATGTTTGTATATTTATATTTTCATGTTTACCCTAGTATAATGAGTAGCTAAATTTCCCTAGTGTTTGCTTACATGTAGAACCCCTAGTGAAATGGATTGTTATCATTTGTAAAAATTAAAATGTAACTGTAGTATTTTTAACATTGAGCCTAATTAAAAGAACCATTATTATGTATTTGGATATTTAACCCCTGTCACTCAATTTGTTAGATTAAAATAACAAAAGTTATTTTTATCTATATAAATTAAGCTTCAACATTAAAAGTGATCTAGACGAATTTATGAATAATTTACTAACACTAAATTATAAATAAAGTTCGGTGGTTTGGGTAATATCACGAGTCATATAATAGTGAAATTGTAAAAAGGGAAACCGTTATGATTTGGGTTTTGGCGAAGGTTAAAACTGCGTTGGGTCTCAATTTAAATACTTAAGGACTAGTAACTATCTAAATATAATCCAATAAAAATTAGATTTAATTTAGTTAGTTAAAACTTTATATTTATTCGAAAGGAAAATATAAGTTTTATACTAAACATTTTAATACGAGCTTAAACTTAAAACAATCCATGGATCTAGAGGTGACACATTTAAGTAAACACTCCCATTTATATATATTGTAAAATTATTATTATTATTATTATTTACGTATTATTATTATTATTACACACTAAAATATAAAAATTACATCAAAATACTCAAATCTGTACCAGCACTGTTTGTCACCTGACTATAACATACGCGGATCATGTATAATTCTATACGATACGCGTACGTTTTAAAACATACGCGGAACGCGTATATCATTACGCGAAACGCGTAAGTATTAATACGAGTACTGTAGCAATTAGGTTAAAATCTAGGGTTTTAAATATTTTATTATTATATTTAAGTTATTAATTTATAACTAGTATGTCATAACCCGTCCTTAACCATAAGAACGTGTTAGATAACGTATGATTTCATTGCGAGGTATTGACCTCTATATGCGACATTTTTAAAAGAACAACTGCATATATTTTACATTACAAACCATAATTCTTATTTTGATACAAGCTTTAGACAAAATAAAGATGATTATCGTTTAGCGATAATCTTAGACTTACAAACTTTACATGTGATGATAACAATACGATTTCTAGCATATTTTACATTACAAATCCTCCGATATGCAGTTTTATTTTTGACACAAATATGCATACTCAAGATCTTGTTTAAATTCAACATGTTGCAGCGGAAGCTTCTAATTATCACCTGAGAATAGACATGTTTAAAACGTCAACATAAAGTTGGTGAGATATAGGTTTAATGCCGGCAGCGATATAAATATAGACCACAAGATTTCATATATAAACATTTTAATAAAAATATTCTAAGTGGTTGAGCACTTGGTAACCATACTTAACATTTAATCACGTCGCATATTCCCTTTATTATGAAATCTTACTACACCGTACCAAGTGTAGTCACGAAACGAAGTACTGTGCAACCGTTGAATACTGGTCGTCCAGTCCGGTTGGGGTTGTCAGGCCCGATAGATCTATCAACAGGATTCGCATTTACAATACCGCTGTAAATAATAGTTACCAAGCTACAGGGAAGTATGCCAGTGGTACAACTCAATGTAGAATATATTTTTCAGTTACTTGTGTCCATAACGTAAAACATAAAATACATGTATTCTCATCCCGAAATATTTAGAGTTTAAAAGTGGGACTATATACTCACTTTTGCCTTGAAGATATATATATTTTGACTTGGTCTCCGGTTGATATCACGAACCTATCCATATATAGTTTATCAATATATTTCCATTTTAAACAATCGTCACATATATATACTTATTATACTTTTAATAGTTTTAATAATTTCTTAGTCCGTAGTTAGCAGTCCGATGTTAGTAATTCAATTTTAATGGTTCATATTTAGGTGTTTAATAAACCCCCAATGAAATAAATAAAAACCCCCATCGTATATGTATTGGTTGAGATTAATCTTGACCCACGGTACCGGTGTTGTCAAATGACGTGTTGCGTACATAAAGTACCGGTGTTGTCAAATGGCGTGTTGCGTACAATCATGGGATCTTATGATTAATCTTCTCGTATTGTTTACGGGTGATCCTGAACCATATAAAATTAAATTATGAGTACATATATATAAAATATCATGTTATTTTAAAAAGATGTGATTTATTTAATTTTCTCCAATTATTTTCGTAGCTAAACTAGTCTTGGATATCCGATTTTGTTTTGGTCGTAGTTTCTTCGTTACAACTCCGTTTTCGTTGATTCAACTTGACACTTCCTTGGATCGAGTCCCTCTTCAAGACTATGAACTGTAAATAAATTAGTTTGTATTCGAAATCACAGGTCATAGGTCAAACTTTAGTGAAACTTATGAAGTTGATCATTTTCCATCATGTAAACAACCTTAAATGATTATTTTTCTAAAAATACTTATACTTTGAGTTAAATCATGAAATTTTTATGTGTTAACATATTCATAGTAAATATCAATTTTCCAGAAAATAAGCCTCCAATTCAAAGTTCAAAATAGTTTTTAATTATCCAACCCAAAACAGCCCCCGGTTGCACTCCGACGTCGTAAAAACAGTTTTTAAGGTGTTCTTTGAAAAACCAAGTTATACCTTGTTAAATTAGCATATATTTATGATATATTACAGGTCTTGAAGTATTTTAAAAGTTAAGTCTTGAAGTATTTTAAAAGTTAAGTTAGAAGGATCTATTTAGTTTGCAAACAAGTTTGAAAACATTCAAACTATGTTCTTGTTGTTAAAATTTTATACCACAAAATAAGATAGCTATACATATATGAATCGAATAAGGTTATGAACATAGTTACTACCTCAAGTTCCTTGGACAAGGTTGCTGTAAAAGAGGAGTAAAGACCTAGAACCAAAAGGGTGATGGAATTGGATGAAAGATTGGAAGTAAGTTTGTGTTCTTGGAAAGGATTCTTGAAGTGTTTTTGTAAGGGTTTTCTTATGGTGATTAAAGCTTGTTTCTATGGCTAGATCTTCAAGGTTTCTTGCTGAATGATTATGGAGTTCTTAGAACTTGTAAGTAGGTGAATTAGAGAGTGGTTTAAGAGTAAGAATGGTGAGCTAAAAATGGTTTGGTGTTGGTCCTTAAAAACGTGACAAAGGGGGGAGCAAGGACAAAATTTTTAAGCTTGTAATCTTGTGTATTTGTCAAACAATCATACAAAAGTAATTACCTCTACCTTAGGGCAGTAACAAGGGCTAGTTAGGTGGTGATTTGATGTGTATATACCAATAGTAAATACGTATAGAAGCTAGGTATGATACGAGTACATATACTCTAGATATACGTATAGAAATTTTGTGAAAAATGGAATGAGAATTCAAATATAGCTATCTTTTGTGAATACACTTATATGGTTTTATGTATTTAAGTCCTTAAAAAGTGATTAAATACATTACTTATACGATATATGTATAAACATTATAGGTCATAAGTATTTATGTCAAATAACGTTACGTATGGTTATCGTTTTGAAAACTTAAGTTAGTAGTTTCAAAATATACTTATAACTTATTGTTATTAATACAAAATGAGATATTAAAACATCCTTAAATCATGTTAAATATGTATATATACATATATATACACAAACGTATAATTATCATATATTGTATAGTTCGTGATATCATCGGTCAAACTAGACGGTCAAACGTTGTGTAAAACTCTTTTCGAAAACATAATTCTCATCAATTTGGATTGCTTATCATGTTGGTAAGGTTTAATTTATGTAAATATTATTCTTATAAGTATAGAACGATCGAAAAAGTGCGGGTCATTACAGTACCTACCCGTTAAATAAATTTCGTCCCGAAATTTTAAAATTGTACCTATTTTGCGTCATCGAGAAACAAGTGTGGATACTTTTGTTTCATCTGATCCTCTCGTTCCCAAGTAAACTCGGGACCCCTTCGAGCATTCCAACGAACCTTAACGATCGGTATGTTGCTCTGCGTGAGCTGTTTAACTTCACGGTCCACGATTTCGATTAGTTCTTCGACGAATTGTAGTTTCTCGTCGACATGGATTTCTTCAAGAGGAATGGTGAGGTCTTCCTTTGCAAGACACTTCTTAAGGTTTGAGACGTGAAAAGTATTATGTACTCCGGTGAGTTGTTGCGGTAACTCGAGTCGATAAGCTACCGGTCCAATGCGTTCGATGATCTTGAACGGGCCTACATACCTTGGGTTTAGTTTACCCCTTTTTCCAAAACGTATTACACCTTTCCAAGGTGACACCTTTAACATAACCATGTCACCGATCTGAAACTCTAATGGTTTCCTTCGAACATCGGCGTAGCTCTTTTGGCGACTACGGGCTGTTTTTAATCTCTCCTTGATTTGTACTATCTTCTCAGTCGTTTCGTGTATGATCTCGGGACCAGTTAATTGTCGATCTCCTACTTCATTCCAACAAATAGGAGATCTACACTTCCTTCCGTACAATGCTTCGAATGGCGCAGCTTTAATGCTCGCATGATAACTATTATTATACGAGAATTCTGCTAATGGTAGATATTTATCCCATCCGTTTCCAAAATCGATCACACATGCCCTGAGCATGTCTTCAAGAGTCTGAATTGTTCTTTCACTCTGCCCGTCGGTTTGCGGATGATATGCGGTGCTCATATCCAAACGAGTTCCTAGTGCCTCCTGTAGTGATTGCCAGAACTTTGAGGTAAATCTACTATCACGATCAGATATAATGGAAATAGGTATTTCATGCCTTGAAACTATTTCCTATATATATAATCGTAATAATTTCTCCATTCTATCTGTTTCCTTTATAGGCAAGAAATGTGCAGATTTGGTAAGACGATCAACAATTACCCAAATGGTGTCGTATCCCCAGGCAGTCTTTGGTAACTTCGTGATGAAATCCATGGTAATACCGTCCCATTTCCATTCTGGAATTTCTGGTTGTTGAAGTAACCCTGACGGCTTCTGGTGTTCAGCTTTGACTTTGGAACAAGTTAAACATTCCCCAACATATGTTGCAACGTCTGTCTTTAAATTAGGCCACCAATAATGTGTCTTAAGATCTTGGTACATCTTTCCAACTCCAGGATGTATCGAGTATCTTGTCTTATGTGCCTCATTCAATATCAACTTCCTTAATCCACCCAACTTCGGTACCCAAATACGATTTGCAAAATATCGAATTCCATCTTCCCGCATAACGAGTTGCTTCTCATACTTCTTCATTATTTCATTTCTTATGTTTTCTTTAGTAAGTGCTTCTCGTTGAGCCTCTTTGATTTGTGAGTTGAGATTCATGCGAATTTTTATGTTCATTGCTCGTACTCGAATTGGTTCTCGTTCCTTTCTGCTTAGTGCGTCAGTCACCACATTCGCTTTCCCGGGATGATAACGAATTTCACAATCATAGTCATTTATTAACTCGACCCACCTACGTTGCCTCATGTTCAGCTTTTTCTGATCAAAAATATGTTGAAGGCTTTTATGATCAGTAAACACAGTGCATTTAACCCCATACAAGTAGTGTCTCCATATCTTCAATGCAAACACGACTGCTCCCAGTTCTAGATCATGCATCGTATAATTCCGCTCGTGAATCTTCAATTGTCGGGATGCGTATGCAATAACTTTCTTCCGTTGCATAAGAACGCAACCAAAACCTTGTCGCGAAGCGTCACAATATATTTCAAAATCATCGTTCCCTTCTGGTAACGATAAAATAGGCGCCGTAGTCAACTTCTTTTTCAGTAATTGAAATGCACTCTCCTGCTCAGAAGTCCATTCATATTTCTTCCCTTTTTGCGTTAATGCTGTCAACGGCTTAGCTATTCGGGAAAAATCTTGAATAAACCTTCTATAATAACCGGCTAAACCCAAAAATTGGCGTATCTGCATTGGTGTCTTAGGAGTCTCCCATTTTTCAATGGCTTCAATTTTTGCTGGATCAACCTGAATTCCTTTGCTACTAACAACGTGACCAAGAAATTGCACTTCTTTCAACCAGAAAGCACATTTAGAAAATTTAGCATATAGCTGTTCTTTTCTCAACAACTCTAATATCAACCTTAAATGCTGTTCATGCTCTTGCTCACTCTTGGAATAGATAAGAATATCATCAATGAAAACGATAACAAACTTATCTAAATATGGACTACAAACTCGATTCATGAGGTCCATGAATACAGCTGGCGCATTCGTCAATCCAAACGGCATGACCAAAAATTCGTAATGACCATAACGTGTCCGAAAAGCAGTTTTCGGTATATCTTCTTCTTTGACACGTAATTGATGATAGCCCGATCTTAGGTCAATTTTTGAGTACACACATGATCCTTGCAGTTGATCAAATAAGTCGTCAATTCTCGGTAGTGGATACCGATTCTTGATAGTTAACTTATTTAATTCACGATAATCTATACACATCCTAAAAGATCCATCTTTCTTTTTAACAAACAAAATTGGAGCTCCCCACGGTGAAGTACTTGGTCGTATGAATCCACGGTCTAGTAATTCTTTTAACTGACTTTGAAGTTCTTTTAATTCGGACGGTGCAAGTCTATATGGAGCACGAGCCACTGGTGCAGCTCCTGGTACTAAATCTATTTGAAATTCTACAGATCTAAATGGAGGTAATCCCGGCAACTCTTCCGGAAATACTTCAGGAAAATCTCTTGCCACAGGCACGTCATTGATGCACTTCTCTTTTTCTTTCTTTTTCGACTTTATTAACATGTGCTAAGATAGCATAGCACCCTTTCTTCAAGCACTTTTGAGCTTTCAAATAACTAATGAGTTTTAGCTTTGAGTTACCCTTCTCTCCGTAAATCATTACTGGCGTTTTATTCTTACGAGGAATGCGAATTGCCTTCTTGGCGCACACAACTTCAGCTCCTATTTTGGACATCCAGTCCATGCCGACTATTACATCAAAACTTCCTAATTCTACGGGTATTAAGTCAATTTTAAATGTTTCTCCGGCTAAATTTATTTTACAATCGCGGCAAATTTTATCGGCTTTAATTAGTTTACCATTAGCTAACTCAATCATGTACTTAGCATCTAGAGGTAATGATGAATAATTCAATTTAGCATAAAAACCTCTACTCACGTAACTTCTATCGGCACCAGTATCAAATATAATAGATGCGGATAAGTTATTAATGGTAAACGTACCCGTAACAAGCTCCGGGTCTTCACACGCCTCTCTAGCATTAATAACAAATGCTCTTCCACGTGCAGATCCATTATTCTTCTCTGGATTCGGACACTGGCTCTTATAGTGACCTTGTTTTCCACACCCATAACAAGTAATGGTAGCCAAAGCAGTTCTATTTGCATTGGTGGCAGGAGTCTTGGTACCATTTGTATTTGTAATGAGAGCCCTACAATCTTCAGCAAGATGACCCTTTCGATTACATTTGTTGCATACCACATTATAGTAACCAGAGTGATGTTTGTGGCATCGGTTGCATAAAGGATTTTGTCCTTTATAACCAAAGCTTAAACCACTACCCGCACCTTGCGTGATTTCTTGTTTCTTAAAAGATTGTTGTTGGTTACCTCGATCATAATTTCCATTCCACTTTCTTTTGTTACCTGATACTTTCACATCAGTATTGGATACTTTCTTATCCATGATGACCTGATCCATTAGCTCGTTTGCCATGGTTATAGCTTCATGAATTGTCTTAGGTTTCGATGCTGTAACATTTGCCTTGACCTTTTTGGGCAAACCATCTTTGTACATTTCAATCTTCCGTTCTTCGGTTGGAACCAATTCAGGACATAGCAAAACTAATTCCATGAATCGCTGATTGTAGTTGGTGATTTCAGTACCAACAACCTTCAGGCTTCGTAATTCATCTTCCAACTTCCTAACCTCGTTCCTTGGACAATACTCGTTGATTAACATTGTTTTGAATTCTTCCCAAGGAGTATCATAAGCTACATCTCCTCCTACAGCCTTCACATAATTTTTCCACCACGTGAGTGCACTATCTTGTAAAGTGCACGATGCATACTTGGTCATGTCCTTTTCAACACAACCACTTATTTTAAACACAGTCTCCATCTTTTCTATCCACCGGGTTAAACCGATCGGTCCTTCTGTTCCACTGAATGATGAGGGCTTGCAAGCTTGAAAAGTTTTGTAAGTGCACCCCACACGAGGATTTGGGTTAACTGCAGCAGTTCTTGCAGCCTCGACCCATAACATTCTGTCGTTCACTCGCTGATTGATGAGTTCCTGGATTTCTTGTTCCGTCATTCGGTTCAATCGCGCCATAATCTTCAATAAGAATGAAAAAAATAATTATTCACATGGAATATTATAGATGTAGTATGTATTTACAGTACATCGTAGCTTATTAATAATATGAACCAGTTATTATTATAAAAGCCTTTTCTTCTTATTAGCATTTTATAATTATATCTAGGGTAGTACCTACCCGTTAAAGTTCATACTTAATAGCTTAGTACAGAATCAATTACTACCATCTAAATAATAATTAACCATGGAAAGTTATTGCATTTCACACTTCACTATTTTACATATGCTTATCTTACATCGAACATTAAGCAAACCACACTAATAATATTATACAAAACATTATATGATCCCATGGTTTAATACGGTAGCGCATCGTTTGGTCTATTTTCTAGGACGTTTAGGTTCAAGGAATCGCTTAATGCTTATCCTGGCTGTCTGCCTATATTTTGGCTGTGGGACTGAAGAACTGGATGCCGGGATAGAACGAATAGGAATAGCGGGAATAGGGGTGGTAGTGTCTAGTGGAGTTGGTGCCACATCATCCTTACTAAACTCGGGATTTGAATTTTCTAATTCATTAGCCTTTCGTTTCTTTCCTAGTTCGAACTCGTCTTTTGTAATTTCCTGTATTTCTTCCTCGGGTTCACTTTCCTCCTCGGGTTCACTTTCCTCCTCGGGTTCATTTTCTGGGTTCTCTATAGTTGGTTCATCCGGAATTTGTGAGTCTTCCCCAAATATATTATTTTCGTCATCGGATAGGTTAATGACTGGAACACCATCTGAAGATTCTGGTTCGGAGTCGCTGAATGTGATAACAAGTTTTGAGCCCGACATCTATCACACAACAACTAACCCATTTGTACTACATAATATTTACATATAAATTTTAACCAACAATGATAAGCAATGGTTTTTAAATCAGACCCGATCAAAGTCCAGACTTACTAATGTATCCTAACGACTTATCAGTTAGACACACTAATGCAAACCTGGTTCGCTAAGACCACCGCTCTGATACCACATGTCATAACCCGTCCTTAACCATAAGAACGTGTTAGATAACGTATGATTTCATTGCGAGGTATTGACCTCTATATGCGACATTTTTAAAAGAACAACTGCATATATTTTACATTACAAACCATAATTCTTATTTTGATACAAGCTTTAGACAAAATAAAGATGATTATCATTTAGCGATAATCTTAGACTTACAAACTTTACATGTGATGATAACAATACGATTTCTAGCATATTTTACATTACAAATCCTCCGATATGCAGTTTTATTTTTGACACAAATATGCATACTCAAGATCTTGTTTAAATTCAACATGTTGCAGCGGAAGCTTCTAATTATCACCTGAGAATAGACATGTTTAAAACGTCAACATAAAGTTAGTGAGATATAGGTTTAATGCCGGCAGCGATATAAATATAGACCACAAGATTTCATATATAAACATTTTAATAAAAATATTCTAAGTGGTTGAGCACTTGGTAACCATACTTAACATTTAATCACGTCGCATATTCCCTTTATTATGAAATCTTACTACACCGTACCAAGTGTAGTCACGAAACGAAGTACTGTGCAACCGTTGAATACTGGTCGTCCAGTCCGGTTGGGGTTGTCAGGCCCGATAGATCTATCAACAGGATTCGCGTTTACAATACCGCTGTAAATAATTGTTACCAAGCTACAGGGAAGTATGCCAGTGGTACAACTCAATGTAGAATATATTTTTTAGTTACTTGTGTCCATAACGTAAAACATAAAATACATGTATTCTCATCCCGAAATATTTAGAGTTTAAAAGTGGGACTATATACTCACTTTTGCCTTGAAGATATATATATTTTGACTTGGTCTCCGGTTGATATCACGAACCTATCCATATATAGTTTATCAATATATTTCCATTTTAAACAATCGTCACATATATATACTTATTATACTTTTAATAGTTTTAATAATTTCTTAGTCCGTAGTTAGCAGTCCGATGTTAGTAATTCAATTTTAATGGTTCATATTTAGGTGTTTAATAAACCCCCAATGAAATAAATAAAAACCCCCATCGTATATGTATTGGTCGAGATTAATCTTGACCCACGGTACCGGTGTTGTCAAATGACGTGTTGCGTACATAAAGTACCGATGTTGTCAAATGGCGTGTTGCGTACAATCATGGGATCTTATGATTAATCTTCTCGTATTGTTTACGGGTGATCCTGAACCATATAAAATTAAATTATGAGTACATATATATAAAATATCATGTTATTTTAAAAAGATGTGATTTATTTAATTTTCTCCAATTATTTTCGTAGCTAAACTAGTCTTGGATATCCGATTTTGTTTTGGTCGTAGTTTCTTCGTTACAACTCCGTTTTCGTTGATTCAACTTGACACTTCCTTGGATCGAGTCCCTCTTCAAGACTATGAACTGTAAATACCTTAGTTTGTATTTGAAATCACAGGTCATAGGTCAAACTTTAGTGAAACTTATGAAGTTGATCATTTTCCATCATGTAAACAACCTTAAATGATTATTTTTCTAAAAATACTTATACTTTGAGTTAAATCATGAAATTTTTATGTGTTAACATATTCATAGTAAATATCAATTTTCCAGAAAATAAGCCTCCAATTCAAAGTTCAAAATAGTTTTTAATTATCCAACCCAAAACAGCTCCCGGTTGCACTCCGACGTCGTAAAAACAGTTTTTAAGGTGTTCTTTGAAAAACCAAGTTATACCTTGTTAAATTAGCATATATTTATGATATATTACAGGTCTTGAAGTATTTTAAAAGTTAAGTTAGAAGGATCTATTTAGTTTGCAAACAAGTTTGAAAACATTCAAACTATGTTCTTGTTGTTAAAATTTTATACCACAAAATAAGATAGCTATACATATATGAATCGAATAAGGTTATGAACATAGTTACTACCTCAAGTTCCTTGGACAAGGTTGCTGTAAAAGAGGAGTAAAGACCTAGAACCAAAAGGGTGATGGAATTGGATGAAAGATTGGAAGTAAGTTTGTGTTCTTGGAAAGGATTCTTGAAGTGTTTTTGTAAGGGTTTTCTTATGGTGATTAAAGCTTGTTTCTATGGCTAGATCTTCAAGGTTTCTTGCTGAATGATTATGGAGTTCTTAGAACTTGTAAGTAGGTGAATTAGAGAGTGGTTTAAGAGTAAGAATGGTGAGCTAAAAATGGTTTGGTGTTGGTCCTTAAAAACGTGACAAAGGGGGGAGCAAGGACAAAATTTTTAAGCTTGTAATCTTGTGTATTTGTCAAACAATCATACAAAAGTAATTACCTCTACCTTAGGGCAGTAACAAGGGCTAGTTAGGTGGTGATTTGATGTGTATATACCAATAGTAAATACGTATAGAAGCTAGGTATGATACGAGTATGTATACTCTAGATATACGTATAGAAATTTTGTGAAAAATGGAATGAGAATTCAAATATAGCTATCTTTTGTGAATACACTTATATGGTTTTATGTATTTAAGTCCTTAAAAAGTGATTAAATACATTACTTATACGATATATGTATAAACATTATAGGTCATAAGTATTTATGTCAAATAACGTTACGTATGGTTATCGTTTTGAAAACTTAAGTTAGTAGTTTCAAAATATACTTATAACTTATTGTTATTAATACAAAATGAGATATTAAAACATCCTTAAATCATGTTAAATATGTATATATACATATATATACACAAACGTATAATTATCATATATTGTATAGTTCGTGATATCATCGGTCAAACTAGACGGTCAAACGTTGTGTAAAACTCTTTTCGAAAACATAATTCTCATCAATTTGGATTGCTTATCATGTTGGTAAGGTTTAATTTATGTAAATATTATTCTTATAAGTATAGAACGATCGAAAAAGTGCGGGTCATTACATAGTATTTAAGATAATAATTTATAATTATTAATTAGTTTATAATTAGTTAATTATTATAATTCCTATTAATTTATATTAATTTAATTAAAATATGTTATTTAGTTAATTTAAATAAATTTATATTATAATTGCTCAAAACAAAATTCTAATCAATTAGTTTTATTAAAAGTTATTATTTTATTAATTATCATTTAGTAATAAACTTATTAGTATAATTTCAATTAATTCACTTTTAAGTTAATAATTAAAAATAATGTATTCGTATAAATTAATAAGTAGTTCAATTAAATTAGGATTAAGTTATATTTTATTATTATTATGTAGTATTATAAATTCCTAATCCAAAACCCCCTTTAAATAAGTTTAACCTCAAAGACTATTAAAAAAATAATTTGAACACTGTCTACCTGTGGAACAAACCGAATTTACCAACAAACTAAACTACGTGGATAGGACTAGTTGCCTATATATGTTTGAAACCAACCTAAATTCATTAAAATACCATATATACAATAAATCAATTCGTGTAATAAAACAACTAAAATTTTTTCATAAATAAAGGTACTGTTTCAAACCATCAACTTTTTGGCGCCGCTGCCGGGGAGCGGTTTTTGTTTAAAAGATTTTAATAGACTTTAGGTAATTCAATCCTTTTATAGGAATTCAAAACGAGAAAAGCTTTTGGTGTTATGATTTCATAATAGAAATTAATGCATGAATTTACGTTCCTCCAACACTGAATTAACTCCTCCATATCATGAACCCGAAAGAGAAATTCACGAACGTTTAAGAGCTCAAGAAGTAGAATCTCTTGCTGAGGATTTAGAATCACTTTCATTAGATTCTAACTCTGAACCAGATATTCAACTAATCATAGAGCCAGTTATTAAGGAAGAAGAAGAGATGGCTGTTACAAATCAAACGATGGAAGCATTAATGAAGGCGACAAGAACAGGTCAAGGCCACGCAATTATCTAACCTACGATGACTGACGGCTTTGAAATAAAAGGTCAATTCCTTCACATGGTGACTAATACATGCCAATTCGGTGGAGCTCCAAATGAGGATGCTAACGAGCATCTTCGTAAGTTTGTAAGCATTTGGAAACTATTCAAAATTAAGGATGTCTCCGATGAAGTCGCATGTTTGAAAATCTTTCCATGGTCCTTAAAGGACGATGCAAGAGATTGGCTAGACTCATTACCAGAAGGCTATATCGAAGATTGGAATGATATGATGGACAAGTTTTTGTCAGAGTTCTTCCCTGCTTCAAAAGCAGCAAAATTGCAAAGTGATATAAATCACTTCAAGCAAAAGTTTAACGAGACCCTTTATGAAGCTTGGACCAGATTCAACAAAATGCTTAGGGTATGTCCTCAACACTGGTTGAATACATTCCAAAAAGTCCAAATATTCTATAAAGGAGTAAACGTGGCTACTAGAAAAGATATAGATGTTGCAGCTGGAGGTTCGATAATGAAGAAAATACCAGAAGACGCTCACACAATCATTGCCGATATAGCAGCACATTCCCATAACTGGCATCAAGAGATAGAATTCTCTAGATCATCAACCGTTGCTAATATCGAAAGCAATGATGAAATTGCTTCTTTAAAAGTTCAAATGGCAAATCAAGCAAGACAAATTGAGAAAGTAACCAAGGAAATGCATGCTATCAGGGTAGGATGTGAAATGTGCCAAGGCCCCCATCTTACTAGAGATTGTGATAAAACAACGATGGAAGAGCAAGCAAATTTTCTAGGTTACTTGAGAAAAGGTGAAATGAATTTCAATGATTTTCCACCGATAGAATCAAATAACCAAAAATATCCTCCAATTAACAACTACCAAGTAGGAGGACCTTCAGGTTTAAATAATAATAACTATCAAGGAGGAAATCCGGTTTACCAAAATAACCGGAATTTCCAAAATCAAAATCAAAATCAAAATCAAAGAAATGCACCACCAGGTTGCAATAACCTAAATAACCGAAATCAACCTCAACGAATTTATCAAAATAATTTCCAACACAATCAACCACAACCACAAGCACTTATGCAACCACAACCCGAAAAGAAATCCGGTTTAGAAGATATCTTAAGAGATTTTATGTTCAAGCACGAGCAAACTGCGGAAATTCAAACTCAATAAATTCGAAATCAACAAGCTACGATTCAGAATTTAGAAAGAGATGTTGGAAGGATCTCACAGTTACTATCAGAGAGGCCACCATGCGTTCTCCCCACAAATAATCAAGTGAATCCCAACATCAATCAAACAAGGAATGAGCATGTAAATGCTATAACTACTAGAAGTGGTTTAATTGTTAACCCAGAAACTAGTAAGACCTCAAAAGTTCCTTTATCTTCTTCTAGTTTAAAAGAGCCTGTTGATACAGATGAACACGTTGATGAAGAACAAGAGAAGAATGATCCACCAGAGATCATATCGAAGAAAATTGAAGAAACACTTGTAAAGGTGCACAAAGCACCTATTCCATACCCGAAGGCATTAAAGAAAGACAAACTCGCGAGCCAATATCAAAAATTTGCAGATATGATCAAGCAAATTAGCATTAACATGCCACTCGCGGAAGTTCTTAGGGGTATGCCAAATTATGGAAGGTTTATCAAGGATCTCATAGCCGACAATGGTAAATATGAAGAAGTTTCAACCACATTCCTCAATGAGGAATGCTCAGCAATTTTGCAAAAGCAAAAGAGGCCACCGAAACTCGGAGATCCTGGTAGTTTCATTATTCCGTGTCTGATGGGAGATTCAGTAATGTACGATGCATTAGCTGACTTAGGCGCAAGTATCAATCTTATGCCACAATCCTTGTACTTAAAACTAAACCTAGGTGATCTAAAACCAACTAGGAGTGTATACGCCTAGCAGATAGAACTTTTAACTATCCTATTGGTATTGCCGAAAACCTACCAGTTAAAGTCAATCATTTAATCTTTCCTGCCGACTTCGTTGTCCTTGAAATGGAAGAAGATAGCAAGGTTCCCCTAATTCTAGGGCGACCATTTCTAAATACCGCTGACGAGATTGTGCGTGTTAAAGATAAAAAGCTTAGTCTAGGTGTAGGGGAAGATAGAGTTACCTTAAACATAGACAAAGCTATGAAACAACCTATCTCCTCCGATGACGAATGTTATAAGTTAGACATTGTTGATTGTTGTGTTGAAAAATAATTACAAGAATTACTAAATATAGACACCTCGAACTTCACCCCAATGAATGAAGGTGATGAATTCGATGTAGAACTTGAACTTGATGAATTGTTGAAAGTAGTCATCGATGAAGATTGCTGTGAGGAAGAAATTCCCAAGGAAGATGAACCCTTTGAAGAAATTACCGATGGTAACAGGTTCCGAATAAAATCTTCATTGGAAGAACCACCAACCTTGGAGCTTAAAGAACTCTCGAAACATTTGGAGTATGCTTTTCTCCAAGGTACATCACAATTACCTGTTATAATTTCATCAAAACTTTCCAATGACGAAAAGAGTAGGTTAATGTCCGTTCTAAAAACTCACAAGAAAGCAATTGCTTGGAAAACAACCGATATTCCAGGGATTAACCCCGCTTATTGTACTCATGATAATGCTAAAAACGAACATATATTTCATAGCATTATTCCTCAAGAAATACAAGCTTTTAGTTGCAATTGTTCTATTTACAAGTGATATTCGTTTACATAATAAAAGGTGAAGACAAAAGACAGATTCGACGAATTGAAGATGCAAACGACCAAAAAGCTCAAAAGTACAAAAGACAATCAAAGAGGTTCCAATTATTGATAAGAAACGTCTCGAAATTACAAGAGTACAAGATTCAAAACGCAAAGTACAAGATATTAAATTGTACGCAAGGACGTTCGAAAATCCGGAACCGGGACATGAGTCAACTCTCAACGCTCGACGCAACGGACTAAAAATTACAAGTCAACTATGCACATAAATATAATATAATATTTAAATAATTCTTATAATTATTTATATATTATATAAATATTTAAAACCGTCGGCAAGAAAGACTTCAAATTGTGTGAGCTATATTTACAAACTCCGCGACTCGCGGAGTTTGAAGGCAAAAAATGCCGCGAGTCGCGGAGCCCCAATTTCTGAAACTGCCTATAAAGCCAACCGAATTCTGATCAATTTTCATCATCAATATATCCATCTCTCTATCTATATCGTATATATTTATATTTATATTTTAATTTTAATTTTAATTTTAATCCTAATAATAAGGGTATGTTAGCGAATATTGTAAGGGTGTAAGTCAAAATTCTGTCCGTGTAACGCTACGCTATTTTTAATCATTGTAAGTTATGTTCAACCTTTTTAATTTAATGTCTCATAGCTAAGTTATTATTATGCTTATTTAATCCGAAGTAATCATGATGTTGGGCTAATTACTAAAATTGGGTAATTGGGCTTTGTACCATAATTGGGGTTTGGACAAAAGAACGACACTTGTGGAAATTAGACTATGGGCTATTAATGGGCTTTATATTTGTTTAACTAAATGATAGTTTGTTAATGTTAATATAAAGATTTACAATTGGGCATCCCTATAAATTATCATATACACTCAATCGGACACGATGGGTGGGGTATTTATATGTACGAATAATCGTTCATTTGACCGGACACGGGAATGGATTAATAGCCACTAGAATAATTAAAATAGGGGTGAAATTATGTACAAGGACACTTGGTATAATTGATAACAAAATATTAAAACCTTGGATTACACTCAGTCGACATCCTGGTGTAATTATTAAACAAAGTATTAAAATCTTGTTACAGTTTAAGTCCCCAATTAGTTGGAATATTTAACTTCGGGTATAAGGATAATTTGACGAGGATACTCGCACTTTATAGTTATGACTGATGGACTGTTATGGACAAAAACCAGACGGACATATTAAATTATCCAGGACAAAGGACAATTAACCCATGGGCATAAAACTAAAATCAACACGTCAACCATCATGATTACGGAAGTTTAAATAAGCATAATTCTTTTATTTCATATTTAATTTCCTTTATTTTATATTTAATTGCACTTCTAATTATCGCATTTTTATTGTTATTTTATTTAATTGCACTTTTAATTATCGTACTTTTTAATTATCGCAAGTTTATTTTATCGCACTTTTATTATTCGCAATTTCATTATCGTTATTTACTTTACGCTTTAAATTAAGTCTTGTATTTATTTATTATTTTACATTTGGTTTTAACTGCGACTAAGGTTTTAAAATCGACAAACCGGTCATTAAACGGTAAAAACCCCCCTTTATAATAATAATATTACTTATATATATATTTGTATTTTTATAAAAGTAAACTAATATAGCGTTAAGCTTTGTTTAAAAAGATTCCCCGTGGAACGAACCGGACTTACTAAAAACTACACTACTGTACGATTAGGTACACTGCCTATAAGTGTTGTAGCAAGGTTTAAGTATATCCATTCAATAAATAAATAAATATCTTGTGTAAAATTGTATCGTATTTAATAGAATTTCCTGTAAAAATATAAGCTATTTTATATACTACTCTGCTAAAACATCAAGTATTTTTGGCGCCGCTGCCGGGGAACTTGGCGAAACGCTAGATTTTTAATTTATTTTTGTATAAATATATTTATATATCATTTTAGAAAAACAATATAAAATTTAAAAAAAAACACGTTTTTCAAACTCCACGACTCGCGGAGCCACCCTGACAGACGCACCCAAAACCCTAATTTGGCATTTATTACGAGTATAATTTAATTATTATTATTAAAACTTAATTAGGTTTATATTTAATATTAATATTTAGTTTTAGTTTTTAAATTAATTTGTATTTTAAATATTAATTAGTATTATTAAATATATATATAAATTAATACTTTTATAAAATAAATAATATAAAAATAATATTTTTATAAAAATAAATAATTTTTATAACTTTAAGTTTATTTTTATATTTTGTATCTTTTCATTTGTTTTAGCGTAATATTTGTATATTTTTCGTTCGTAGCTAGTTTTAAGACATAGTTTTTGCCGTAGCTTATTTTTATTTTCTAGATTTTTAGGCTTTGCCGTAAAATCCCTTAAATGCTTTTTCTTTAGACTAAGATTTAGGTGCTTTAGAATTTTGCGACGCCGTTTTTCGCTTTAGTTTTAAATAGATTTTAGTGCCTTTAAGTAATTGCCGTTTTCTGAATAAAATTGCATTTACCTTTAGACCTTTAGGCGCAACTTTTTAGATATAATTTTTAGACTTTTAAGTTACGACGCGCTATTTTCTTATTTTTATTTTTCGACGTTTTTCGACGCGCATTCTTTTTCTTTCTTATTTCTCGACGCTTTAGTTTTTAGGACTTAGAAATTTTCTCTATTTCTTATCTAATATCTCAAACGGAAAGAAAAATTATTTAAGTGGTTAAATTAATGGACGTTGACAATTTTCTGCTTCGTAGTAATAGTTGGATTTGTTAGTGGCTGAGGTGTGAGCTTCCGATTTAAAGGGTTCTGGCTCCCTGTTGCATCTTTTGGCTATTCGAAACGTGGGCAAAAGCAGAAAAGTCTATTAATTGGACAACTTATATAAGTTTTTCTATTTTTTATAACTAATAGGATAATTAGTAAATGCACCACATTGTAGCTAAAATTTGGCCATCGCAATAAAATGGAAAATTTTGAAAACAAGGCTATGGAAACTCTTTTTGATATCCAAAATCAATTAAATCAATACTCTCAAATGAGTGTTGATGAAAATTTGTTCGGTCAATCTTGGATCACGAATGACGAAACAATAACTGGTTGTGAAATCTGTGGAGATTATCACTCAACATGGGAATGTTATTATTACGTTCCTATGGAAAATTACGCACCCACGGAACCTGAATGGAATGATTATGAAGAATACAATTCAAATTGGGATTATTCCCAAGAATATTTCCAAACTCAACAACCAGTAGACGAGAAAAATTACGTGTCTGAAAATTTATTAGACAATATGAAAATCAAACTCGAAGAACTCAATGCTCAAAATGAACAAATGAAAGAGTTTGTAAACCGGCAAGCTGAAACTCTATCAGACTACACACCTGTTGATCTGAGGAGTATTGTGCAAGAAAATCTCATATCATCGAATTTTGATGAATTCGAGAGCTCCGAAATTATCAACTATCCCGATGATACTTTTTATTCAGTCTTACCAATTTCACAACATATCGACACATTAGCCTCTACCGATGAAATCATCGATCCATCAATGGATAAAGAAGAAGTAAGGGTGACAAATTGGTACTCTTGGGAAAACGATAACGTTGAAAATTTTACCCCCGAGACCAAAATGGTGAGACCAATAAGTACCGTTAATGAAGAAGAATCTACTCCAATCCCGAAATTCACCATTCCACAACCTTCCAACCCAATATTCTCAATAGACGAGTCATCTACCGAAGATGAACTACGAGCTTTAATAGATAATGACACCTCGAATTTCACCCAATTGGGTAATAGAGGTGAAACTTTTGATCCCGAGAATGAACGGAAGGAAATGTTAGGAATTATCCACCCTATAGAAATATGTATGTCGATGTATATCGATCCATTTGACCAAGAACCAGAAAAGAGACATATCCATTTACTAAAAGCTACACTTAAAAAAGAATTAAGTAGTGACGATCGGGAGAGTCTAAACTTTAAATCCATTGATATATTATACACCACCCGAGATGTAAATAACTGGCTCACTATTCTAATTCGTGGAACTTATTCTACCGACTTCACATGTCATCAGCTAAGTGTGGGGAAGTCTAACCCCACTTAACGTTAAATTAGGGGTTCGGGTTAGTGCATAACTCGTTAATAAACATGCATAATAAGTTAGGGTAAAAGACGCATTTTCAAAGATTAGCAAACAGTCTAGAAAAGCAACCGTTTTTGAAGAAAAACATGTGTGATAAAACAATAAAAGGAATGAACGATGAGGCGCGCCATCTATCATTCGACGAGCTTTGTAATTACAAACTGTGTATTTTTAATTACTTTTCTACACTAATCACCCTCATGAATTTATAATTATAGTCTGATTTCATGCAAATGAGGGCATTGCATGATCTCAAGTGTGGGGAAGGGTTATAAATTCTCTCGGGTTTACACTTGGTTTATTTGCCAAATTTTGTGAAAATTTGAAAAATTTTCAACTAAATGAAGTCAAAATCATGTTTATACATATTTATGAACGATGAAAACTAGGTGTTAATACCGAAATTATCATTACCTCGAAAAGGACATAAATTGAGAAACAACCAAAAATGCTTGAATTCATTTAAAATGGAATAAAGGAGAATAAAAAGGTAAAGAAAGAAACTAAGTGTGGGGATAATGTACCAAGTTAATTAAAAACTATCTATCACATGTTTGTGTAAAGTTATTGCAGGTGTTTTTGTTTTGGACTAAATTAACTGTTTTACCCGATGAAAGAAAAGAAAAGATGGATCTACACGATGAATCAATTCCATCATTAAGAGGAAGTAAAGTCTTCCGAAAAAGACACGCGCTTCTTGGTTTAGGTCAAGAAGTTGTCGTCCAGACCAGCTGTAGGTTGACGAAAAATCTAGAAAAGTCATCTCTAAAATCAGCAGAAAATCCACGAACCTCAACATCAAACAGGGTCGCCAAGTGGTCAGATTTATCCTAACCATGAGAAGGATTTATCTCGTACAATGGGGGGCACCGTGAAAATTAGCTTGATAAGACTAATGAATCAGATCCCCAGAAAGGATAATCTCCTTAAAAGATCAAAAATCAGCTTTTAAGACTGATATTACTCAATCCTTGAGATTGACCTTAAAGATTGAGAATTCAAACTCATGGAATTCAATGATATCTAAACTCGAGCTTGAACGAGAAAATATTTTGATCAAAAGTTACAAACCGATTTGTTTTCTGAAAACCTATTTTCAATGCGTTCATTACCATTGAACGTAAAATCCTAGGAATTCACCTGGAATTCATTAGGTCACCTGAACCAAATCGGGTGTCAACCGTAAGAACGGTGGTTGCATAGCATGGTCAAAGACAGGACCTTGTGCCAGACCGAAAAAATTATAGGATGATCTTTACTATTGCTCCTACAAAGGATAGTAATTGCGTCCGACACGTTATAGACCATAATTAAATGCATGTCATTAGACATTGCCTTAACAGTTTCTTGTTCATCGCTTTCCTTTACAACCGGACGGTAGTTTGCCGAAAGGTAATATACGGGACAAGTGAACTAGACGTGTTGCTTTCCTAATACAAGGTTAGCAAGTGGGTAACACAAAAACACAAGTGTTGAGCTAAAATTTTCAAATCTGAAACCCACACAACCCATAAAAATATTTTGCAAACACCGGTGAAGGGTTATTCCGGAAAACTAGTCTAGGGTAAAAGCTAGATTGAATTTTCAAAAGATCAAATATTTTCATAAAGATCCAATTTCCTAACGGATCTAAATTTTCATAGTCATGTGGGACTGTAAACCGCCTTTCAAATGTGCACTTTGCTTTGGAAACTGAAAGTAAATCGGCTATTTGATTGCAAGTGTCGTTGACCTAAACCCGAGGCAACTGTGGATGACACACCCACCTTTAACCATGGTTCTATCGTTACTATCATTGTTTATACCACCATATCAAAATCACTGATGTACAAAGTGTGATGAATAAAAAAGTGATTCATGTATGTTTTTATTTCAAGTTCTGTATTATTTGAGGACAAGCAACGCTCAAGTGTGGGGATGTTTGATAAGGCTAAAAAGGAACATATATTTCATAGCAATATCCCTCCTAAATAATAGGTTTTCATATGTAATTGTATTATATTTTCATTGTAATTATTTAAATAAATAAGTGCGAAGACAAAAGGCGAAAACGAAGATTTGAAGACACAAACGTCCAAAAAGCTCAAATGTTCAAGATACAATTCAAAAGGTTCAATTTATTGATGAAAAACGTCTAAAAATGACAAGAGTACAAGTTACAAAATGCAAAGTACAAGATATTAAATCGTACGCAAGGACGTTCGAAAATCCGAAACCGGGACATGAGTCAACTATCAACGCCCGACGCAATGGACCAAAAATTATGAGTCAACTATGCATAAGAATAAAATATAATATATATAAATAATTATATAAATTATTTATATATTATAAATATATATATAATCATGTCGACAAGCTATGAGACAAAGGATCCCGAGCTGGATTTTCAAACTCCACGACTCGCGGAGTTTGAAGGCCAAAAACTCCACGACTCGCGGAGCTGTCAGAAATCAAAACGCCTATAAAAGGCCATGCATTCTGCCGAGTTTATATATAATAAATAATAATAATAATACTCTGTAATAAATAAATAAATAAATATATATATATAATATATATAGTATATGGTAGTTTTATATTAGATTAGTTTGGGTTATGTAAAAGTTATTTTTACGGGTTTTTGAAGTCGAAATTCTGTCCGTGTAACACTACGCGATAAATACTCAATGTAAGTTATGTTCTCCTTTTTAAATTAATGTCTCGTACTTAAGTTATTATTATGCTTATTTGAGCCAAAGTAATCATGATATTGGACTAAATATTAAAGACGGGGTAATTGGGCTTTGTACCATAATTGGGGTTTGGACAAAAGAACGACACTTGTGGAAATTAGACTATGGGCTATTAATGGGCTTTATATTTGTTTAACTAAATGATAGTTTGTTAATTTTAATATAAAGATTTACAATTGGACGTACCTATAAATAACCACATACACTCGATCGGACACGATGGGCCGAATATTTATATGTACAAATAATCGTTCATTTAACCGGATACGAGAATGGATTAATAGTCTATGGAATTATTAAAACAGGGGTGAAATTATGTACAAGGATACTTGGCATAATTGATAACAAAGTATTAAAACCTTGGGTTACACGCAGTCGATAACCTGGTGTAATTATTAAACAAAGTATTAAAACCTTGTTACAGTTTAAGTCCCCAATTAGTTGGAATATTTGACTTCGGGTATAAGGATAATTTGACGAGGACACTCGCACTTTAAATTTATGACCGATGGACTGTTATGGACAAAAACCAGACGGACATATTAAATAATCCAGGACAAAGGACAATTAACCCATGGACATAAAACTAAAATCAACACGTCAAACATCATGATTACGGAAGTTTAAATAAGCATAATATATTTTATTTCATTTTTCCTCGTACTTTTATTTATTGTCATTTTATTTATTGTTATTTATTTTATATTGTTAGTTAAATATCGTCATTTACTTTACGCTTCGCTTAAAATATAAAATCGACAATGAGACGACCCGACCCAATCCATAGGGACGAATACAATAACATATGATAACATTGCGAGGTACTTGACCTCTATATGATACATTTTACAAACGTTGCATTTATTCTTAAAAGGAAACCTATCATTACATCAATATTTGACATTTTCGTCTAACATTTCATAATATCCAAATGACCTAATCTGTCATTTACTTATTAATATTCTCTATTGAACTCCAATTACTCGAATGCAATGTCTTTGTATCATGGCTTAAAAGGTCCCAAGTAGTATCCTTAACATGAGCTAATGCACAGCGGAAGACTTAATTCATACCTGAGAATAACATGCTTTAAAACATCAACATAAAGTTGGTGAGATATATAGGTTTGATGCTAGCAGCGTTATAACAATGGAACACAAGATTTCATATATAAACATTTTAATAAAAATATTCTAAGTGGTTGAGCACTTGGTAACCATACTTAACATTTAATCACGTCGCATATTCCCTTTATTATGAAATCTTACTACACTGTACCAAGTGTAGTCACGAAACGAAGTACTGTGCAACCGTTGAATACTGGTCGTCCAGTCCGGTTGGGGTTGTCAGGCCCGATAGATCTATCAACAGGATTCGCGTTTACAATACCGCTGTAAATATTAGTTACCAAGCTACAGGGAAGTATGCCAGTGGTACAACTCAACGTAGAATATATTTTTCAGTTACTTGTGTCCATAACGTAAAACATAAAATACATGTATTCTCATCCCGAAATATTTAGAGTTTAAAAGTGAGACTATATACTCACTTTGCCTTGAAGATATATATTTTGACTTGGTCTCCGATTGATATCACGAACCTATCCATACATAATATATCAATACCTTTTCTTTTTAAAACAATCGTCACATATATATACTTGTTATACTTTTAATACTTTTAATAATTCCTTAGTCCGTAGTTAGCAGTCCGATGTTAGTAATTCAATTTTAATGGCTCATATTTAGATGTTTAATAAACCCCCAATGAAATAAATAAAACCCCCATCGTATATGTATTGGTCGGGATTAATCTTGACCCACGGTACCGGTGTTGTCAAATGACGTGTTGCGTACATAAAGTACCGGTGTTGTCAAATGACGTGTTGCGTACAATCATGGGATCTTATGATTAATCTTCTCGTATTGTTTACGGGTGATCCTGAACCATATAAAATTAAATTATGAGTACATATATATAAAATATCATGTTATTTTAAAAAAATGTGATTTATATAATTTTTCTCCAATTATTTTCGTGGCTAAACTAGTCTTAGATATCCGATCTCGTGTTGGTCATAGTTTCTTCGTTACAACTCCGTTTTCGTTGGTTCAACTTGCCACTTCCTTGGATCGAGTCCCTCTTTAAGACTATGAACTGTAAATACCTTAGTTTGTATTCGAAATCACAGGTCATAGGTCAAACTTTAGTGAAACTTATGAAGTTAATCATTTTTGTTACAAAAATATCATTTAATAACCATTTTTCTAAAAATACTTATACTTTGAATTAAATCATGAAATTTTTATGTGTTAACATATTTATAAGAAATATCATTTTTCCAGAATATAAACCTCCAATTCAAAGTTCAAGATAGTTTTTAATTATCCAACCCAAAACAGCCCCCGGTTGCACTCCGACGTCGTAAAAACAGTTTTTAAGGTGTTCTTTTGAAAAACCAAGTTATACCTTGTTAAATTAGCATATATTTATGTTATATTACAGGTCTTTAAGTATTTTAAAAGTTAAGTTAGAAGGATCTATTTAGTTTGCAAACAAGTTTGAAAACATTCAAACTATGTTCTTGTTGTTAAAATTGTATACCATACAATAAGATAGCTATATATATATGAATCGAATAAGGTTATGAACAAAGTTACTACCTCAAGTTACTTGGACAAGATTGCTGTAAAATAGGAGTAAAAACTTAGAACCAAAAGAGTGATGAAATTGGATGAAAGATTGGAAGCAACTTAAGACATAAACTTGAATTGAAAGTTGTATTTTTGTAGTGTTTTTGTTGATCTTTTTATGGTGGTGTTTAAGGTGATTCTTGAGAGGATTTTTGCTGGAGTTCTTAGAGAGACATGAGGCTAGTAAGTGTGTGTGTTTAGCTAGAGAAATAATATTCCAAAAATTGAAAATGGATGCATGTATTTATGGTGGTGTAAAAGGTGTATAAGTTTGTAATTTTGTGAAAAGATCTTTTAATCATGTGAAATTGTCATACTAAATAACAAAAGTAGTTACCTTATACATAAGGCATGAACAAGGGCTGGTTGGTGGTGATTTGATGTGTATATACCAATAGTAAATACGTATAGAAGCTAGGTATGATACGAGTACATGTACTCTAGATATACGTATAGAAAATCTTGTGAAAACGGAACGAGGATTCAAATATAGCTATCTTTTGTGAATACACTTATATTGTTTTATGTATTTAAGTCCTTTAAAAGTGATTAAATACATTATATATACGATATATGTATAAACATTATAGGTCATATTTATTTATGTCAAATAACGTTACGTATGGTTATCGTTTTGAAAACTTAAGTTAGTAGTTTCAAGATATACTTATAACTTATTGTTATTAATACAAAATGAGATATTAAAAGATCCTTAGATCATGTTAAATATGTATATATACATATATATACACAAACGTATAATTATCATATATTGTATAGTTCGTGATATCATCGGTCAAACTAGACGGTCAATCGTTGTGTAAAACTCTCTTTGAAAACATACGTCTCAACAATTTGGATTGCTTATCATGTTGGTAAGGTTTAATTTATGTAGATATTAATCTTATAAGTGTAAAACTATCGCAAAAAATCCGGGTCGTTACAGTACCCCCCCGTTAAAGAAATTTCGTCCCGAAATTTGGTAGAGGTTGTCATAAATAACAATAGGAATGTTTTCATGACGACTATGAGGTATTGATAGGGTTTTATAATTATTGGAAGATATGGATAAAACGATTCGATCATGTGAAGCGCACGAGCGAAGCTATCACAAAAGAATGAAATGAGTGAATATGGAATTGTTTTAACCGATGTCGAGATTAGGATTGATTTCCAGAATTTAAGGGATTTAAAGAAAATCTTATGTAATAAGATTTGGTTCTTCGATGATTTAGAAAACAGGATCTCCTTTGATTTAATGCGATAATCTGTTTCGATTTCTTTGTCGGATATTTCACTATAAATCCACCTCCTTCCCTTTCTTACTTCCATACCTCACATCTCTTACTCTTCCTCCTCTAATTCATACCTTAAGGTATCCTTTAAAATGCTTCATCCCGTTCTGATTTTTGTTATACTTCTAACTTTCATATCTTTCATTCTTCTCTTTCATCTACCGCTAGAAGAATCTATTCACTTTTATGATTTTCTTGGAATTATAATGTTTCTAATTCTCCCGTGTCTTTACGTCGCCATACGTATTGATATACACGGTTTGTAGTTTCTGGATGGTTATTGGGTTTGATATCTTTCCTTATATATCGATGCTCCTGCTTCTATTTTCCATAATCATTGGCATCCATAGTTAATACTCTCTCCTATTTGCTGTGATCTATACCCCAATTTCTATTTTGGGACTTTGTCCCTTCGTTTCTTCTTCCCGTCCTTGAGTCAAGCGATCAATAGTTCGGAATTCGTAGGTATAAAATTCAGAATGAACATAGCTAATGCTCTAAGAAAGGAATGGTAATGGCACGATTTTGATTTGTCAAATTACCAGAATATCCAGGAAAATAGAACTATCAAGATGATTTGTTCTTAATACGTTTCGGAATTGGATAGAATGTAAAAGCCGTGTAACATGGCACATGATGACGGTACTGTGAATCATCACATTCCATTAGAAACTTAACATGACTTACTGTAATATAATGAAGTTGATCAAGTTTCATTATATTATTCTAATTCATGCATCAGTTCCCAACACTGCTTCAGAACATTCCTATTTTAAACTTGAAGGATTTAGAAACTAACACAGTTTCCTTTATATTGTAACGCAGATATTACAGAGAGATAAATGATTTCAGATAAGGATAGTGGTGAAAATATCTTCAGAAATATTGAGGATATTTATAATGAAAGATATGATAATATCTTGGAATTTCTAATGTCGAAGGATGATGATGAAGATTGACCCGTAAGGGTTTAGATTCAGAAGCAAGGTGTTTGATTCACAGAATCGTCATAATTCTTTATGTACAAGTTTAGTCCTTGTAACTTGTTCAGAGTCTCCTTCATGGTTTGCTCAATCCGGTTTTCAGTACCAATTTTCTATCAAGCGTTCCTAACACTTCCTTCTTTTATCATCAACTTTTGGTCATTAAGACCTTCTACAACATGCTGCTTCGTCAGTATTTTCAAAGTTATCGGATCTGGGTCATTGGTTATCAAACCAAGATGGTTTAAGGAGAATTGTATTTTTAGATGATTAAACGCTGATGGTAATATGATGGAATATAAAAGGTTCTCCGGTAACGATGGCGAAAGAACAACGTATATATATATATCGAGATTGCAATAAGAGTAGTCTTACTGAGATATCGAAGTGGAGCTGTGACAAAATTAGTTAATTGAAAAGGAATCGCGTGATTGTTTTTGCTAATGGATGATAAGGAATTCGATGCGGATACGTTTTAACTATAACTTCGAGTTCGAAAATTTTCAGGTGCATAACTGTATGCATAAATCTTTCTTCCGTAGATGAGGTGCGTCTGGTTCAACTTCTCGATTGAGATGTTTTCAAGAATCATGAAAAGTTGTGAATGCGAATTGTAATCGTCAAGATACAAATGAGGTTTAAAATAGAATCAAGTGGCAAACTTGAAGGATTGTTTAGTTTCATATGTAATAATCATCATTTTAACTCATTTTTTTAATTGTCCAAAGTTAGCAGTCCAATAGTCCAATTGTCCAATGGTTCAATAAATTCATATATGAACTAAATATATAATATTCGAATTACTTAATACGTATCGTGACCCGTGTACCGGTCTCGGTGTCGATCACAACTCAAAGTATATATATATATTTTGGAATCAACTCCGACCCTGTATAGCCAACTCCCACCTTCACATATAGAGTGTCTATGGTTATTCCGAAATATATATATAGATGGGTCAATATGATAAGTCGAAACCTTTTATACGTGTCCCGTTATTTAAAATGCGTAAAATAAATAAATATATATCATGACCCATTATACAACGTGTTGTCTCAGAATTAATCCGACGTGTTGTTGTACATGTGTCCCGACGGTATGTAAAGTACAGAAATTAAAATTGCAAGAATGTAAATTGCGATAAATTAAATATTAATCAGTTAGCTGGGAACAGTTAGCCGGAACAGTTAGCGTGTAATCCTATCACAATTTCAATTAATTAATTCATCTGTTTCTAACAATTTTTATTTTGCCAATGTTTCTTCATTATGCCACTTGTTGGATTCGGATAGGTAAAAATCCAAATATGAAATTTAAATGGAAATGGTTAATTTGGGGTGAACGGATACGTATATCGGTAATTGTAAGTAGGATAATAAATGATCGTTGAATCAGATTCGAAGAATGTACAGTGTAACTTGTTAATGTGAATTCTAAATATTCCTTGGGTACTACCCACCCGTTAAAATATTTTCATCATTAACAGTTTGTACGAAAGAAATTTTTAATTACAATCTTTATGAAAATATATTTGCATATATATTTTCTTCGGATGTAACTATGAATTTAATGAGTCAATAAAATATTCAACTCATTTGATTTATCGTTATTACTAGGTTACATAATCTCCAAAACATTAGAGATTACATAATCATCATGTCGAACGAAGAACGATACGTAAAGAAGAGGTAATCGGTGTAGAATGATATGTAGAATAAAGATCATATTCGAAGTTCAGATGATGATGTTGAGGTATGTGGTGCGGATGTGATTGTTGGTGGTGGTAATGATACGGTTGGTGTTGATGCTGATGATGCTGTTGACGTCGATGATGCTACTGGTACTTAAGATTGCGAGGTTGATGTTGTTAACGGTACTGGTTATGCTGCTGGTGCTGCTGCTGGTGTTTGTAACCTTCGCACCGTGTTCTCCAAAGCCGTCACACGAGCACGAAGTTCGTTAATTTCTGCTAGTACACCAGGATGATTGGCGGTTGGAGTGAGCGAATGAACAAGATCCGAAATATGGGATAGGATATAATCGTGACGAGATACTCGAGAAATGAGAGAGAAAATGGTTTCTCGAACAGGTTCGCCGGTAAGTGCTTCAGGTTCGTCGCCAATGGGGCAATTCGGTGGGTGAAAGGGATCACCTTCTTCTTGTCTCCAATAATTTAGTATACTACGAACCCATCCCCAATTCATCCAGAATAGATGATGAGAAATTGGTTGATCCATTCCAGTGACGCTGCCTTCGGAGCCCGAATGGAAATCCATATCAGCGTAGCTGTCGGAGTCGGAGGAATTCGAATTAGATGCGGAGTTCATCTTGTATAGTCGGGGAAATGAATTTTTGGTTTGGAATAGATTATAGGAGTTGGGTTTGGTATTCTTCAATACATAATTTACATATGTATTTATAATACTCAAAATCCCGTGAATTACGGAGAATCTTTGAAATTCGTCAGGCAATGTCTATAGCAACAGATACGCTAGGATACGAATTTTGTCTATACACTATCGATGCACTAAATGCAGTAAGACGTGTCTAGACTTAAGAATACTAAGCAGGCAATTCCTAAGGAAGATAAGCAGATGATTTTCGACTAGATATGATAAGCAAAACTTTTGGCATGTAGACACGGTCAAAGTCCAGACTCACTAATGCATCCTAACAACTACCAGTTAGACACACTAATGCAAGGCCTGGTTCGCTAAGACCAACGCTCTGATACCACATGAGACGACCCGACCCAATCCATAGGGACGAATACAATAACATATGATAACATTGCGAGGTACTTGACCTCTATATGATACATTTTACAAACGTTGCATTTATTCTTAAAAGGAAACCTATCATTACATCAATATTTGACATTTTCGTCTAACATTTCATAATATCTAAATGACCTAATCTGTCATTTACTTATTAGTATTCTCTATTGAACTCCAATGACTCGAATGCAATGTCTTTGTATCATGGCTTAAAAGGTCCTAAGTAGTATCCTTAACATGAGCTAATGCACAGCGGAAGACTTAATTCATACCTGAGAATAACATGCTTTAAAACGTCAACATAAAGTTGGTGAGATATATAGGTTTGATGCTAGCAGCGTTATAACAATGGAACACAAGATTTCATATATAAACATTTTAATAAAAATATTCTAAGTGGTTGAGCACTTGGTAACCATACTTAACATTTAATCACGTCGCATATTCCCTTTATTATGAAATCTTACTACACTGTACCAAGTGTAGTCACGAAACGAAGTACTGTGCAACCGTTGAATACTGGTCGTCCAGTCCGGTTGGGGTTGTCAGGTCCGATAGATCTATCAACAGGATTCGCGTTTACAATACAGCTGTAAATATTAGTTACCAAGCTACAGGGAAGTATGCCAGTGGTACAACTCAACGTAGAATATATTTTTCAGTTACTTGTGTCCATAACGTAAAACATAAAATACATGTATTCTCATCCCGAAATATTTAGAGTTTAAAAGTGGGACTATATACTCACTTTGCCTTGAAGATATATATTTTGACTTGGTCTCCGATTGATATCACGAACCTATCCATACATAATATATCAATACCTTTTCTTTTTAAAACAATCGTCACATATATATACTTGTTATACTTTTAATACTTTTAGTAATTCCTTAGTCCGTAGTTAGCAGTCCGATGTTAGTAATTCAATTTTAATGGCTCATATTTAGATGTTTAATAAACCCCCAATGAAATAAATAAAACCCCCATCGTATATGTATTGGTCGGGATTAATCTTGACCCACGGTACCGGTGTTGTCAAATGACGTGTTGCGTACATAAAGTACCGGTGTTGTCAAATGACGTGTTGCGTACAATCATGGGATCTTATGATTAATCTTCTCGTATTATTTACGGGTGATCCTGAACCATATAAAATTAAATTATGAGTACATATATATAAAATATCATGTTATTTTAAAAAAATGTGATTTATATAATTTTTCTCCAATTATTTTCGTGGCTAAACTAGTCTTAGATATCCGATCTCGTTTTGGTCATAGTTTCTTCGTTACAACTCCGTTTTTGTTGGTTCAACTTGCCACTTCCTTAGATCGAGTCCCTCTTTAAGACTATGAACTGTAAATACCTTAGTTTGTATTCGAAATCACAGTTCATAGGTCAAACTTTAGTGAAACTTATGAAGTTAATCATTTTTGTTACAAAAATATCATTTAATAACCATTTTTCTAAAAATACTTATACTTTGAATTAAATCATGAAATTTTTATGTGTTAACATATTCATAAGAAATATCATTTTTCCAGAATATAAACCTCCAATTCAAAGTTCAAGATAGTTTTTAATTATCCAACCCAAAACAGCCCCCGGTTGCACTCCGACGTCGTAAAAACAGTTTTTAAGGTGTTCTTTTGAAAAACCAAGTTATACCTTGTTAAATTAGCATATATTTATGTTATATTACAGGTCTTTAAGTATTTTAAAAGTTAAGTTAGAAGGATCTATTTAGTTTGCAAACAAGTTTGAAAACATTCAAACTATGTTCTTGTTGTTAAAATTGTATACCATACAATAAGATAGCTATATATATATGAATCGAATAAGGTTATGAACAAAGTTACTACCTCAAGTTACTTGGACAAGATTGCTGTAAAAGAGGAGTAAAAACTTAGAACCAAAAGAGTGATGAAATTGGATGAAAGATTGGAAGCAACTTAAGACATAAACTTGAATTGAAAGTTGTATTTTTGTAGTGTTTTTGTTGATCTTTTTATGGTGGTGTTTAAGGTGATTCTTGAGAGGATTTTTGCTGGAGTTCTTAGAGAGACATGAGGCTAGTAAGTGTGTGTGTTTAGCTAGAGAAATAATATTCCAAAAATTGAAAATGGATGCATGTATTTATGGTGGTGTAAAAGGTGTATAAGTTTGTAATTTTGTGAAAAGATCTTTTAATCATGTGAAATTGTCATACTAAATAACAAAAGTAGTTACCTTATACATAAGGCATGAACAAGGGCTGGTTGGTGTTGATTTGATGTGTATATACCAATAGTAAATACGTATAGAAGCTAGGTATGATACGAGTACATGTACTCTAGATATACGTATAGAAAATCTTGTGAAAACGGAACGAGGATTCAAATATACCTATCTTTTGTGAATACACTTATATTGTTTTATGTATTTAAGTCCTTTAAAAGTGATTAAATACATTATATATACGATATATGTATAAACATTATAGGTCATATTTATTTATGTCAAATAACGTTACGTATGGTTATCGTTTTGAAAACTTAAGTTAGTAGTTTCAAGATATACTTATAACTTATTATTATTAATACAAAATGAGATATTAAAAGATCCTTAGATCATGTTAAATATGTATATATACATATATATACACAAACGTATAATTATCATATATTGTATAGTTCGTGATATCATCGGTCAAACTAGACGGTCAATCGTTGTGTAAAACTCTCTTTGAAAACATACGTCTCAACAATTTGGATTGCTTATCATGTTGGTAAGGTTTAATTTATGTAGATATTAATCTTATAAGTGTAAAACTATCGCAAAAAAATCCGGGTCGTTACAGACAAACCGGTCATTAAACGGTAAAATCCCCTTTTATATATTATTAATATAATATATTTTGTACGAATATAATTGTTTAAAATATAGTGTGAAATAAGCCAGCTCCCTGTGGAACGAACCGAACTTACTAAAAACTATACTACTCTACGATTAGGTACACTGCCTATAGTGTTGTAGCAAGGTTTATGTATATCCCATTTGTAAATAAATAATTAAAACTTGTGTAATTTGTAACGTATTTCGTAGTAAAATATAGTACTATCACGTACCCCCACGCTACCACATCAAGTTTTTGGCGCCGCTGCCGGGGAACATAAACTTTATAGGGACGTTAAATTAAAAAGGTTGAACATAACTTACAATGATTAAAAATAGCGTAGCGTTACACGGACAGAATTTCGACTTACACCCTTATAATATTCGCTAACATACCCTTATTTTCCTTTAAGGGTATGTTAGCAGAGTAGTATATAAAATAGCTTATATTTTTACAGGAAATACTATTAAATACGATACAATTTTACACAAGATATTTATTTATTTATTGAATGGATATACTTAAACCTTGCTACAACACTTATAGGCAGTGTACCTAATCGTACAGTAGTGTAGTTTTTAGCAAGTCCGGTTCGTTTCACAGGGAATCTTTTTAAACAAAGCTTAACGCTATATTAGTTTACTTTTATAAAAATACAAATATATATATAAGTAATATTATTATTATAAAGGGGGGTTTTTACCGTTTAATGACCGGTTTGTCGATTTTAAAACTTTAGTCGCAGTTAAAACCAAATGTAAAATAATAAATAAATACAAGACTTAATTTAAAGCGTAAAGTAAATAACGATAATGAAATTGCGAATAATAAAAGTGCGATAAAATAAACTTGCGATAATTAAAAAGTACGATAATTAAAAGTGCAATTAAATAAAATAACAATAAAAATGCGATAATTAGAAGTGCAATTAAATATAAAATAAAGGAAATTAAATATGAAATAAAAGAATTATGCTTATTTAAACTTCCGTAATCATGATGGTTGACGTGTTGATTTTAGTTTTATGCCCAGGGGTTAATTGTCCTTTGTCCTGGATAATTTAATATGTCCGTCTGGTTTTTGTCCATAACAGTCCATCAGTCATAAATATAAAGTGCGAGTATCCTCGTCAAATTATCCTTATACCCGAAGTTAAATATTCCAACTAATTGGGGACTTAAACTGTAACAAGATTTTAATACTTTGTTTAATAATTACACCAGGATGTCGACTGAGTGTAATCCAAGGTTTTAATATTTTGTTATCAATTATACCAAGTGTCCTTGTACATAATTTCACCCCTATTTTAATTATTCTAGTGGCTATTAATTCATTCCCGTGTCCGGTCAAATGAACGATTATTCGTACATATAAATACCCCGCCCATCGTGTCCGATCGAGTGTATATGGTAATTTATAGGGACGCCCAATTGTAAATCTTTATATTAACATTAACAAACTATCATTTAGTTAAACAAATATAAAGCTCATTAATAGCCCATAGTCTAATTTCCACAAGTGTCGTTCTTTTGTCCAAACCTCAATTATGGTACAAAGCCCAATTACCCAATTTTAGTAATTAGCCCAACATCATGATTACTTCGGATTAAATAAGCATAATAATAACTTAGCTACGAGACATTAAATTAAAAAGGTTGAACATAACTTACAATGATTAAAAATAGCGTAGCGTTACACGGACAGAATTTCGACTTACACCCTTACAATATTCGCTAACATACCCTTATTATTAGGATTAAAATTAAAATTAAAATTAAAATTAAAATATAAATATAAATATAAATATATACGATATAGATAGAGAGATGGATATATTGATGATGAAAATTGATCAGAATTCGGTTGGCTTTATAGGCAGTTTCAGAAATTGGGGCTCCGCGACTCGCGGCATTTTTTGCCTTCAAACTCCGCGAGTCGCGGAGTTTGTAAATACAACTCACACAATTTGGAGTCTTTCTTGCCGACGGTTTTAAATATTTATATAATATATAAATAATTATAAGAATTATTTAAATATTATATTATATTTATGTGCATAGTTGACTTGTAATTTGTAGTCCGGTGCGTCGAGCGTTGAGAGTTGACTCATGTCCCGGTTCCGGATTTTCGAACGTCCTTGCGTACAATTTAATATCTTGTACTTTGCGTTTTGAATCTTGTACTCTTGTAATTTCGAGACGTTTCTTATCAATAATTGGAACCTCTTTGATTGTCTTTTGTACTTTTGAGCTTTTTGGTCGTTTGCGTCTTCAATTCGTCGAATCTGTCTTTTGTCTTCACCTTTTATTATTTAAACAAATATCACTTGTAAATAGAACAATTGCAACTAAAAGCTTGTCTTTCTTGAGGAATAATGCTATGAAATATATATTCGTTTTTAGCATTATCAGATATTCCCACACTTGAGCGTTGCTTGTCCTCAAGCAATATCGTCTTGAAATACAAGAATCACTTCTTTATTTTTCACACTTTGTACATCAGTGATTTCTATACGGCGGTATAAACAATAGTAATAACGATATGGTTTACAGTCCCACATGACTATAAAAATTTAGATCCATTAAGGAAATTGGATCTTTATGAAACCATTTGATCTTTTGAAAATTAAATCTAGTATTTACCCTAGATAAGTTTTCCGGAATAACCCTTTACCGGTGTTTGCAAAATATTTTTATGGGTTTGGTGGGTTTCAGATTTGAAAATTTTAGCTCAAAACTTGCGGTTTTGTGTCACCCACTTGCTAACCTTGTATTTGGAAAGCAACACGTCCAGTTTACTTGTCCCGTATATTACCTTTCGGTAAACTACCGTCCGGTTGTAAAGGAAAGCGTTGAACAAGCAACTGTTAAGGCAATGTCCCCTGACATGCTTTTAATTATGGTCTATAACGTGTCGGACGCAATTACTATCCTTGGTAGGAGCAATAGTAAAGCTCACCCTTATGATTTTTCGGTCTGACACAAGGTCCTGTCTTTGACCACTATGCAACCACCGTTCTTACGGTTGACACCCGATTTACTTCAGGTGACCTAATGAATTCCAGGTGAATTCCTAGGATTTTACGTTCAATGGTAATGAACGCATTGAAAATACGGTTTTCAGAAAACAAATCGGTTTGTAATTTTGATCAAAATATTTTCTCGTTCAAGCTCGAGTTTAGATATCATTGAATTCCATGAGTTTGAATTCTCAATCTTTAAGGTCAATCTCAAGGATTGAGTAATATCAGTCTTAAAAGCTGATTTTTTATCTTTAAGGAGATTATCCTTTCTGGGGATCTGATTCATTAGTCTTATCAAGCTAATTTGCACGGTGTCCCCCCCATTGTACGAGATAAATCCTTCTCATGGTTAGGATAAATCTGACCACTTGGCGACCCTGTTTGATGCTGAGGTTCGTGGATTTCCTGCTGATTTTAGTGATGACTTTTCTAGGTTTTTCGTCAACCTACAGCTGGTCTGGACGACAACTTCATGACCTAAATCAAGAAGCGCGTGTCTTTTTCGGAAGACTTTACTTCCTTTTAATGATGGAATTGATTCATCGTGTAGATCCATCTTTCTTACAGTAAATCAGGTAAAACTTTTTAGTTTAGTCCAAAGCAAAAGTATTTTCAGTTATTTGTACAAAAATATGTGATATATGTTTTGAATAACTTGGAGAATTTTCCCACACTTGGCTTTTATTTTCCTTTTTATCGTCCTCTATTCCATTTTAAATGAATTTTAACATTTTGGTTTGTTTCTCAATTTATGTCCTTTCCGAGGTAACAATAATTTCGGTGTTAAAACCTAGTTTTATCGTTCATAAATATGTATAAACATGATTTTGAGTTCATTTAATTGAAAATTTTCTAAAATTTTACTAGAATTGGGTAGTCAGTATATAAGACTAGGGCTGTTCTTTATTATCAGAGAGCACTAGATTCTAATACAACTACTGCTTTACTAGTATTTTTAATGGTAACCCAGTGTTTAAGATAAAAATTTTAAAATCCGAAAGAATTTAACCCCTTCCCACACTTAAGATCTTGCAATGCCCTCATTTGCAAGAAATCAGTAACAGTTTAAATTATTGAGGGTGATTTGTGTGAAAATGATTAAATTTTTACCAAAGTTTCCAAATATATTGGCGTTTGTTTGCTGAATGATAAATGGTGCACATCATTTGTTCATTCCGTCTTGTTGTTATTTCACATATATTTTGCATCTTGTCGTCAAAATTAGTTGCTTTTGCTGAACTTAATGCCAGTCTTTGAAAATACGTTGTTTTACCCTGTTGTGTACATAAGATAAACTGCAAACATATATACATATTTTTGAAGTTTGGTATATTACCCCACATTAAAAAATTATTAAAATCTAAGAATAAAAGTTCGAAAATTATAAAAACTATTACAATATTAACATAATTATTAAACGTATCAACATTACAAATTACAAAATAAATAAAACTAAGTAGACTAGGGATGATATTGATACCAATAGGGGTTCCAAGCATAACCATAGGTGCTATAGAATGCTTCGGCAGGGTTATACGTAGGATATGGTGGTTGCATCTCTATAGACCAGGGAGGGAAGATGGGTTTTGGTGTAGGAATATAGTTTCTACCTATATGTTGGCAATGAGCTATGATTTGGTTTTGATGAACTTGCCAATCTTCAAATGCTCACTGTCTAGCATTTTCGTACTCCTGTGAAGCTATAAACTTTTGCATTTCTTGCATCTCATTTCCCCCTCCTACATTACCTTGCTGTTGGTTTCTCTCAACCTGTGGATGTCTACCATGATATTGTATTGTGGCGTTATTTCGCCTCTTCAAAACTTTCGCACCATGGTATACATTTAAACCTATAGTATCGCGGGGTTCTGGTTCTTCGACTAATAATCCCCCCCGACTTATATCCACACCGAGATATTCAGCAATCAAAGTAATAAAAATACCACCTCCTATTATGCTATGCGGCCTCATCCCCCTAACCATAGCTGATAAATAATAACCCACACAATAAGGTATACTTACAGCGCTTTGTGGGTCTCGAATACACATATGGTAAAACAAATCCTGTTCATTTACCTTTTCCTTGTTCTTACCTCTTTGTGTAATCGAATTAGCTAAAAACCTATGAATCACTCTTAATTCAGCTCTATCTATATCCAAATAAGAGTAATTTCCCCCTTTGAATCGGTGATGGCTTGTCATTTGACTCCATACACCGTGTGTATCAAAATTTTCATCTATCTTTCTACCATTTAGTATCAACCCTCTACAATCGGCAGATGCTAACTCCTCAGGCGTATATATACGTAAACCCTGAGCCATGTCTAGTAAAGACATGTGGCGCATCGAACCTCCTAACAAAAATCTAATAAAAGATCGATCGGTTAAACTAGCTACCCGATCATTCAACTCTATACTACACAACAATTCTTCACACCATACTTTATATACAGGTCTACGCATGGTGAATAAACATACCCAGTCATTAAAAGTAGAATTACCATACCTCTGTGCAAGTAATTCCCTAATTGGCCCGGCCAATTCTACAGCTTCTAAGGGTCCCCATTCTATGACCCTAGGTACCTCAACAACTTTAGAATGAAGAGTATGCAAACCCCTTTGGTATTTTGGATAATCTATCCAAAGTCTGTCAAATCTCAGGTTCGGGTGCAACTCTTCCAAGTGCATATCAGAAAATGTCATGACTGGATGAGGTATATCTTGCTTGTAGTAGTTATCCACCTCCTGTTGTTCCGCATTCTCAGCAGGAGCATTGCGAGCTTGGGATGAAGATTCACCCCTTTCAGTCTGCAAAACACATCAAACACAATTTTTGTGTATCTAAATATGCCTTAGTGTCAGCAAAATCATCAATCAAAATAATTACAATGACATGATCAATTTATATCAAACTTAAGCTCATTTTCATATTTTCATCAAATCTACACTTTTTCAAAATAGTATATACGAAAATGTTCGCCAAGTTCATAAGCATTCAACTCAAATAACATGTCAAAATAATCATTACTAGCAATTAAACAAGTTTCAAATGGCATTATCTCTCAAAAATCAAGTTCATGAATTTTTAGACTTGAAAAAGTCCACTTTAATTCTCAAAATCATGTTTAGGCTCAAAGTTTGGATCATTTAACTACCTAAACATGTTACACTACTTAATTTAGCAACAATTCATGACAAAAATCGGCCATAACCTGTTTATATCAAAAAGCCCCAAATTGCTCAAGAACACAAACCCTAGATTACTCAAAATTTGAAGTTTAAGGCTTCTAATCATGTTAAACAGCATCAATCTAGGTTATACAAGCATAATACATAAACAATTTAAGCATAATTACACTAAAAAGCATCAAAATCAAATTGGGGAAAAAATGGCTCAAGAACACTAATGTCGGATTAAATGGTGTTTAGGTGTAGAAATTTACCGTTTTTCTTGAGTAATTCCTTGATAGCATCCTTCTCAACATGATTTTAGTAAAAGATTTGATGATTAACGGTTAAAAATTGTGATTTGGGGGTGTTTTCGCGCAGTCTTTTTGCTGTGTTTTGTGTTGTGGGTTGGACTGAGCTGTTCTTTGCGTTTTATTTTTTTTTCTGTATTTCGGTCCTCCCGCGACTCGCGGTGTTTAAACCTCCAAACTCCGCGAGTCGCGGAGTTTGTTTTTTTTTATATATATATCTTATACTAATTAAAACAATTAAGTAATTAATTTTAAAATTTTGTTTCCCTTGTTATTTAGGACGAGGTCGTTTCGGATCGATGTCCTAGTCCGTCCTTCGACAAAATTTTAAAATTTGTCTTTTTGTAGAGATTGTTTTAAAAGCTAAGATTTTTGGGTTTTTTTTAATGTTTTTGGCATACTTTAATTCAATAAGATTAAAAATAATGATAATAAAAGTTCTCGTCCCTCCCTTGGGTAAAGTAATTTCGGTTCAAAGACCTAGTCTTCAACTTACGACAAATTTTAAAAATCATATTTTTAACTTAATGAGATAAAGTAAATTTTTGTTTTTAAATTCACACAACTTAAATATAAAATTCAAAATTAATATTAAAAATTCACACCAAACTTAAAATTTGAAATGCATAAAATTAAGAATTCATATTTTAAAAATTAAAAATAAAAAATTCACACCACACTTAATTTAAAAATTCATATTATAAATTCACACCAAACTTATATTAATTTTTCAAATATTTACAATTTTAAATATATTGTTTTTACAAAGTTTACAATATTAATTTAAGATTTATATATTAATTTTAAAAACATGGTAAAAAATAAAATTAAAAATCTTTTTGGCTTTTTATCCCACTTTAATCAATCAAATATTATCAAAAATATGCGCCCCTCTTTTCGGTAAAGTAATTTCGGTTCCAAGACCTAATTTAACTCATGACGAATTTTTGAAATATTTTGGGTTGATTGATTAAAGATATTTATACCTTAAGAATAAACGTTAAATTTCGCAGTGATGTAATAAATTTTTGAATGATATCAATAATTTCGGTCGCCAAACATAATTTTATTCAATACCAATTTAATACTTTATAGCGAACAAATTAGCGTTTATTATCAAAAGGTTAAAAATAAAAAAAAATAAAATAAAAACTGTACAGACTTACCTGTGAGATAGTATTCTTAGTTATATGATCTATCCCATTCATAAGATAGTCGGTTTAATTGGTTTTCCATAGCTACATAGGCGTAACCTTGAGCATTCAGTGTTTTTTCTTCTAAACATTTGAACGGTCCGTCTCTGCATAAAGTAACAAATTCGGTATTTGAATAGGTTTGATTATTTGAACATTTACCTCCATGTGACCATTTTCCGCATTTGTGACATCTTTCTAGGTGTCGTGCTCTTCTTTTCACTGCAGATTTTGATTTTCCTTTACCAAATTGTAACTTATTATCTTCGCACCTGGATTCTTTTCTAACTCCTTCCATTCTTTCTCTGATTACTGATACTATTTCACTCGGAAGTGTGTCATTATTATGTTTAGTGATCAAAGCGTGTAGCATTAGACCATGGTTTAGTTCACAGGCAGTCTTCATTTCCTAAAAAAATAAAAATTCAGAATGGGGGGAGAAGACTAGTTCTTTAGGGTCTGCTAGGGAAAGACCATTCGGGTTCCATTTTCGAGAACTACACGAAAACAGACAATCTAACTCTAACAGAAATACATATTATCCTTAAAAGACTTGATTCTCCCCACACTTAGTTAGCTGTGGTGTCGAAATTGTGATTAAGTTCGTTATCGACTTCCATCGGACTATCTATGTAGTGTTTAACTCTGTGACCATTAACTTTAAATTCAATCCCATTTGAATTTATCAATTCTACTGTTCCGTATGGGAAAACTCTTTTGACTATGAATGGTCCAGACCATCTTGATTTCAATTTTCCAGGAAATAACTTGAATCGTGAATTGAAAAGAAGAACTCTGTCTCCTTCCTTAAATTCTTTTGAACTTCTGATTCTTTTATCATTCCATTTCTTCGTTCTTTCTTTATAGATTAACGAATTTTCGTATGCTTCATGTCTTAATTCTTCTAATTCGTTTAGTTGACTTAATCGTAGACGTCCCGCTTCATGTAAATCAAAGATTACATGTCTTCAAAGCCCAAAATGCTTTGTGTTCAATTTCTACTGGAAGATGACATGCTTTTCCATAAACAAGTCTAAAAGGTGTGGTTCCAATTGGAGTTTTGTAGGTTGTTTTAAAAGCCCAGAGTGCATCCTCCAATTTAATGGACCATTCCTTCGGATTTGATCCTACGGTTTTCTCTAGAATACGTTTTAAAGCTCGGTTGGTATTTTCAACTTGTCCACTTGTTTGTGGATGATATGCGGTTGAGATTTTATGAGTTACTCCATATCTTTTAAGAAATTTCTCAAGTTGATTATTACAGAAATGAGTACCCCGATCACTTATTAAAGCTTTCGGTGTTCCAAACCTTGCAAAAAGACGTTTTAAAAAGTTGACTACAACTCGTGCATCGTTAGTTGGGAGAGCTTGTGCTTCCGCCCATTTAGATACATAATCAATGGCTACGAGAATATATAGATTATTATGAGATTTTGGAAATGGACCCATAAAGTCAATACCCCAAATGTCAAATACTTCACATACTTGGATGACATTTTGTGGCATTTCATCACGTTGACTTATTTTTCCGGCCCTTTGACAAGCATCACTGGATTTGCAAAGAAGGTGTGCATCTTTGTAAATTGTAGGCCAATAGAATCCAGCATCATAAACTTTTCTTGCTGTTAGTTGAGGCCCATAATGCCCTCCTGTTGGTCCTGTGTGACAATGGTTTAAAATTTTACTAGCTTCATCTCCAAATACACATCGGCGTATTATTCCATCTGGAAAACTTTTAAACAGATGTGGATCTTCCCAAAAATAGTGTTTTATATCACTGAAGAATTTCTTTCGTCTTTGGTACGATAATCCTTTTTCAAGGAATCCACAAACTAAGTAGTTTGCATAGTCTGCAAACCATGGAATTTCTTTATAATCTATCTTCAATAGATATTCATCAGGGAAGTTGTCTTGTATGGCCGATTCATTTAGAACTTGTAATTCGGGATTTTCAAGACGAGAAAGATGATCAGCGGCGAGATTTTCTGCTCCTCTTTTATCTCGGATTTCAATATCAAACTCTTGTAAGAGTAAGATCCAACGGATTAATCTTGGTTTAGCATCTTGTTTTGAAAATAGGTATCTAAGAGCAGAATGGTCGGTATAGACCACCGTTTTTGCTAGAACGAGATATGATCGAAATTTGTCAAAAGCAAAGACAATAGCAAGGAGTTCTTTTTCAGTAGTTGTATAGTTCGTTTGTGCTCCTTGTAACATCTTACTAGCATAATATATAGGTTGAAATCGTTTTTCAATCCTTTGTCCTAAAACGGCTCCCATTGCAAAATCACTTGCATCGCACATTAATTGAAATGGTAGATTCCAATTTGGTGTTATCATGATCGGTGCATTAGTGAGTTTCTCTTTAAGAATATTAAAAGATTTGATACACTCATCTGAAAAGATGAATGGAGCATCCTTTTCTAGGAGTTTATTCATAGGAGTGGCAATTTTAGAAAAATCTTTTATGAAACGTCAGTAAAAACCGGCATGCCCTAGAAAACTCCTAAATCCTCTAACATTGGTGGGATGTGGAAGTTTAGCAATTACATCTACTTTAGCTCTATCCACTTCAATTCCTTCTTTTGAAATTTTATGTCCAAGAACGATGCCTTCTTTAACCATGAAATGGCATTTCTCCCAATTAAGTACTAGATTTGATTGTTCGCATCTAATAAGCATTCGTTCAAGATTAGCTAGACATGTTTCAAATGTATCACCGAAGACCGAAAAGTCATCCATGAAAACTTCCATGCATTCTTCTATCATGTCGTGAAAAATCGCCATCATACACCTTTGAAAGGTTGCAGGGGCGTTGCAAAGTCCAAATGGCATGCGTTTGTAAGCAAAAGTACCATAAGGGCACGTGAATGTGGTTTTCTCTTGATCTTCGGGTGCTATTGGAATTTGAAAATATCCGGAAAATCCATCTAGAAACCAATAGTAACTATTTCCGGCTAATCTTTCCAACATTTGATCTATGAAAGGTAAGGGAAAGTGATCTTTTCTGGTGGCGTCATTTAATTTTCTATAATCAATACATACACGCCATTCTGTTACAGTTCTAGTAGGAATAAGCTCATTTTTCTCATTTGTAATGACAGTCATGCCACCCTTCTTAGGCACGCATTGAACTGGGCTTACCCATGGACTATCAGAAACTGGATAAATTAAACCTGCATCTAGCAGTTTAATAATCTCTTTCTTAACTACATCTTGCATATTAGGATTTAGTCTTCGTTGGCATTGCACATACGTTTTATGACCTTCTTCCATAAGGATTTTATGTGTGCAATACGAAGGACTTATTCCTTTAATATCATGAATCTTCCATGCAATGGCTGGTTTATGAGCTTTTAACACAGAAATGAGTTGTGATTTCTCATTTTCAGTAAGAGAAGACGATATTATTACAGGTAATTCAAATGGTTTGGAAGTGGCTTTAACTCTAATTTTGGAGGTTCTTCTATCGATGATTTGTATCGATATCTGTCTTCTTCTTTTAGCATTTGAATTTCTTCTGTTGTTGGTTCATATCCATTAGCTATAAGTGTAGCTAACATTTCAGCTTCATCAATTGGTTCATTACCTTCTCCTAAAGAACATTCTCCCGTTCCTTGTAATTCTGGAAATTCTTCTAATAATTCTGCATGTGCATCTATAGTTTCAATATAATAACATGTATCATCTACAGATTGTGGTTGTTGCATTGCTCTATCAACTGAAAAGGTAACACTCTCATCCTCTATACTTAGGGTCAGTTTCTTACCGAACACGTCTATCATTGCTTTAGCCGTGTTTAAGAATGGTCTTCCTAATATGAGAGGAACTTGAGAATCTTCTTCCATGTCCAGAACAACAAAATCTACTGGAAATACTAAAGTACCAACTTTAACTAGCATGTTCTCCATTATCCCTCTAGGATATTTTATTGATCTATTGGCTAGTTGTATGCTTATTCTGGTTGGTTTCAATTCTCCAAGGTCTAGTTTAGCGTATAGTGAATACGGCATTAGATTTATACTAGCACCTAAATCTGCTAATGCTTCTATTGAACTAAGACTACCCAGAAAACATGGAATTGTGAAACTTCCTGGATCAGATAATTTTTCTGGTATCTTATTCAACAGCACTGCTGAACAATTAGCATTCATGGTAACAGCCGAGAGTTCTTCCATTTTCTTTCTATTTGAGATTAGATCTTTCAAGAATTTAGCATATCTAGGCATTCCTGAAATCACATCAATGAAAGGAAGATTTACATTTATCTGTTTAAACATATCCAAGAATTTGGATTGCTCGGCTTCAAGTTTCTCTTTCTTCATTTTACTCGGGTAAGGAAGTGGTGGTTGGTATGGTTTAACATAAGGTTTATCCTTAGCTGTGTTATCTTCATTAACCTTTTCAACTACCGGTTCTTTTTCCTTATCTTGATCAGGTTGTGGTTCTTGTGGAGTAGGAATAGCTTCATCAGAAGTTACAGGTATTTCAGGTGGTTTAAGTGTTGTACCACTTCTTGTGGTAATAGCTTTAGCTGTTTCATTCCGGGGGTTAGCGTTTGTATCACTAGGTAGACTTCCCGGTTTTCTTTCACCTATTAACCTTGCTAGGTTACTTACTTCTTGTTCCAGATTTTGAATAGAAGCTTGTTGATTTCTAAATGCTTGAGCATTTTGTTCATTGGTTTGTTTCTGAGATGTGAAAAACTGCGTTTGAGTTTCAACTAGCTTTGTCATCATATCTTCTAAATTCGGCTTTTTATCATCGGTTTGTTGTGGTGGTTTGTTTTGAAAATTAGGTCTTTGCTGATTGTAAGTATTATTGGATACTTGTTGATTGCTAGGACCTTGTTGGTTGTTGTATGGAATATTTCTGTTATAATTCTAGTTTTGATTGTAAATTGGTCTTGGCGGTTGATAATTATTCTGATAATTATTTCCAGGCCTTTGGTTTATGTATGAAATATTCTCTCTTTGTTCCATTGTTAATTCAATACTGAGACAATCTTTTGTCAAATGTGGTCCTCCACACTGCTCACAACTAATTCGTATTGAGTGAATATCTTTAGTCATCTTTTCCATTCGTCTCTCGACAGCATCTATCTTTGCGGAAATGGAATCTAAGTCATGGCTAGAATCGGCTCTAGCTGCTTTAGATGATCTAACGATATATTTTTCTTGGTGCCACTCATGTGAGTGGGAAGCAGTGTTATCAATAATTTTGTAAGCATCAGTTTCGGTTTTCTTCATAATAGAACCACCAGCTGCTATATCTATGTCTTTCCTTGTAGTGATGTTGCATCCTTGGTAAAATATTTGTACTATTTGACAGGTGTCTAAACCATGTTGCGGACATCCTCTTAATAACTTTCCATATCTTGTCCACGCCTCATATAGAGTTTCATTTGGCTTCTGTGTAAACGTAACAATTTCTGCTTGAAGTCTTACGGCTTTAGATGCCGGAAAGAATTGTTTAAGAAATTTGTCAACTAAAACATCCCATGTATCAATCGCCCCTTCAGGTAACGATTCCAACCAATCTTTGGCTTCTCCCTTTAAAGTCCAGGGAAATAACATGAGATATATCTGTTCATCCTCCACTTCTCGGATTTTAAATAGAGTGCAAATCCTATTAAAGGTACGTAAATGTTCATTTGGATCTTCCTTCGGCGCACCACTAAATTGGCATTGATTAGTCACCATGTGTAGAATTTGTCCTTTGATTTCATAATCTGGCGCATTAATGTCTGGATGAGTAATTGCGTGACCTTGGCCAGTGCGTTTAGCTCTCATTCGGTCTTCCATACTTAAAGGTTCCAGATTCTCCATAATTGAACTTGTTGAATCGGAATCACTAGAGGATTCTGATTTAATGGTTCGTTCCTCAACAATCTCTGTTTGTATGATTGGTGGTTCCGGAGGAAAGTTTAGTGGTTCAGGATATACGAATCGTTCCTGAATATTCTCCGGATTCTCAATTGTGAGGTCGGGTTCAAAAAATGGATTATCAGAAATTTGAACTGAAGTACTTGGTCGACTGGATGACGATTCTAGAGAAAAATCAACGGCAGTAATATTTGCTAAATGTCTTGATCTAGTTACAGGTGGTGAACGTACAAAAGGTGATGAACGTCTTGCTCGGTGCATTCACTGAATATCCTATTAGTTTTTAAAAAGAAAGAAAAATTATAATAAGTTATCCAATCAATAGACTTTTCTGATTTTGCCCACGTTTCGAATAGCCAAAAGATGCAGCAGAGGGGCAGGATTCGTTTGGTCTCAATATAATTGAGGACTGTTTGGCTCCAATAACCCGGTCCAAGTACAAATCCAACTATTACTACGAACCAGAAATTTTGATGTCTATCAATTTAACCACTTAAAATAAATTTTCGTAATTTTAAGAAATTTAGACAAGAAGTAGAATAAAAATCTATGTCCTAAAACTAGAATAGCGAGAAATAAGAAAGAAAAAGAGTTCGTCGAAAAAGGTCGAAAAATAAAATTGGTTGAAAAATAAAAGGTGATGGAAAAATAAAAGAAACTTATAAAACTTAAAAACACTTGACTAACCTAACCTTATTACTACAACTAACTTAAAATTATAATCGCAAACTGAAATTACTAATTGGAATGATAATTGATACATAGGTAAAAGTCGTCTAAAAATATTAAAGCTTACAGGAAAAACTATATCCCAAATGAAAATAACTTAAAAAGAAACTAAAACCTAAAAAGGCGTCGCAAAATTCTAAAGCAGCTAAATCTTAGTCTTAAAGAAAAAGCACTTAAGGAATTCTACGGCAAAGCCTAAAAATCTAGAAATAAAAATAACTATTGCAAAAACTAAGTTTTCAAACTAAATATGGGCTAAAAATATAAATATTACGCTAAAACGATTAAAAAGGGACAAAATATAAAAATATACAAAAAGTTGTAAAAAGTACAATTTTTTTTATAAAAATATTATTTTTATATTAATTATTTATTAAAATTATTAATTTTACAATTTAATTAAACTAATTTAACTAAATAAAACAAATTAAATAAAAAGAAACTTTAAAATAAAACTTAATTATAATAATAATAGATAATTAGGGTTTATAATAATAATAATTAATAAATACCCGTAATTAATGCTGAATTAGGGTTCTGTCGCGTGTCAGAAAAGCTCCGCGACTTGCGGTATTCAAAGCATCAAACCCCGCAACTCGCGGGGTTCCAGAATTCAACTGACAGGTTATTTAATATTCGACGCGTTTTTTTCTTTTTTTTTTATTTTTTTATTTTCTATTTTATATTTTTCTGTTTTATAATCTAAAATTTATATAATAAAAACTTATATTTAAAAACTAAAATAAAAATAGAATTACTTTATAATTTTATAAATATCTTAAAAATAGATTTATATATATTAATTTTTTTTTTTTTGGTTTTTATATTTATAAAATATATTTATAACATAAATTAAATAAAACTTATATTTTTACAAACTAAAGAAACTTTACAAAACTAAAATATTTATCAAACTCCTAAAAATATTTATATTTTTGTTTTTCTTTTTATATTTTCGAATATTTAAAAACGTATTTTTATAAAAATGAATTTTAATAAAAGTAAACTAAATTTTTTTTTTATATTAGCGTTGCGCTTCCGGCGTTTAAGAGATTCCCCGGCAGCGGCGCCAAAAATACTTGATGTTTTAGCAGAGTAGTATATAAAATAGCTTATATTTTTACAGGAAATACTATTAAATACGATACAATTTTACACAAGATATTTATTTATTTATTGAATGGATATACTTAAACCTTGCTACAACACTTATAGGCAGTGTACCTAATCGTACAGTAGTGTAGTTTTTAGTAAGTCCGGTTCGTTCCACAGGGAATCTTTTTAAACAAAGCTTAACGCTATATTAGTTTACTTTTATAAAAATACAAATATATATATAAGTAATATTATTATTATAAAGGGGGGGTTTTTACCGTTTAATGACCGGTTTGTCGATTTTAAAACTTTAGTCGCAGTTAAAACCAAATGTAAAATAATAAATAAATACAAGACTTAATTTAAAGCGTAAAGTAAATAACGATAATGAAATTGCGAATAATAAAAGTGCGATAAAATAAACTTGCGATAATTAAAAAGTACGATAATTAAAAGTGCAATTAAATAAAATAACAATAAAAATGCGATAATTAGAAGTGCAATTAAATATAAAATAAAGGAAATTAAATATGAAATAAAAGAATTATGCTTATTTAAACTTCCGTAATCATGATAGTTGACGTGTTGATTTTAGTTTTATGCCCATGGGTTAATTGTCCTTTGTCCTGGATAATTTAATATGTCCGTCTGGTTTTTGTCCATAACAGTCCATCAGTCATAAATATAAAGTGCGAGTATCCTCGTCAAATTATCCTTATACCCGAAGTTAAATATTCCAACTAATTGGGGACTTAAACTGTAACAAGATTTTAATACTTTGTTTAATAATTACACCAGGATGTCGACTGAGTGTAATCCAAGGTTTTAATATTTTGTTATCAATTATACCAAGTGTCCTTGTACATAATTTCACCCCTATTTTAATTATTCTAATGGCTATTAATCAATTCCCGTGTCCGGTCAAATGAACGATTATTCGTACATATAAATACCCCGCCCATCGTGTCCGATCGAGTGTATATGGTAATTTATAGGGACGCCCAATTGTAAATCTTTATATTAACATTAACAAACTATCATTTAGTTAAACAAATATAAAGCCCATTAATAGCCCATAGTCTAATTTCCACAAGTGTCGTTCTTTTGTCCAAACCCCAATTATGGGACAAAGCCCAATTACCCAATTTTAGTAATTAGCCCAACATCATGATTACTTCGGATTAAATAAGCATAATAATAACTTAGCTACGAGACATTAAATTAAAAAGGTTGAACATAACTTACAATGATTAAAAATTGCGTAGCGTTACACGGACAGAATTTCGACTTACACCCTTACAATATTCGCTAACATACCCTTATTATTAGGATTAAAATTAAAATTAAAATTAAAATATAAATATAAATATATACGATATAGATAGAGAGATGGATATATTGATGATGAAAATTGATCAGAATTCGGTTGGCTTTATAGGCAGTTTCAGAAATTGGGGCTCCGCGACTCGCGGCATTTTTTGCCTTCAAACTCCGCGAGTCGCGGAGTTTGTAAATACAGCTCACACAATTTGGAGTCTTTCTTGCTGACGGTTTTAAATATTTATATAATATATAAATAATTATAAGAATTATTTAAATATTATATTATATTTATGTGCATAGTTGACTTGTAATTTTTAGTCCGTTGCGTCGAGCGTTGAGAGTTGACTCATGTCTCAGTTCCGGATTTTCGAACGTCCTTGCGTACAATTTAATATCTTGTACTTTGCGTTTTGAATCTTGTACTCTTGTAATTTCGAGACGTTTCTTATCAATAATTGGAACCTCTTTGATTGTCTTTTGTACTTTTGAGCTTTTTGGTCGTTTGCGTCTTCAATTCGTCGAATCTGTCTTTTGTCTTCACCTTTTATTATTTAAACGAATATCACTTGTAAATAGAACAATTGCAACTAAAAGCTTGTCTTTCTTGAGGAATAATGCTATGAAATATATGTTCGTTTTTAGCATTTTCTTAAACTTATTGAATTAAAGTATGCCAAAAACATTAAAAAACCCAAAAATCTTAGCTTTTAAAACAATCGCTACAAAAAGACAAATTTTAAAATTTTGTCGAAGGACGAACTAGGACATCGATCCGAAACGACCTCGTCCTAAATAACAAGGGAAACAAAATTTTAAAATAAATTACTTAATTGTTTTATTTAGTATAAGATGTTAAAAAAAAAAAAAAAAAAAACTCCGCGACTCGCGGAGTTTGAAGGGTCCAAACACCGCGAGTCGCGGGACGACCGAAATACAGAAAAAAAAATTAAACGCAAAGAACAGCTCAGTCCAACCCACAACACAAAACACAGCAAAAAGACTGCGCGAAAAAACCCCAAAACACCCCCAAAATCACAATTTTTAACCGTTAATCATCAAATCTTTTACTAAAATCATGTTGAGAAGGATGCTATCAAGGAATTACTCAAGAAAAACGGTAAATTTCTACACCTAAACACCATTTAATCCGAAATTAGTGTTCTTGAGCAATTTTTTCCCCAATTTGATTTTGATGCTTTTTAGTGTAATTATGCTTAAATTGTTTTTGTATTATGCTTGTATAACCTAGATTGATGCTGTTTAACATGATTAAAAGCCTTAAACTTCAAATTTTGAGTAATCTAGGGTTTGTGTTCTTGAGCAATTTGGGGCTTTTTGATATAAACAGGTTATGGCCGATTTTTGTCATGAATTGTTGCTAAATTAAGTAGTGTAACATGTTTAGGTAGTTAAATGATCCAAACTTTGAGCCTAAACATGATTTTGAGAATTAAAGTGGACTTTTTCAAGTCTAAAAATTCATGAACTTGATTTTTGAGAGATAATGCCATTTGAAACTTGTTTAATTGCTAGTGATGATTATTTTGACATGTTATTTGAGTTAAATGCTTATGAACTTGGCGAACATTTTCGTATATGCTTATTTAAAAAAGTGTAGATTTGATAAAAATGTGAAAATGAGCTTAAGTTTGATATAAATTGATCATGTCATTGTAATTATTTTGATTGATGATTTTGCTGACACTAATGCATATTTGGATGCACAAAAATTGTGTTTGATGTGTTTTGCAGACTGAAAGGGGTGAATCTTCATCCCAAGCTCGCAATGCTCCTGCTGAGAATGCGGAACAACAAGAGGTGGATAACTACTACAAGCAAGATATACCTCATCCAGTCATGACATTTTCTGATATTCACTTGGAAGAGTTGCACCCGAACCTGAGATTTGACAGACTTTGGATAGATTATCCAAAATACTAAAGGGATTTGCATACTCTTCATTCTAAAGTTGTTGAGGTACCTAGGGTCATAGAATGGGGACCCTTAGAAGCTGTAGAATTGGCCGGGCCAATTAGGGAATTACTTGCACAGAGGTATGGTAATTCTACTTTTAATGACTGGGTACGTTTATTCACCATACGTAGACCTGTATATAAAGTATGGTGTGAAGAATTGTTGTGTAGTATAGAATTAAATGATCGGATAGCTAGTTTAACCGATCAATCTTTTATTAGATTTTTGTTAGGAGGTTCGATGCGCCACATGTCTTTACTAGACATGGCTCAGGCTTTACGTATATATACGCCTGAGGAGTTAGCATCTGCCGATTGTAGAGGGTTGATACTAAATGGTAGAAAAATAGATGAAAATTTTGATACACACGGTGTATGGAGTCAAATGACAAGCCATCACCGATTCAAAGGGGGAAATTACTCTTATTTGGATATAGATAGAGCTGAATTAAGAGTGATTCATAGGTTTTTAGCTATTTCGATTACACAAAGAGGTAAGAACAAGGAAAAGGTAAATGAACAGGATTTGTTTTACCATATGTGTATTCGAGACCCACAAAGCGCTGTAAGTATACCGTATTGTGTGGGTTATTATTTATCAGCTATGGTTAGGGGGATGAGACCGCATAGAATAATAGGAGGTGGTATTTTTATTACTTTGATTGCTGAATATCTCGGTGTGGATATAAGTCAGGGGGGATTATTAGTCGAAGAACCAGAACCCCGCGATACTATAGGTTTAAATGTATACCATGGTGCGAAAGTTTTGAAGAGGCGAAATAACGCCGTTGTCCAATACCATGGTAGACATCCACAGGTTGAGAGAAACCAACAGCAAGGTAATGTAGGAGGGGGAAATGAAATGCAAGAAATGCAAAGGTTTATAGCTTCACAGGAGTACGAAAATGCTAGACAGAGAGCATTTGAAGATTGGCAAGTTCATCAAAACCAAATCATAGCTCATTGCCAACATATAGGTAGAAACTATATTCCTACGCCAAAACCCATATTCCCTCCCTGGTCTATAGAGATGCAACCACCATATCCTACGTATAACCCTGCCGAAGCATTTTAGAGCACCTATGGTTATGCTTGGAACCCCTATTGGTACCAGTATCATCCCTAGTCTACTTGGTTTTATTTTTTTTTTTGTAATTTGTAATGTTGATACGTTTAATACTTATGTTAATATTGTAATAGTTTTTATAATTTTCTAACTTTTATTCTTAGATTTTAATAATTTTTGAATGTGGGGTAATATACCAAACTTCAAAAATATGTATATATGTTTGCAGTTTATCTTATGTACACAACAGGGTAAAACAACGCATTTTCAAAGACTGGCATTAAGTTCAGCAAAAGCAACTAATTTTGACGACAAGATGCAAAATATATGTGAAATAACAACAAGACGGAATGAACAAATGATGTGCACCATTTATCATTCAGCAAACAAACGCCAATATATTTGGAAACTTTGGTAAAAATTTAATCATTTTCACACAAATCACCCTCAATAATTTAAATTGTTACTGATTTCTTGCAAATGAGGGCATTGCAAGATCTTAAGTGTGAGAAGGGGTTAAATTCTTTCGGATTTTAAAATTTTTATCTTAAACACTGGGTTACCATTAAAAATACTAGTAAAGCAGTAGTTGTATTAGAATCTAGTGCTCTCTGATAATAAAGAACAGCCCTAGTCTTATATACTGACTACCCAATTCTAGTAAAATTTTTCAAAATTTTCAATTAAATGAACTCAAAATCATGTTTATACATATTTATGAACGATAAAACTAGGTTTTAACACCGAAATTATTGTTACCTCGGAAAGGACATAAATTGAGAAACAAACCAAAATGTTAAAATTCATTTAAAATGGAATAGAGGACGATAAAAAGGATAATAAAAGCCAAGTGTGGGAAAATTCTCCAAGTTATTCAAAACATATATCACATATTTTTGTACAAATAACTGAAAATACTTTTGCTTTGGACTAAACTAAAAAGTTTTACCTGATTTACTGTAAGAAAGATGGATCTACACGATGAATCAATTCCATCATTAAAAGGAAGTAAAGTCTTCCGAAAAAGACACACGCTTCTTGATTTAGATCATGAAGTTGTCGTCCAGACCAGCTGTAGGTTGACGAAAAATCTAGAAAAGTCATCACTAAAATTAGCAGGAAATGCACGGACCTCAGCATTAAACAGGGTCGCCAAGTGGTCAGATTTATCCTAACCATGAGAAGGATTTATCTCGTAAAATGGGGGGGCACCATATAAATTAGCTGGATAAGACTAATGAATCAGATCCCCAGAAAGGATAATCTCCTTAAAAGATCAAAAAATCAGCTTTTAAGCCTGATATTACTCAATCCTTGAGATTGACCTTAAAGATTGAGAATTACAAACTCATGGAATTCAATGATATCTAAACTCGAGCTTGAACGAGAAAATATTTTGATCAAAATTACAAACCGATTTGTTTTCTGAAAACCCTATTTTCAATGCGTTCATTACCATTGAACGTAAAATCCTAGGAATTCACCTGGAATTCATTAGGTCACCTGAAGTAAATCGGGTGTCAACCGTAAGAACGGTGGTTGCATAGTGGTCAAAGACAGGACCTTGTGCCAGACCAAAAAATCATAAGGGTGAGCTTTACTATTGCTCCTACCAAGGATAGTAATTGCGTCCGACACGTTATAGACCATAATTAAAAGCATGTCAGGGGACATTGCCTTAACAGTTGCTTGTTCAACGCTTTCCTTTACAACCGGACGGTAGTTTACCGAAAGGTAATATCCGGGACAAGTAAACTGGACGTGTTGCTTTCCAAATACAAGGTTAGCAAGTGGGTGACACAAAACCGTAAGTTTTGAGCTAAAATTTTCAAATCTGAAACCCACCAAACCCACAAAAATATTTTGCAAACACCGGTAAAGGGTTATTCCGGAAAACTTATCTAGGGTAAAAACTAGATTTAATTTTCAAAAGATCAAATGTTTTCATAAAGATCCAATTTCTTTAATGGATCTAAATTTTTATAGCCATGTGGGACTGTAAACCATATCGTTACTACCATTGTTTATACCGCCGTATAGAAATCACTGATGTACAAAGTGTGAAGAATAAAGAAGTGATTCTAGTATTTCAAGACGATATTGCTTGAGGACAAGCAACGCTCAAGTGTGGGAATATTTGATAATGCTAAAAACGAACATATATTTCATAGCATTATTCCTCAAGAAAGACAAGCTTTTAGTTGCAATTGTTCTATTTACAAGTGATATTCGTTTAAATAATAAAAGGTGAAGACAAAAGACAGATTCGACGAATTGAAGACGCAAACGACCAAAAAGCTCAAAAGTACAAAAGACAATCAAAGAGGTTCCAATTATTGATAAGAAACGTCTCGAAATTGCAAGAGTACAAGATTCAAAACGCAAAGTACAAGATATTAAATTGTACGCAAGGACGTTCGAAAATCCGGAACCGGGACATGAGTCAACTCTCAACGCTCGACGCAACGGACTAAAAATTACAAGTCAACTATGCACATAAATATAATATAATATTTAAATAATTCTTATAATTATTTATATATTATATAAATATTTAAAACCATCGGCAAGAAAGACTCCAAATTGTGTGAGCTGTATTTACAAACTCCGCGACTCGCGGAGTTTGAAGGCAAAAAATGCCGCGAGTTGCGGAGCCCCAATTTCTGAAACTGCCTATAAAGCCAACCGAATTCTGATCAATTTTCATCATCAATATATCCATCTCTCTATCTATATCGTATATATTTATATTTATATTTTAATTTTAATTTTAATTTTAATTTTAATCCTAATAATAAGGGTATGTTAGCGAATATTGTAAGGGTGTAAGTCGAAATTCTGTCCGTGTAACGCTACGCAATTTTTAATCATTGTAAGTTATGTTCAACCTTTTTAATTTAATGTCTCGTAGCTAAGTTATTATTATGCTTATTTAATCCGAAGTAATCATGATGTTGGGCTAATTATTAAAATTGGGTAATTGGGCTTTGTACTATAATTGGGGTTTGGACAAAAGAACGACACTTGTGGAAATTAGACTATGGGCTATTAATGGGCTTTATATTTGTTTAACTAAATGATAGTTTGTTAATGTTAATATAAAGATTTACAATTAGGCGTCCCTATAAATTACCATATACACTCGATCGGACACGATGGGCGGGGTATTTATATGTACGAATAATCGTTCATTTGACCGGACACGGGAATGGATTAATAGCCATTAGAATAATTAAAATAGGGGTGAAATTATGTACAAGGACACTTGGTATAATTGATAACAAAATATTAAAACCTTGGATTACACTCAGTCGACATCCTGGTGTAATTATTAAACAAAGTATTAAAATCTTGTTACAGTTTAAGTCCCCAATTAGTTGGAATATTTAACTTCGGGTATAAGGATAATTTGACGAGGATACTCGCACTTTATATTTATGACTGATGGACTGTTATGGACAAAAACCAGACGGACATATTAAATTATCCAGGACAAAGGACAATTAACCCATGGGCATAAAACTAAAATCAACACGTCAACCATCATGATTACGGAAGTTTAAATAAGCATAATTCTTTTATTTCATATTTAATTTCCTTTATTTTATATTTAATTGCACTTCTAATTATCGCATTTTTATTGTTATTTTATTTAATTGCACTTTTAATTATCGTACTTTTTAATTATCGCAAGCTTATTTTATCGCACTTTTATTATTCGCAATTTCATTATCGTTATTTACTTTACGCTTTAAATTAAGTCTTGTATTTATTTATTATTTTACATTTGGTTTTAACTGCGACTAAAGTTTTAAAATCGACAAACCGGTCATTAAACGGTAAAAACCCCCCTTTATAATAATAATATTACTTATATATATATTTGTATTTTTATAAAAGTAAACTAATATAGCGTTAAGCTTTGTTTAAAAAGATTCCCTGTGGAACGAACCAGACTTACTAAAAACTACACTACTGTACGATTAGGTACACTGCCTATAAGTGTTGTAGCAAGGTTTAAGTATATCCATTCAATAAATAAATACATATCTTGTGTAAAATTGTATCGTATTTAATAGTATTTCCTGTAAAAATATAAGCTATTTTATATACTACTCTGCTAAAACATCAACTCATAAGATTCTAATGGAAGAAGATTTTAAACCCGTGGTACAAAGACAACAAAGGTTGAACCCTAACATGAAAGAAGTTGTCAAGAAGGAGGTTATCAAGTTACTTGCTACCGGGTTAATATACCCTATATCCGATAGCCCATGGGTTAGTCCTGTTCAAGTAGTACCCAAGAAAGGAGGTACAACTGTCGTTCTTAATGATGATAAGGAACTTGTTCCTATAAGAACAGTCACTGGTTGGAGAGTCTGTATTGACTACCATCGTTTTAACGATGCCACAAGGAAAGATCATTTCCCACTCCCTTATATTGACCAAATGCTAGAACGTTTAGCGGGAAAGGAGTACTATTGTTTCCTTGACGGATTCTCCGATTATTTTCAAATTCCCATTGATCCAAAAGACCAAGACAAGACAACTTTTACTTGTCCATTTGGTACATTCGCATACCGACGAATGCTGTTCGGATTATGCAACGCGCCAGGCACCTTTCAAATGTGTATGATGGAAATATTTCACGATATGATAGAAGGAAGTATGGAAGTCTTTATGGATGATTTCTCTGTTTTTGGAGACTCCTTCGATTCATGCCTTTCAAACCTCGAGCGAATGTTAATTCGTTGTGAGGAATCAAATCTTGTTTTAAATTGGGAAAAATGCCACTTCATGGTGAAGGAAGGCATTGTTTTAGGACACAAGATTTCTCGAGATGGAATGGAAGTAGACAAAGCTAAGATCGATGTAATCTCAAAGCTTCCTCCTCCAACTAACATTAAAGGAATTCGTAGTTTCTTAGGTCATGCGGGATTCTATCGACGATTCATAAAGGATTTTTCCAAAATCGCTCGACCCATGACGAAACTTCTCGAGAAAGACAGTACATTCGACTTCAATGACGAATGCTTACAAGCTTTCTCCATTCTAAAAAATAAACTTACGAATGCACCCATTATGGTATCACCCGACTGGTCCAAACCTTTCGAGCTAATGTGTGATGCTAGTGATTTCGCGATGGGAGCTGTTTTAGGTCAACGTCAAGATAACAAATTTCAACCAATCTACTACGCAAGTAAAACACTTACAGGAGCTCAGTTGAATTACACAACTACTGAGAAGGAGCTTCTTGCAGTAGTTTTCTCTTTCGATAAGTTTAGATCTTACTTAGTGTTATCTAAAACAATTGTTTATACCGATCATTCAGCCCTAAAGTACTTATTCAAAAAGCAAGATGCTAAACCCAGACTAATTCGTTGGATTCTTCTCCTACAAGAATTCTACATTGAAATTAAGGATAAAAAAAGTGTTGAAAATCTCGCTGCGGATCACTTATCCCGTCTTGAAAATCCTAACTTAGAAACACTCGACGAATCTGTTATTCACGATACTTTTCCGGGCGAGTTCCTTATGAGAATTGAAACCGAAGAAGAAATTCCATGGTTTGCGGGCTATGCTAATTATCTAGCCGCGGAAATTCTTGTTAAAAATCAAACTTATCAGCAAAAGAAGAAATTCTTTGCTGATCTGAAGTTTTACTTCTGGGAAAGCCCTAACCTCTTTCGTATAGGGGCTGACCAAGTTATTCGTCGATGTGTATACGGCAAAGAAGCGCAACAAATTCTAGAGCACTGTCATGAAGGACCGGCTGGTGGACATTTCGGACCAAGCTATACATCCAAAAAGGTTTTTGACTCAGGTTTTTACTGGCCTACAATTTTTAAAGATGCATACAATATGGTAAAAACTTGTGATTCTTGTCAAAGATCTGGAAATATCTCCAAGAGAGACGAAATGCCACAACAAAGCATCCTAGTACGCTAAGTATTCGACATTTGGGGTATTGACTTCATGGGCCAATTCCCCGCTTCTAACAAATGCAAATACATTCTCGTGGCAGTCGATTACGTTTCTAAATGGGCTGAAGCACAAGCCCTACCCACTAACGATGCTCGAGTTGTTGTCAGCTTTCTTAAAAATCTTTTCTCGCGTTTTGGGATTCCAAAAGCATTAATCAGTGATCGTGGAACTCATTTTACAAACCAACTACTCGAGAAAGTGCTTAAAAAGTACGGAGTTAATCATCGTTTTTCAACTTCTTACTGTAACATCCCGCCTTTTTCCATTTACTTTTCCGTTATACTAATATAAAGTCCGTTATATGTTTATAACATCTCCCGTTGATACGCGTTTTAAATTATCTCGTTTAGGTAATTCCCGCACCCGAACGAAAGTTGAGGGACTAAACTTGACAAGGGATCAAACCCTTGACTAGGTCAAAGGGTCAAACCCCTTTCACCCATTCATTATCATCTCCATCTCTCTCTCTTTCTCTCTAGCAAGAACACACACCCATTTACCAAATTCATTCAATCATCATCTAAATTCGATCTAGGAGGCTTACAACAAAATAAACTACATATTTGTGATCCTCTCTTCATCCTCTTCATTTTGGTACCAACTTCATCTCATTTGGGTAACTTTCTAAAATCACTAGATTTTGTGTTCTTGATGTTTTTAACTTATAAAAGTGTTAATTAGTGTCTATGGCTCAAGTCTAACATGAATATATGATTTATATGCTCGATCTCGTTGTTTTAGTGTAACTAGCATGAACTTGAATTTTGGTGTGTTGTTCTTGAATTTTGGATGATCATATGTTGTTAGATGTTAAAAGTTGATGTTTTAATTGTGTTACTAGCATCACTAGCTTCAATTTGATGTGTAGGTTGCCTTAGAAAACTTCATGAACTTGATTATTGATTTTGGTGAATTTGGGTTAGGGTTTGATGAACTTGAAATGGACTTTTGATGCATTGAATACCATGAATTATTATTGGTAAGTGTCTAGTTGGATTGTATGCTTGATTACCTTCGAAACGGCATATCATTCATGTAAATTGGTTGCCCGAATCATTGAATTGCATTTATGAACTTGTATGCGGTTAATGTTAAGCATTAGATGCGGTTTTGGTTGTTGTTAGTGATGAATTGCTTGATGAAATGTGTTTAGTTGTTTTCCTTGTCAAATTACCTTTCCAACGATATATAGTATGCATTTTGGATGTTTTCGGTTCATAAAATATGTTAATTTGAGTTTTGGTTCGTGACTTGGACCATTTTTCTGCAAACTGCATGTTTCCCAGGTATTGCGCGCCGCGCATATACCCGCGCGCCGCGCAGAATTTGAAATCCCAAATGTTTGCCTTCGTGGTTAAGTTCTGACCAGGATTTACACTTGGGTGCGCGCCGCGCAACCCATTGCGCGCCGCGCAACCCATTGCGCGCCGCGCATATGCCCAGCTCATTTTTGTTTTTATTTTTCCTTTCACAAAATGTTTCCCGCTTAACCGTAACTCCGATTAACATGAAACTTGGCCATTCTGCTCATAAATGATTTCTCATCATGGGAAAATTGTCGGATACCCGACCCGACCCCGTTGACCTTGACTTTGACCAAGTTTGACTTTTAGTCAAACTTAACCAAACGATTATACAATCGTTCTAACATACTTAACTACTTGTATCGTGCATGAAACTTGACAAATTGATTCACATGCTATATAAATCGAGTCGTAACGAGCCATAGGACTAATTGAACATCTTTGACCAATCGTGACTATCGTTATTGATACAACCTATTTGTTTAGGTCAAGACTAGCATTGTTCTTTGCACACATTTACTTGTTGAAGTACTTTACTACTCGTGCATTCAAGGTGAGATCATAGTCCCACTTTTACTCTTTTTGAACTTACATTTGGGATGAGAAAACATAAACATTTCTTTACTAAGTGAACACAAGTACAGGAAAACAAACATTCTATATACGAGTTTAGAACAAAATCCTCAATTCGATTATCATTAGTTACACTTGCCGGGTGTAAGCGAGAACTTATGTTGTATGGATCCATATGGGTTTGACAAGCCCTCATTCAAACGGTTCGCTACCGTTTACGAATGAAATATATTTTCGAGAAACAGTGTATGTTCTAGCACTAAGTGATGGGGTTCAATGGGAGAAATGTTAAGCATTGATAATTGGGTGCTCGTGAAACAAACTTTTGGAATGTATTACTATTATTTCATTGATGCAAATCTTGTGGTTCACTTGTACTTACTTACTTAAACCTATGATTTCACCAACGTTTTCGTTGACAGATTTCTATGTTTTTCTCAGGTCCTTGAACGATACATGATACATGCTTCCGCTCATTATTTTGATACTTGCATTGGATGTCGAGTATATATGCATACATGGAGCGTCTTTTGACTACTTTTAAATTGTGTCGCATAAGTTTCATTTGTACTTAAAACTTTGTATCGTAACTTGTGGTGGAACTATTCTCGTAAACTTTGAACAATCTTTACATTTGAAATGAATGCGACATATCTTTTGGTCAACGTTGTTTTAAAGACTTATGACCACGTAACGGGACCTAAGTAGACGGCGCCGTCAATGACGATTTGGTCGGGTCGCTACAGATGGTATCAGAGCGTTGGTTGTAGGGATTTAGAGTTCATTGGTGTCAACCCCGAGTCATAGGGTACATTGGTGAGTCTAGACTACAACCGGCATATAGACTTGAAGTAGGAATTACTTGACTACTTGTGCATTTATACTCGAACGCTTCTACTCATATCTACTCTTAGTTCATCTTAATCTCACGTTGTTTAATTTGATTGACACGCCACCTTGACTATATGAAATGATGTCGAATGCACATATGAATCAGGGTAATATAATTTCCGGGATTATATTACGGTGACTCATATGAACGTTCCGACATTATGACATAAAGAATTTAAGGCGAGTCGAGGAAAAACTTCTCTTTATCTTTATTCTATATCACGGTTAGTATTATTGAGAATACTAATCAATGATATTCTTGTGTCTTGAAGGAACAATGGCTCCTCGTCGTGTACGCCGCAATGAAACTCCCGAACAAGCACTCGAACGGATGATAGCTACCGCCGTAGATGCGGCCATGGCCGGTCACTCATCCAACAACAATAATAATAACAACCACAACAACAACAACAACAACAATGGAGCCGGTAACTCAAACGAAGGATGCTCCTATAAAGCTTTCATGGGGTGCAAACCTCACACTTTTGATGGAACCGGGGGACCGGTCGTGCTCACCCGATGGTTCGAGAAAACGGAAGCCGTCTTTAGCATAAGCGGTTGTCGGGACCAAGACAAGGTCAAATACTCCACTCACACCTTCACCGGTGTCGCTCTTACATGGTGGAATACTTATGTACAATCGGTGGGTACCGATGAAGCTCACGCCCTCTCTTGGGCCGATCTAAAGGAAAAGATGATTGTTGAATATTTTCCGCGCGAAGAAACCCGAAAGCTTGAGGAAGAACTAAGAGCTTTGAAAGCGGTCGGAAACGATCTTAAAGCTTATAATCAACGCTTCGCCGAACTATCCTTGATGTGTCCTAATCTTGTTAACCCCGAATCTCAAAAGATTGAGCTCTACATGCTCGGTCTTCCAAAAAGCATCAAACAAGGGGTGATGTCATCCAAACCCACTACTCATCAAGCCGCTATGAACATGGCTCGCCAACTAATTGAAACGGTTGACGAAATCGTAGTGCCGGCTCCTAAGGCCGAGGACAAGTCGGGTGGCAACAAAAGGAAATGGGAAGCCACTCCATCAACCAACTACAACAACAACACCTTCACCAAAAAGCCCTTCAACAACGACGGCAAGAGGGGTTATGCCGGGAACCTACCTCTTTGCAACAAATGCAACAAACATCACTTTGGTGAATGTGGCAAGTTAATTTGCCACCGGTGCCAAGGAGTTGGTCATAAGGCCAACGATTGTAAAAGTGCCACTCCCGTTGCTCGAAAGTGGCCCAATGCACCAAAGACGGGCACTTGTTACGAATGTGGTCAAACGGGTCATTATAGAAATGCATGCCCAAAGAAGAAAGCCAACCCCAACAACCGAGGCCGAGCCTTTAACATCAACACCGAGGAAGCCCGAGATGACAATGAACTAGTCACGGGTACGTTTCTTCTCAACAACTCTTATGTTACTTGCTTATTCGATTCGGGTGCCGATAAATGTTTTGTGTCCAAGACTTTAGCTCCTACCCTTTGCACTCCACCACACCCTTTAGATACTACTTATTCCATCGAAGTGGCCGACGGAAAACTCTTAAGTGCCGACACATATTACCGGGGGTGTACGATAAACATTTTGGGTAAGGAATTTGAAATTGACTTGATACCCATGGAACTAGGAAGCTTTGATGTAATAATCGGTATGAATTGGTTAGTCAAAACGAAATCTCACATTCTTTGTGATCTTAACGCAATCCGAATTCCTATCGAGAATGGTGAACCTTTGATCGTCTATGGCGATAAGAGTTGCACCGGACTCAACCTCGTTTCGTGTATTAAAGTTAGAAAACTACTCCGTAAGGGTTGTTTTGCGATCCTTGCTCACGTTAAGAAAGTCGAGTCCGATGAGAAGCACATCGATGATGTGCCAATTGTTAGTGACTATTCCGATGTATTTCCCGACGAATTGCCGGGTCTTCCGCCTCATCGACCGGTTGAATTCCAAATCGATCTTATTCCGGGAGCCGCACCCGTAGCGCGTGCACCATATAGACTCGCTCCATCTGAAATGCAAGAATTGCAAAGTCAAATCCAAGAACTACTTGATCGTGGTTTTATCCAACCTAGCCATTCACCTTGGGGCGCTCCGATTTTGTTTGTTAAAAAGAAAGACGGATCCCTACGAATGTGCATTGATTATCGTGAACTAAATAAATTGACGGTTAAGAACCGATATCCTCTTCCTCGCATCGATGACCTCTTTGATCAACTACAAGGGTCTTGTGTATATTCGAAAATCGATCTCCGCTCGGGTTATCATCAATTGAGGGTTAAGGGGGAAGATGTCTCCAAAACCGCTTTCCGAACTCGTTATGGTAGTTATGAATTCCTTGTCATGCCATTTGGTCTCACTAACGCACCGGTGGTGTTCATGGATCTTATGAACCGCGTGTGCAAACCGTATCTCGATAAATTCGTTATTGTGTTCATCGATGACATATTGATCTATTCTAAAAATGAAGAAGAGCACGAACAACATCTCCGACTTGTGCTTTAACTTTTAAGACAAGAACAACTCTATGCCAAATTCTCCAAGTGTGAATTTTGGTTAAAGGAAGTTCAATTTCTTGGTCATGTTGTAAGTGACCAAGGTATTAAAGTCGATCCCACGAAGATCGAAGCCATTAGTAAATGGGAGACTCCTACTACTCCTACTCACATTCGTCAATTTTTGGGTCTCGCCGGGTACTATCGTAGATTCATCGAAAATTTCTCTTTGGTTGCACGTCCTCTAACCACATTGACTCACAAGGGAAAGAAATTCATTTGGGCGACCGAACATGAATCCGCATTCCAAATCTTGAAAACGAAGCTAACCACCGCTCCTATCTTGTCACTTCCCGAAGGCAATGATGACTTTGTTGTATATTGCGATGCCTCAAAACATGGTTTTGGGTGTGTGTTGATGCAACGAACGAAAGTCATTGCTTATGCTTCTCGACAACTCAAAATTCATGAACGAAACTATACGACACATGATCTCGAACTCGGAGCCGTTGTCTTTGCACTTAAAATGTGGAGACACTATCTTTATGGAACCAAGAGTACTATCTTCACCGATCACAAAAGCCTTCAACACATTTTCGATCAAAAGCAACTAAACATGAGACAACGAAGGTGGATTGAAACCTTAAACGATTACGATTGCGAGCTTCGTTACCATCCCGGGAAGGCAAATGTAGTAGCCGATGCCTTAAGTCGAAAAGAAAGAGCGGTGCCTCTTCGTGTCCGAGCCTTAAACATCACCATTCACACCAACCTTAATAGCCAAATTCGGGTAGCCCAAGATGAGGCTCTCAAGGATGAAAACATCTCTCTCGAACACTTGAACGTCCTCACCTCTCGATTCGAAGTTAAAGAAACCGGACTCCGATATTTCGCCGGAAGAATTTGGGTGCCTAGTTATGGGGATCTACGAAGCCTTATTTTAGATGAAGCCCATAAGTCACGATACTCGATTCACCCCGGTGCCAATAAGATGTACCACGACCTTAAACAACTATATTGGTGGCCGAACCTCAAAAGGGACGTAGCTACTTATGTTTCCAAGTGTTTGACATGTTCCAAAGTCAAAGCCGAACACCAAAGACCGTCCGGACTACTTCAACAACCCGAGATCCCGCAATGGAAGTGGGAAAGGATAACGATGGATTTTATCACCAAGCTACCAAAAACGACGGGCGGTTATGATACCATTTGGGTTATTGTTGACCGTCTCACCAAATCCGCACACTTCCTTGCCATGAAAGAAACGGACAAAATGGAGAGACTTGCACAACTTTACATTAAGGAGATCGTAGCCCGACACGGTGTACCTTTATCGATTATCTCCGACCGAGATGGCCGTTTCGTTTCTAGATTTTGGCGTACATTGCAAGAAGCGTTGGGAACGCGTTTAGACATGAGCACCGCATATCATCCTCAAACCGATGGACAAAGCGAACGTACAATTCAAACCTTAGAGGACATGTTACGAGCTTGCGTGGTTGATTTCGGAAAAGCTTGGGACAAGCACTTACCTCTCGCCGAGTTCTCTTACAACAATAGTTATCACGCGAGTATTAAAGCCGCACCTTTTGAAGCGCTATATGGCCGCAAATGTCGTTCACCTCTTTGTTGGGCCGAGGTAGGCGACGTGCAAATCACCGGACCCGAACTCATTCACGAAACCACCGAGAAAATCGTTCAAATCCGAGATAGGCTTAGGACGGCCCGAAGTCGTCAAAAGAGCTATACCGACAAACGACGCAACGATCTTGAATTTCAAGTCGGTGACCGAGTAATGTTAAAAGTCGCACCTTGGAAGGGTGTAATCCGTTTTGGGAAACGCGGAAAGCTAAATCCGCGGTATATTGGTCCTTTCGAAATCTTGGAGCGTATTGGAACCGTTGCTTATCGTTTAGATCTTCTGCCTCAATTGAACTCCGTTCATCCTACCTTCCATGTATCTAACTTGAAAAAGTGTCTTGCCGAACCCGATATCGTCATCCCTCTCGAAGAACTTACTATTGATGACAAACTTCATTTTGTGGAGGAACCGGTTGAAATTGTGGACACCTCCGTCAAGACATTGAAACAAAGCCGAATCCTGATTGTCAAGGTTCGTTGGAATGCCAAAAGAGGACCCGAGTTTACTTGGGAAAGACAAGATCAAATGCAAGGGAAGTATCCTCATCTATTCGTGAATTCGGAAACGCAAGATCTCGAGGAAGAAACAACGACTACTACGCCTACTTAAATTTCGGGACGAAATTTCTTTTAAGGAGTAGGTAATGTAACATCCCGCCTTTTTCCATTTACTTTTCCGTTATACTAATATAAAGTCCGTTATATGTTTATAACATCTCCCGTTGATACGCGTTTTAAATTATCTCGTTTAGGTAATTCCCGCACCCGAACTAAAGTTGAGGGACTAAACTTGACAAGGGATCAAACCCTTGACTAGGTCAAAGGGTCAAACCCCTTTCACCCATTCATTATCATCTCCATCTCTCTCTCTTTCTCTATAGCAAGAACACACACCCATTTACCAAATTCATTCAATCATCATCTAAATTCGATCTAGGAGGCTTACAACAAAATAAACTACATATTTGTGATCCTCTCTTCATCCTCTTCATTTTGGTACCAACTTCATCTCATTTGGGTAACTTTCTAAAATCACTAGATTTTGTGTTCTTGATGTTTTTAACTTATAAAAGTGTTAATTAGTGTCTATGGCTCAAGTCTAACATGAATATATGATTTATATGCTCGATCTCGTTGTTTTAGTGTAACTAGCATGAACTTGAATTTTGGTGTGTTGTTCTTGAATTTTGGATGATCATATGTTGTTAGATGTTAAAAGTTGATGTTTTAATTGTGTTACTAGCATCACTAGCTTCAATTTGATGTGTAGGTTGCCTTAGAAAACTTCATGAACTTGATTATTGATTTTGGTGAATTTGGGTTAGGGTTTGATGAACTTGAAATGGACTTTTGATGCATTGAATACCATGGATTATTATTGGTAAGTGTCTAGTTGGATTGTATGCTTGATTACCTTCGAAACGGCATATCATTCATGTAAATTGGTTGCCCGAATCATTGAATTGCATTTATGAACTTGTATGCGGTTAATGTTAAGCATTAGATGCGGTTTTGGTTGTTGTTAGTGATGAATTGCTTGATGAAATGTGTTTAGTTGTTTTCCTTGTCAAATTACCTTTCCAACGATATATAGTATGCATTTTGGATGTTTTCGGTTCATAAAATATGTTAATTTGAGTTTTGGTTCGTGACTTGGACCATTTTTCTGCAAACTGCATGTTTCCCAGGTATTGCGCGCCGCGCATATACCCGCGTGCCGCGCAGAATTTGAAATCCCAAATGTTTGCCTTCGTGGTTAAGTTCTGACCAGGATTTACACTTGGGTGCGCGCCGCGCAACCCATTGCGCGCCGCGCATATGCCCAGCTCATTTTTGTTTTTATTTTTCCTTTCACAAAATGTTTCCCGCTTAACCGTAACTCCGATTAACATGAAACTTGGCCATTCTGCTCATAAATGATTTCTCATCATGGGAAAATCATCGGATACCCGACCCGACCCCGTTGACCTTGACTTTGACCAAGTTTGACTTTTAGTCAAACTTAACCAAACGATTATACAATCGTTCTAACATACTTAACTACTTGTATCGTGCATGAAACTTGACAAATTGATTCACATGCTATATAAATCGAGTCGTAACGAGCCATAGGACTAATTGAACATCTTTGACCAATCGTGACTATCGTTATTGATACAACCTATTTGTTTAGGTCAAGACTAGCATTGTTCTTTGCACACATTTACTTGTTGAAGTACTTTACTACTCGTGCATTCAAGGTGAGATCATAGTCCCACTTTTACTCTTTTTGAACTTACATTTGGGATGAGAAAACATAAACATTTCTTTACTAAGTGAACACAAGTACAGGAAAACAAACATTCTACATACGAGTTTAGAACAAAATCCTCAATTCGATTATAATTAGTTACACTTGCCGGGTGTAAGCGAGAACTTATGTTGTATGGATCCATATGGGTTTGACAAGCCCTCATTCAAAAGGTTCGCTACCGTTTACGAATGAAATATATTTTCGAGAAACAGTGTATGTTCTAGCACTAAGTGATGGGGTTCAATGGGAGAAATGTTAAGCATTGATAATTGGGTGCTCGTGAAACAAACTTTTGGAATGTATTACTATTATTTCATTGATGCAAATCTTGTGGTTCACTTGTACTTACTTACTTAAACCTATGATTTCACCAACGTTTTCGTTGACAGATTTCTATGTTTTTCTCAGGTCCTTGAACGATACATGATACATGCTTCCGCTCATTATTTTGATACTTGCATTGGATGTCGAGTATATATGCATACATGGAGCGTCTTTTGACTACTTTTAAATTGTGTCGCATAAGTTTCATTTGTACTTAAAACTTTGTATCGTAACTTGTGGTGGAACTATTCTCGTAAACTTTGAACAATCTTTACATTTGAAATGAATGCGACATATCTTTTGGTCAACGTTGTTTTAAAGACTTATGACCACGTAACGGGACCTAAGTAGATGGCGCCGTCAATGACGATTTGGTCGGGTCGCTACACTTACCACCCTCAAACGAGTGGTCAAGTTGAAAACACAAACAGAGGTCTTAAACGAATTTTAGAAAGAACGATTAAAAATAATCCAAAAATCTGGTATCGAAAGCTAGATGATGCGCTTTGGGCATTTAGAACCGCATTTAAAACGCCCATCGGTACTACACCTTTTCGATTGATTTACGGTAAGGCGTGTCATCTACCTGTCGAAGTTGAACACAAGGCATACTGGGCTCTGAGAGAATGTAATACCGACCTTGTAAAAGCAGGAGAAAACCGATTCTTACAACTGAATGAATTAGATGAATTAAGACTACAAGCGTATGAAAACTCTAAAACATACAAGGAGGAAACTAAAAGATGGCACGATGCACGGTTAAAAGAAAAGAAAGAATTTGAACAAGGAGATAAAGTATTAGTATTCCAATCACGTTTTAAGTTTTCACCTGGAAAACTTAGATCCCGGTGGACTGGGCCATATATAATAAAACAAGTTTTTCCATCTGGATATGCAGAATTATATAGCAAAGACGGTGGAACTTTCAAAGTGAACGGTCATCGACTCAAATTATACTTTGAAGGAATCAATATTACGGAAAGAGACGAGATCACATTCTACCCTAAGGACAAGTAAATTCAGGGTAACTTTAAGGTTTTTCAACTCCATTCTCGAACTTTATTTTCATCTTTAAGAGTGGGGTTTGTTCGATCTTTCCCTAGCAGACACTAAAGAACTAGTCTTCTCCCTCCATTCTACCTTTTTATTTTTTCTTTTCATTTTTATTTAATTATTTTCAAAATGCGCAATCAATATGTCTACAACCATTTCCTTCTGATGTGAAATAAAATTTTACCAAGGGATGTGGTTTTAGATATAAAGATAAGATGCGATCAGGCGAGTAAAGAAATAAGGCAAAAACTTAACGAGAAAAATTATGCCAAAGGAAAATCAAAATCAGCTAAGAAACGTCGAGCGCGTCATTTGGGCAAATGTGTAAAATGTGGAAAACCAGCTCATTACAGAAATTGCCCAAAGAACCAGACGGACTCTAATTTCGAGTACGTAACCTTATGCCGAGAAGGGCCTTTTAAATGTTTAAAGGAAAACCTCTTAAACCAACGAGGTTACGCCTACGAAGCCATGGGGGGTGAAATGGTACGACTTGACTATGAGGCAAGTCGACGTGGTTTCACAATCTAATTCTTTTTCTCGCCAATTGTGTTTTTGTGCAATTTTTTTTTTTGTGCATTTTTGTGTGTTTATATTTTGGTGTGTTTAGTTTGTATTTGTTTGTTGTGTTTTTATTAAAAAGGGTCTACCATTTAAAATTGATAAACCTTGAGTTTAACCTGTTTTCATTGAAAACGATAATGTTAAGTGTAACAACTGAATTGTCGTTCTTTAAATTGCACGAAATTAATTGTTGGATTCATAATATATCTTTTAAATAGTAAACCACAAAAACAGAAGAAAAATTAAAACTACTAAAAATATACTTTTTTATCAATAATCGTAAAGATATATAACTTATAAACTTTTGTCATGGGTAATGATAGGTGTAACAACCGAGATTGTCTCTACCTAGTTGATAGGAAACAAAGTTTTAAGTTTGAAAATTAGTTGGTTTGAAAGTATATATATAAAAATTTAAAAAGAAAAAAAAAATAGAGTGTATTTTAATTCATTTAATTTTTATTTTTCATGTACTTATTTTTAATTTTAAAATATTAATTTTCTTTTAATTTAAAATTTTTTTAAAAAAATAGAGTGTTTTTAAGCTGTTTTTGAAAAATATTAAAAACTTTAACTTTTAAAGTATTAAATTTTATAAATTGAAATTAAAATTTATAAACGGATAAAAACTAGGTATACCAACCGAAATTTCCGTTACATCAAATATAAATTTAAAATTGATATTTTTGAAAATTTAAGTACTTATAAAGTTGAAAAAAAAATAATAATAAAAATGAATAAATAAATAGAATGTTTTGTTTTATTTTTATTTTCGTAATATTTTAAAAATTTTAACTTTTAAATTATTAAATTTTATAAATTGAATTTTAAAGTTTATAAACGGATAAAGACTAGTTATAACAACCGAAATTTCCGTAGCAACAAATATAAATTTATAAAAGAAATTTTAAAAGTTTGATTAATTATAAAGTTGAAAAAAAAAGGTCCGAAAGCTTACGCGAAACGTGTGGCTTTCCACACGAAACGTGTAGAATTAAAAGCTACGCGAAACGCGTAGAGTCAAAATCAGATTCATATCAGTCAACCAGCAGCTTGTTCTTCACACTCTCTTATTATTATTTTTTTTTGCTGTGGACGAGAGAAAAACCCAAAAACCCCAAAAATCACACCCAAACACTAAATTAACAATATCAATCTTTCCCAATTCATCCATCTTTCAACATGCCGAGATTGGTAAGGGTCCTAAACCCAATTTACCCCTTATTCTTAATATTTTTCATTATTTATTTGTTTAGCTTTAATTCGAATTTGGAGCTTGTTATTGTTAAATTTTGCTTGATTAATGCTATATCTATGTTGTTAGTATGTTTTTAGACCCGATTAGCATGAAAATTTGATGTTTAATTGATTATTGAAAAGTTAGGGTTTATGTAAATTGGGGAAATTGAGGAATTACTATTGAATTGTGTTATTTTGGGTCTATTTAGATGTTTTTAGATGTTTTGATAGTAGTAGTAGAAGCTTTGAATATAAGTTTGATTGATTGATTTTGTGATTTTAATTTTCGTCTAAATTTCATAATTTTTTGTAATTGTCATGAATCAAGTATGGATTGTAATGATTATTAGAAGCTGGAATATACGCAATGTGATTGAATTGGATTATATATGCTTAGCTCATTGCGTGTTTCCACTTGTGAATTAAACTTTGTTGTTGAAACTTGATTTATGATTTTAATTTTTTTTTATTGTTGTTTGTTTTAATTTTTAGAAGTAAACCGTTGTTGAAATATTGATTCCTGTGGTGTTGAAACAAGCTTGTATGTCAAGGATGAATTCTTTGCTAACATTAACATACCCAATTGGGACGATTCTCTTGTTTTAAAATGTTATGCAGGGATTATTTAGAATGAGAGCTGTTAACCAACAGCAAGGGGAAGAACAAGTAACATCGGAAATGGAACAACAACTTCAGAATCTACACCCGAACCTGAGATTTCCTTATGATTTACCTAACCGATTACAAAAGGTTAAGGACTTACTTTCTCTGGTCAATAGAAACATCTCTCCAGTATACGTTGTAGATTGGGGTCCTTTAGGACACCCAGTGAACTTAGATGAACAAATAAGGAGAATTTTAAACCAAAGTTTTACAAACGAATTTGGAATGACTTTGGTTTTTAATGATTTTGAGAGGTTGTTTAATTTAAATAGCCCTGTATATAGAGAATGGTGTTTAGAGTTCTATTCTACTGTTAGAATAAGTTTACACCCTGAAACTATCAATGACCCTAATTTTCTACAATTTCGACTGGGTGGGGTAGATAGAAGTATGTCCCTATGCAATGTGACTGACGCATTAGGGATTTACACCGTTGAGGAGATGTTGGCTCCCGGTTTTAGGGAGTATATTTTTACAGGAGCTAGATATACAGAAAATTATGATTCTTCGAGAGTCTGGCAATCTTTCACTAATAGAAATACATATGAGCCAGGCCAAGAATCATACCTAAAGATCACTGATGTTCGCTTTAGAATAATTCATAAATTTATAGCGAACACAATAAACCAAAGGTCATTTACTAATATAGATAAAATTAATTATATCGACCTTTGGTACTTAGATGCGATCAGAGATAGGGATACATTTGTTAGTATACCCTATGGAGTTGCTTACTTTTTAGCCCATGTTGGTAAGGGTGCTAGAGTGACAAGTGACATTTCGGGGGGTCACTACATCACGTGTCTAGGAAACTGGTTCAAACTCGACCCAAGTGAATCAGAACCTCTAATCCAACTGGTAGATCAAGCTGTTAAAACCTTAGGATTGGATGTATATAGGACAGCAAAGGCTATACACGTGAGGGGCGGGGTAATTAGTTTAAGACGACAGGAAGTTGTTGCTCCCGCTCCTATGGAATAGGATGAGGAACCCGCTAGGGAAACTAGGAGGAGACGAAGACAGCCAGATCAGGCTAGTTCGTCTAATGCAGGTATTTCTGATTTTGATATGCTATAAAATTCGTTTAATTCATTGAGTTTAGATTTAAGGAACTCGTATGATAATTGGGGACGGAGATCAGAAGACCAATACACTAGGCATACCCAACTAGCTCAGGGTAATATGTTAGAAAACATCCGCTACGATCAGAGGGGCTAGGGAGCACAGTTAGAGTGGGCGCATCATCAGGCATATTTATACACAGCTAACCCACAACAATACGCACCCTCAGCTTTTCCTTCATACACCCCTTGGCAAGGACACGGTGACCCTCTACCTCCACCTTATGACCCCAATGCTGCCCTAGCCGCAAGTCAGGAAGCCTATAGGCGTTTTCACGAGGAACAACGCCTAAATGAACAACGGCAGCAACATCAGCGGGAACAGGAAGATCAGGGAGGCCCTGCGTGGTCATTTTTCTAGTTTTCTTTTTAGTTTAGAACAATTTATTTGTATAAAATGATTTTTATGGTGTGTTAATTTACTTTTATATATTTTTTATATTTACAAAAACTTTTAGTGTAGGGTAAAATTTTTGTACTACTAAAGTACAACCCCATCTCGTTTGTGAGTGACATATTTGTTGACAGGTACTTACGATGATGAGATTTGACATAGCGAAACACGAAAGCATTATTGTGATAAAAAGGATTGGCTATGTTCATACAATAAGCATTTTACAATCATTGCTTAACAAAGGAAGTTCTAAACACTTTACACTTTTTGTCCTCTCAAATTTATACATTTAATCTGATTTTATGTAATGAGGGCATTACATAATCTTAAGTGTGGGGTGGGAGTATATAAATTCTCGAGAACTTATAATTTAGTGGTTTTTATGAAAATTTTTAAATTTTTTTTAAACAAATATAACTAATCAATTTTTAAGGTAATAACGAGCAATTAAAGATTAGGTATATTAACCCGAAATTATTGTCTTCATACATTAAAAATACATAAGTTTAATTGATTAAAATATATAAAAGAAAACCAAGTATAGCAGAATTTATAAACCCATATGTTTAGAACCATTTATCACATGTTTCTATGAAGCTTATTGCAGATATCATTGCTTTGGAATGTATTAACCTGAATATCTCATTAAGGAAGTAAAGTCTTCCAAAATGACACACTTGCTAAATTATGTTAGAAGATGTAGTCCAGAACAGCTGTAGGTTGACGAAAAATCTTGAAAAGTCATCTCTATAATCGGCTGGAAATCCACCTCACCTCAGCATCAAACAGGGTTTTTGGTGGTCAGACTTATCCTAACCATGAGATGGATCTGTCTCGTACAATGGGGGGCACATTGCAAATTAGCTTTTAAGACTAATGAATCTAATCTCCAGATGGATGATCTCCATAAAGATCAACCGCATCTATGTTTGACCGCGGTCAACATACATATGCCATAACAAATTGAGGTGTGCAAACTCATGGTTCACCGATGATATTTGGACACGATATAATTTTATTCTAAAACTTATGCTATTTTATGAATTATATTGTGTAAAACCATTTTTAGGACATTCGGTTTCAAGTTCCATGATACTTCAATCATGGGGGCGGATAGCTTGCTAATCGCCGACTGAGACTACGGTTTTCAGTTACCCTCGACCGGAATTTGAGGTTAAAATCAGAAAACGTGTCTAGTGTAAAAACTAGCATGCCATTTTATAAAATCATAAAACGTTTTCACAAGGTCCAATTTTCCCTAAGGATCCAAATTTTTAAACCTTAATCACGAGTTTCTACTTTGTTTCTGTTGTCAGAATTTTATTTCGTGTGGTGTGCGTGTGATCCAATAAAAATTGTGTGGTGTTTCCATCTTATTCCATATACCGTGTGTTTCATTTCGTGTAGCGTGTGTTGTGTGATTTAATGTTCGATATGGAAAAATATGTAATGTTCCGATTCTATTTAGAAGATGTAATTGCTTGAGGACAAGCAACGTTCAAGTGTGGGGTATTTTGATATTGCTTTAAACATACATATATTTCGACGCAATATCATTTATATTTCATTAGCTTTTACCGAAACGAAGACATTCAAATGAATAATTCACGAGAAAAACGACAAAAGTAAACGCGAGCTTAAAGTAAGAAGAAATTCGATAAAACGAGGGATTTAAACCAAATATATATCAAGATAATGTTTACTCGAATACAAGTCCAAGATGATCGAAGAGAAAGAGTTCAAATTGAAAAGTTCCAAGTCGATATACGTCAACACGGGATCAACAAAGAACAAACGAAAAAATAAAAATTAGAAAACTGTCGAATACTCTTACGCGTATCGCGTACTTATCTACGCGAAACGCTTAGTAATTTGTTCCTACGCGAATCGTGTAGATGTCTACGCGAAACGCATAATCTCCTGTCCAGATTCGGATCTGAAATGAACATGGGACAGTTGCTTTTGAGTATATTAGTATTACTTTTTCTTGCTTTACAGATGAATGGTAGTCCTTTTGACCTACTACTTGAATCTCAACTCTTATAATACGGAGTACTAGAACACATACAGAGGAGATAGTGCGGAGTTACAAGACAGAGAGAAAAAAAATACACAAACACAAATATACTACAACACATACGCATCAGAAATTTAGGAGGGAACAACACACAAAAATATTAGTCTTTTTATTCAAAGTACTCTGTACTCGTTGTATTTACAGTTCCAAAAGGAATATTTAGGATAGTTTTTATTTCAAGGGTGTATTGTTCGTGATAAAGGGTATTATTGTGCGAGTAAAAAGGGTGTTGTTATTGTAATTTTCTACCGTTTAAAGTAAATGAGAGTGAAGATTTTCGTAAGTATATCCCATTAAAATTATCGTTATCAATTTTTATCGTTATTATTATGTTTGTATATTTATATTTTCATGTTTACCCTAGTATAACGAGTAGCTAAATTTCCCTAGTGTTTGCTTAGATGTAGAACCCCTAGTGAAATGGATTGTTATCATTTGTAAAAATTAAAATGTAACTGTAGTATTTTTAACATTGAGCCTAATTAAAAGAACCATTATTATGTATTTGGATATTTAACCCCTGTCACTCAATTTATTAGATTAAAATAACGAAAGTTATTTTTATCTATATAAATTAAGCTTCAACATTAAAAGTGATCTAGATGAATTTATGAATAATTTACTAACACTAAATTAGAAATAAAGTTCGGTGGTTTGGGTAATATCACGAGTCATATAATAGTGAAATTGTAAAAAGGGAAACCGTTATGATTTGGGTTTTGGCGAAGGTCAAAACTGGGTTGGGTCTCAATTTAAATACTTAAGGACTAGTAACTATCTAAATATAATCCAATGAAAATTAGATTTAATTTAGTTAGTTAAAACTTTATATTTATTCGAATGGAAAATATAAGTTTTATACTAAACATTTTAATACGAGCTTAAACTTAAAACAATCCATGGATCTAGAGGTGACACATTTAAGTAAACACTCCCATTTATATATATTGTAAAATTATTATTATTATTATTATTTACGTATTATTATTATTATTACACACTAAAATATAAAAATTACATCAAAATACTCAAATCTGTACCAGCACTGTTTGTCACCTGACTATAACATACGCGGATCGTGTATAATTCTATACGATACGCGTACGTTTTAAAACATACGCGGAACGCGTATATCATTACGCGAAATGCGTAAGTATTAATACGAGTACTGTAGCAATTAGGTTAAAATCTAGGGTTTTAAATATTTTATTATTATATTTAAGTTATTAATTTATAACTAGTATTTAAGATAATAATTTATAATTAGTAATTAGTTTATAATTAGTTAATTATTATAATTCCTATTAATTTATATTAATTTAATTAAAATATGTTATTTAGTTAATTTAAATAAATTTATATTATAATTGCTCAAAATAAAATTCTAATCAATTAGTTTTATTAAAGGTTATTATTTTATTAATTATCATTTAGTAATAAACTTATTAGTATAATTTCAATTAATTCACTTTAAGTTAATAATTATAAATAATGTATTCGTATAAATTAATAAGTAGTTCAATTAAATTAGGATTAAGTTATATTTTATTATTATTATGTAGTATTATAAATTCCTAATCCAAAACTCCCTTTAAATAAGTTTAACCTTAAAGACTATTAAAAAAATAATTTGAACACTGTCTCCCTGTGGAACGAACCGAATTTACCAACAAACTAAACTACACGGATAGGACTAGTTGCCTATATATGTTTGAAACCAACCTAAATTCATTAAAATACCATATGTACAATAAATCAATTCGTGTAATAAAACACCTCAAATCCGTTCATAAATAAAGGTACTGTTTCAAACCATCAATCAGTTCTAGAGAAAAATGCTAAAGTGACATAGAAGTGTTTTATGATCATGCATCAACATCAACATCAACATTACTAGTTATTAGAAATAATCTAATAATACGATTTTTTTTTTCAAAATGGTTTTTTTTGTTATAAGGATAATTATAAAAGTAGGAAAACCTATCTTTTAATTGCCGGTTTGGAAACATGTAAAATTCTCACTCAAACCGGCATTTCATTTGCCGGTTTGTCCCTTTGACCCTAACAATTTTCGCACCAACCGCCTCCTCATTTATTCCCTAACCCGTTGATATCGGCCAAAAAGTCGCGTTTTTACCCCCGATATTGAGCCCTAAAACCATAAAGTTCCAAACTTTATCATCAAAATAATCACTTTGTTGGTTAATTTGGTAGATTTAGTCATTACAAAGGCTATGTTTCAAGAATCACTAAAAACGGATAAGAAACGAGGAAAAACGAGCAAAACCGGCTAAGACGATTAACTCGCATTTAAATAACTTATTTTATAATTTTTGGAAAAGTTTAATTACCTAATCTTATGTTGTAGGATATCGAATTACGAACGCGTGGGCTCAAGAATCGTCAAAACGGAGCTAAAACGAAGATTCTAGAGCGAAAACGGTGAAAGACCATAAATCAAGTTTGATCCAGCAAAAACGGCCTGCCAGTGCCCCTTGCCAAACGGCTTGCCAGTATGGAAACAGCCTGCTAAAAATGGCCTGCCAAACGGCCTGCCAGTCGGCAAGCCATTTTTCATCCAAAAAATTACAATTTTGCCATCAGCTTTGCTTATAAAAGGAGGACTTCATTTCTCATTTCAACACACACCTTACATACCATTCTTCGCTTCTCTCTCTAAATATCTCTCTATAGTCGCTCTCTAGTGATCTATAGGAGATTAGTTCTCTCTCTACTTTCCCTCTCTAGATTCTAGAGAGAGAAAAGTACAGAGATTAGGAAAATAATTATCTCTCTATTGTCGCTCTCTAGTGATCAATAGGAGAATAGTATGTAGTTAGTAGTAGAAGCTTTCAAGCATTGTAACGCTATGGATATTATGAAGAAATAAAAGTGTTATTCTGCCGACATTATCCGGTACTATCTATCCTTTTCTTTTATTAATTCATCATAATGTTCTTGTTTGATGTTTGTGATTTATTAATGATTGAAATGCTTGTTGCCATAATGTGTGAGTAATTGCTTGATTTTTTGCCATGATTTAATAATGATAGTTAGGGATGATTATCGTTTCGTACTCGCTTTCTGTCTATGATATTAAACCTCGTTATTATCGTCCTTCCACCAATAAACGTGATTAAAACCTTTTATAAAGTCGATATTATAAAGGTAATTAGTTATCTGTGTTTATACATTGGTCAAGGTATGAACCCACCGGAAATACTATAAAGTACATGGGAAATTACTGTAGGACCAGATCAAGACATCGGTCAAGAGTATAAGACTTGAGGAAATACTGTTGTAACAGTAGAGTACAATGTTGATGTACTATAGGACCACTTGAGCATGATCAAGGTTAGAAGCTATGGAACCACTATAAGTCTAGTACATGGTGGATAACTAAGAGATTTATTGGGTAGATTTAAGTAAGGGCTGGTTTAAATCATAAATGGGAATTTAACGTACTGTAATACAAACTAAGCTTATAAATCTTTAAGGATGACTGAGAATTATCAGAAGTTCTAATCTGTCTACAAACCCTTAGATTTTACCAAACCATTGACAGAAAGGGATTCGAAACAAAATCATAACCACTCACTTGGGTGATACACTAAGGTGTTAAGAAAGGTTGGATATTCCATATATGTGGCTATGCTACTTTATTCGTGTGCCCAAGGTATGCACTGCATCCAAGATGGGACGCTTATATTCTTAAACCAGATAAAGCGTCGGGAGTTGAGCATAGTCCATCCGATCAGAATCTTCAAAGTCTAGTTTCTCGTGACATGCTAATCGGGAAACCGCTTAGTAGGGAATCTAGTGTTCACACTGAGGTATATCTATCCAATGAGTGTCTCGCAATCATCCCGACACTACATTATCTTAAATCATGGTGAACCACGTCTTCTCTGTCCTTAGCTGTTGCATGCTAGCTAGCTTATGTTAATTATATTGCTTTAATATTTTAAATATAATTATATAAACTAATCAACCCAACTATTGCCTTTACAGAATTTGATATTCCGGATAAAAGTGGTGTCTAGAATAAACCGGTTGGACTTGGTTGTCGGATTTTCCGAACAGTCGCCAATTTATTGGGACCAAAAGGATCCTGCCTCTCCACACAAGGTGTACCTGGCTACTAGTCTTGGATACTGAATTGTGTATAAACCCATCTTTATTACTAAATTATCTAGATAAGTTCCGTTTCAAATTCGACCGCTCAAGGAATGACCCTAGGTCATATTTACCCTTGCTAACCCATAGGAAGGAATAATAGATTTAGGCCCAGCATATATAAATTAAATAATCAACTTCTTCTGTTGATATCCTGAATTGACGTTTTGCGACCTAACGACACCGCATAAATAAACCGTCCGATTTAGGCATATCACGGGGTAGTTAGTTTTTGGCGCCGCTGCCGGGGAGCGATTGTATGATTTGGAGCATGTTTAGGTTAGTTAGTTTTTAAGAATAGGGTCTCTTAAAAACCCTTTTAACTGAGACTAGTTTTGTTAGAAGTTACTAGTTTACCGTAGTTAGGTTAGATAATATTAGGTTAATTTAGATTAATTAAAAAGTTTAAAATGGACTTCCTTATTAGTGAACCTTTAGGATGGTTTAACCTACTTAGACCGCTAAGAATTCTTCCGACACATCCTTTCTTCTATCCGATATCATACATTGTACCCATCCGACGAGATCCACACTTATCTGACGATAATTCAACGATGTCCGCACGCATCACTCTCGCTGACATCACCAAACCCTCGTTAGAAGGACGAGGAGGACCGATAATCTATCCAGAGGTTAACAGAGCGTCTTTTGTGCTTAAGCATAGCATCATACAACTCATTCAGAATCACTGTCTATTCCATGACTTACCAATTGATGATCCCAATTCTCACCTAGATAGATTCCTCTCCCTATCCAACTCATATAAGCAAAACAGGGTTGAACAAGATAGAGTTCGTCTGTATCTGTTCCCGTATTCCTTAACTCTTCATGCAAAAACCTGGTTAGAGGGGTTAGAACCCAATTCTATCACCTCATGGGAGGAAATGGCAACAAATTTCTTAATCAAGTACTTCCCCCATCAAAATAAATTAGACTTAGGAATGACATCGTAAACTTTCAACAAGAATACGATGAATCACTCTACACTGCATGGAAAAGATTCAAACACTTGCTTCGAAGATGCCCGAACCACTGTCTTGAGAGCTCTGTTCAAATTTTGACCTTTTACGAAGGTCTGAATCAGAACAACAAGTCTACTCTTGATGCTGTTTCTCAAGGTAACTTCATGAACTTCACTGATGATGAGGCCTGGAGATTGATCGAGGAGATGACTATACACCATCACGATTGGAACACGGAAGAGCACATTTCATCAGCAACACCGCTTTCCACCTCCGATCCTATCAAAACCATAAAATATCTCTCAGAACAAATAGAAAACCTCACCAAAGAAGTTGGAGAGCTAAAGAAACTCCCGCAACATGTGTCTCAAGTGCAATTATGCCAGAATTGTACTGACCCACATCCGGCCAAGGTATACGAGGCTGGATGTGAGGACTCTGTTGTCTACTCTGATAAGATTCTAGCTCATCCGCACAACCAACCTACCAAACCCATTAACCCACCAGAAACAAGTCCAGACGATGTCCTACTGCGAATCATCCACATGATCACAGCAAGACAAGACGCAGCTGACTTAGTCATGACTAATCACTTGAGTAGTCTGGAAAATGAAATAAGCCAGCTAAATCAACGTCTCGATTCTCTATGTTGCCCTAAAAATGACTCAAAGGTGGCACATAGCCAACCTTCATTTTCTTATAAGGAGAAGAAACTAACTAATACCCGTTCGGTAGTAGTCATTGAGTCATCACCTAAAACACCCATTCCATTCCCGAACCGTCTCAAGCAAAGACATAACAAGATGAAATCTTTCAAGCTTGATGGTAAATTTTTGGACACTGTGTCTAGAAATCCTCATAGTAAGAAGTATTTTAGGAAACTGCTATCAACCAAGGATAAGGTACCCGAAGTACCCAATGTCCCGCTGAACGCGGATTGTTCAGCCATTCTCTTAAATACTCTTCCTGAAAAACTAGGGGATACCAGACGATTTACTCTTCCTTGTTCTATCTACCAATCTGGTACTATCTATTCTCTCGCTGACCTTGGTGCCAGCATCAATCTCATGCCCTACTCACTATTCCAGAGACTCGAAATTGGAAACCTTAACCATACCAAAATGAGCATCCAGCTAGTTGACCAATCCACTAGATATCCTAAGGGAATAGCTGAGAATGTCATGGTTAAGGTCGACAAATTCCTCTTTCTGACTTACTTTGTGGATATGGACTATAAAGAAGACATGAAAACCCCTATCATCTAAGGAAGGCCTTTCATGAATACAGCCAAAGTGATCGTTGACGTTTATTCACGGACTATCACCTTGAGAGCCCGTAGAGAAGAGGTCACTTTCACGATCGACGAGTCTGTATGTCCTTCTGATGGGAACGCTGAAGTAAATACCATCTCCACTAGGAAAGTCACATTCTATTCCGAGAATGAAGAGAAGAAGATAGAAGTAGAAGACAAGAAAAATAACCAATCCACACCAACCCAATCTTCACTCCCACCTTACTTTGATATTTTAATGACTGGAAAGCATTTTGTTCTAGAAGAACTCTCTGAACCAATTATTCTTGAAACTCCTGACCAGAGTGACGAGGAGGTGGATGAAGAAATTGAAATGGAGAGCCCGGAGAAGAAAAAAGAGATAAAGGATTCTAGCACCGAAGTAGTTGTTAATGTTGCTACCACATTGGAGACATCAATGGACATCGTCCCACCTCCATCCTTAGAGTACAACATTACGACCAACCCAATGTCACAAAGAAGAAAGACGGGTTTTGCGTCAGGGCTACCCTATAAACCATCGCTTAAATACATAATGCAATACACATCATGGAGTGATGAGGACCCGTTTGACCAAACCGCACAAATCAAGGAGATAGAAGAAATTGATAGCTTTGTTACACCTCAAGTTAAACAAAGCTTTCACTTCAAACCACCTTCTCCTCTCATTGGACATACCTTATTCTATGTGCGATTCAATCTCATCGGTATGTTCCAATATTACCTCTTGTGTCTACTTATGGATGCAAGGGAGCCGCCTAGATTTCCTGAGAAATAAGACTAGAGTCAGGCTCGTGACTCAAACAAAAACAAGCGCTTCTCGGGAGGCAACCCGTGTGTGTTTATTTTTCTATAGCTTTAGTAGTAGTTAGATTAGAATAATTTGGTTAATTGAATAAATGAGAAAGTGAAACTTGAAATGAGATTTTTAAAGTTTCTTACTTGTCATGAACTTAATTGCAATATTTACATCATTTTCAAAGTCTTAAAATTAAAGGCAGTCAACACTTTAAGTGTGGGATTAAGATTTTTAGTCATACACGGATTTGTTGAATTTTCAAAAACCTAATTTTGAAACCCTCGAGTTTCCAAATAACTTTTTCGTCAAAACGCAACTCAGTGAGTCTATGGCCTAAAGCTTAATCACGTGTCTAGGATTAATGTTTTCTATCTTTACAAGTAATAGACAGTTATTGATGCCTGTGGTGGAGACTATTTGAATAATGATGAAACAACAAGGAAACCCGTTGATTATTTCATTTAAAGTATTGGTGATGTTGTATGGAGGATGAGAACGCCCTAATGAGTTCGAGTACACTTCAAGAAGACCGATTCAAATCCAGCTGAAGATGGTTCCAACTCAGTCTACCTTCAGATCCTCAGCTCACAGCCGCACCCAAGGGGAGTAACTTGTTTCTTTCTCTTCGTTTATTTATTTTGCTTCATTATATCCTTAAACTATACCCTCTTCTAAGCTTATCACTAAGTGTGAGATTCCAACCCAATATTCCAACCCAAACGGCCTGCCAGTCGGCAAGCAGTTTTTCAGCCAAAAAATTACAATTTTGCCATCAGCTTTGCTTATAAAAGGAGGACTTCATTTATCATTTCAACACACACCTTACACACTATTCTTCACTTCTCTCTCTAAATATCTCTCTATAGTCGCTCTCTAGTGATCTATAGGAGATTAGTTCTCTCTCTACTTTCTCTCTCTAGATTCTAGAGAGAGAAAAGTACAGAGATTAGGAAAATAATTATCTCTCTATTGTCGCTCTCTAGTGATCAATAGGAGAATAGTATGTAGTTAGTAGTAGAAGCTTTCAAGCATTGTAACGCTATGGATATTATGAAGAAATACAAGTGTTATTCTGCCGACATTATCCGGTACTATCTATCCTTTTCTTTTATTAATTCATCATAATGTTCTTGTTTGATGTTTGTGATTTATTAATGATTGAAATGCTTGTTGCCATAATGTGTGAGTAATTGCTTGATTGTTTGCCATGATTTAATAATGATAGTTAGGGATGATTATCGTTTCGTATTCACTTTCTGTCTATGATATTAAACCTCGTTATTATCGTCCTTCCACCAATAAACGTGATTAAAACCTTTTATAAAGTCGACATTATAAAGGTAATTAGTTATCTGTGTTTATACATTGGTCAAGGTATGAACCCACCGGAAATACTATAAAGTACATGGGGAATTACTGTAGGACCAGATCAAGACATGGGTAAAGAGTATAAGACTCGAGGAAATACTTTTGCAAGAGTATAGGACCACTTGAGCATGGTCTAGTTTAGAAGCTATGGAACCACTATAAGTCTAGTACATGGTAGATAACTAAGGGATTTATTGGGTAGATTTAAGTAAGGGCTGGTTTAAATCATAAATGGGAATTTAACGCACTGTAATACAAACTAAGCTTATAAATCTTTAAGGATGACTGAGAACTATCAGAAGTTCTAATCTGTCTACAAACCCTTAGATTTTACCAAACCATTGACAGAAAGGGATTCGAAACACAATCATAACCACTCACTTGGGTGATACACTAAGGTGCTAAGAAAGGTTGGATATTCCATATATGTGGCTATGCTACTTTATTCGTGTGCCCAAGGTATGCACTGCATCCAAGATGGGCCGCTTATATTCTTAAACCAGATAAAGCGTCGGGAGTTGAGCATAGTCCATCCAATTAGAATCTTCAAAGTCTAGTTCCTGGTGACATGCTAATCAGGAAACCGCTTAGTAGGGAATCTAGTGTTCACACTGAGGTATATCTATCCAATGAGTGTCTCGCAATCATCCCGACACTACATTATCTTAAATCATGGTGAACCACGTCTTCTCTGTCCTTAGCTGTTGCATGCTAGCTAGCTTATTTTAATTATATTGCTTTAATATTTTAAATACAATTATATAAACTAATCAACCCAACTATTGCCTTTACACAATTTGATATTCCGGATAAAAGTGGAGTCTAGAATAAACCGGTAGGACTTGGTTGTTGGATTTTCTGAACAGTCGCCAATTTATTGGGACCAAAACGATCCTGCCTCTCCACACAAGGTGTACCTGGCCACTAGTCTTGGATACTGAATTGTACATAAACTTATCTTAATTACTAAATTATCTAGATAAGCTCCGTTTCAAATTCGACCACTCAAGGAACGACCCTAGGTCATATTTACCATTGCTAACCCATAGGAAGGAATAATAGATTTAGGCTCAGCATATATAAATTAAATAATCAACTTCTTCTGTTGATATCCTGAATTGACGTTTTGCGACCTAACGACACCGGATAAATAAAGCGTCCGATTCGGGCATATCACCCGTGACATAATTGCTGCGAATCAAAGTTGGCCACGTGTCCAAACCGGCCTTTCAATTGCCTGTTTGAATCTTTATATAAGCCGACCTCTAGTACATCAGTTTGTATAACTCCACCATCCTCCATTCTTTCGACACACACAGACGAATTTTTTTAACACACACGAATTTGCAATGGATCCCGCCCAACCTCGAGCAACTCCGCTAGACGAATCACTATTAGTTTTGCAATCTCAAGGAACTCACTGAGCGTACAAGGTATTTATGGGTGCTGTTTAAGATCCTGATGATCCTGATAGATCGGAAAAAGTTAAACCAAGACGATCAGATCGGGGTTTTTGGCATCATATGGAAGGTCTGGCAGCTGCAGACGAGTTTATAGACCCACGGGTATACCGTTATATTGAACAAATGGGTTTAGGGTAGGTTTTCAGAATAGGATACCAACTATTTGATCACGCTCTTATTTCAGCGCTGGTTGAACGGTGGAGGCTGGAGACGCATACCTTCCACTTCCCTATTGGTAAAATGTTTTTAACCAAATAATCTGTATTTAATATAATTAGTATTTTAGTTGATTATTTGTGAAAATATAGCTAATTTGTATTTAAATTAATTTATATATATATATATATATATATATATATATATAATTTGTATTTCTATTATTTATATTCGTATATATGTTTTGCTATATATATATATATATATATATATATATATATATATATATATATATATATATATATATATATATATATATATATATATATATATATATATATATATATATATATATATATATATATATATATATTTCTATTATTTATATTCGTATATATGTTTTGCGTATGAGAAGCAACGATAACGTTGCAAGATGTTCAAATTTTATGGGGTTTACCCATAAATGGAGATGTCGTTTCAGGTGTATGGCATAGTTTAACGCCGGATCAATGGTCTGATTTTGGTGGCCAATATTTAAGGATTGATGTTCATCCTAATAACATAAAATCAGGACACATCTTAATATCTGCTTTATGTGCGGAGTTGAATGATCCCATTGGTGAGACTGAGAGATCTCGCCAACAATGGGCTAGAGTTTATTTGTTAGCTGCATTGTCTTCCTTTCTATTCCCCGACGGTAAATTCGACCAGTGCTCCGTTAAACTATGTGCAAAACCTCATCAACTTTGAACGTTTGAGTTGGGGTAGTGCGGTGCTAGCACATGTATATAGAAATTTGTGTTGTACAGCTGAAAAGATAGACCAATTAGGCATAAATGGTGCGATGCTTTTAGTGCAACATTGGGTGTATGCAAGAATTCCTAGTCTTGCGCCACGTCTTTTGAACGATATAGTATTGACATCCAATGATACTTTGAAGGGACCGTACGGTGTGAGGTATATTATTTGTAATATATATACTTCTAGTTAATAATTACTTCTATTTCTTTTAATTATTTCATTAATGTAGGTGGTATGGACGCCGGAGCTTCGAACAACCACCCACACATGTATTGAGTACGTGTCGCTCAGGGTTGTCGGCGTTACGCCCTAATGAGGTATTTAACAGGATATATAAATCTACATATAAAGTTTATAAATTACATGTATATATTAAAATAAACTAATATCTTATTATGTTGTTGAAGTTTCTTTGGCTTCTGTATCGAACAATTATCAACCGTCTACCCGATGAGTGTAGAGCTGATGTTAACTTGTGGACATACCGTGGCACTGGCTATGATTGAGATGCATCTCCCTGATAGGGTATGCAAACAGTATGGATGGATTTAGGATATTCCTCCGTCGGACTTGTTGGGGACACCGCAAAGGTATCATGCCATACACCGCACAACCCTACGGTCAAGAGCAAACGCGGATATAAGGCTAACGAAACCGCAAGTTGAGTACATTGGCCAGTGGTATGAACGAGCAACTCGGGGCAATATGCCTAAACGGGGTGGGCATGGGCATGACTGCTCGTTACTTTCCGTGGTACTACGCACATACGATCGTTACTATACGTGATATTAGGAGATCACAACCCGCCAACCAATATCGTGATTGGGCAATCGAAGAGAATCTTTATGTACGTAAAATAATTAGTTTTGCTCTTGAATTAGTGTTAATATTTGTGTCAAATGAATTAGTTTTAATATTTGTTTACATTTACCTATTGTGCAGGAGGAGGGTTTAGCAAGGATAAGCACGATGGCTACATCTCAAATGCAACCAAACAGTCAACCAAACCTGCAGGCTTTTGTTGACTTTCCACATCATTTGATGGGAATCACGCATCAAACTTAGCATGATTCGGGATTCCAGTTCTATGGTACACAAAACTACCAATGGTCGGATTATGGTTTCCCTCAATATACAAATTAGGGTTAATCATCCAGTGCCACCCCGCACCAGAACGTGTCTATAGGGGATTATGGTTATGGTACTACCCCTCATCAAACACCAATGAACTCATCATTTGATATGGGAAGTCCATCAACCCCAGGGAACTCTGCGTTTGATTTGGGATCTCAACGAACTCAAACATATGTCGGCGAAACTCTCCCTTGGCATTCCCGGATTTTGGAGGTACATCACAAGTTGATCATAATGTTCATGATGCATAATTTATTTTGTTATAATGAATGTACTTTTATTATATTTTGTTATAATGAATAATTTATTAAATGAAAACTCATTTTACAAACTACAAATTATTATAATTAAATAATAAAAACATAACATAATATGAAAAACAAAAAATAATCTAATTATTTATAAACTAATAAATAATTAATTGATGAAATGAATTATATAAAAATCATAATAAAATAATACAAACATAACATTAATAAGGAAAAAAAATATAAAATTGCAAACCGGCTTTTCAAATGCCGGTTTGGTTAAAAATACGGGTCCACGCCTGAAACCCTAATTTCTTGTAACGGTGACGTCAGAAAACCTCAAACCGGCGAATGAAAAATCGGTTTGGCTTTAAAAACATCAAACCGACAAATGAATAACCGGTTTACCCATGTTTATTGATAGTGCTCCAAATGAACATATATTTAGGCTCAATATCTTTCCAATATATAAAGTTTTCAGTTGTAATTGTCCTATTTTTAGGTTATAATAGTTTATATTAAATAAGTGCGAAGACGGAAGACGAAAACAAAGAATTGAAGAAAAAGTGCCACTAAAACTGGAAAAGGGTCCCTAAAGCCATATTGCACTCAAAATCGTCCTAAAAAGTGAGTTAAAAGACTTGCGCGGATTTTGGGAGTTAAAGAAAATAATTTTTTGTGCAAATTACAAATTGAAAAACATAAAGTACAAGATATTAAAGCGTACGAAAAGATGTTCGAAAATCCGGAACCGAGACAAGAACTGAGCATCAACGCGCGAGTCAACGGGCCTAAAATTACAAGTCTACTATGCACAAGAATAAAATATAATATATATATATAATTATAAATAATTATATATATTATATTATATATTATTAAAATTCAGAGCCGCCCACATTTTAAACATCATATGAGCTGGGACAGCTGGCCATGCGATCGCATGGCCAGGAAGGTTTAAATCCATATGCTCGCATGGGCACAAAAAGTTGGCCAAGTGCTATAAAAGACGACGTTTTCTGCCGAATGAATTACACCTTCACACACTCTCTCTCTTCTGTAATATATATTAATATTAATATTTATAATATTAATTTTAATTTAAGTTTAATAATAATTGGGTTATTGTAAGAAATATTTTACGGGTTTTAAAGTCGAAACTCTGTCCGTGTAACGCTACGCTATTAATAACCACTGTAAGCTATGTTCTTCCTTTTTAAATTAATGTCTCGTAACTAAGTTATTATGATGCTTATTTAAGTCGAAGTAATCTTGATGTTGGACTAAATATTAAGACGGGGTTATTTGATTTTGTACCATAATTAATGTTTGAACAAAATACCGACACTTGTGGGCATTGGACTATGGACTATTAATAGATGGGGGGTATTGTCTAATTGAGTGACAACTCATCGGAGTCTGTCGAACCTATCTTCAAATTAATAAACCTAATAATTAATAATGATTATGGTCGTCCTATTTAGTGACGTTCATACGGAATCTATTATAATCATTTAATTAATTATTCAGGTTGGGTAATTGATTATTCAAACTGATCAATTGGGAAATTAATATTCATATCTAATCAAAACAGGGGTGGATTACATACAGTGATAACTGGTGTAATTGTTGACAGAAGTGATAAATGCGTCACAGTTTAAATCCTTAATTAGTTGGAATATTTGACTTCAGGTATAAGGGTAATTTGACAAGGACACTCGCACTTTATATTTAAGACCGATGGACTATTATAGACAAAAACCAGATAGACGTATCAAATAAACCAGGACAAAGGACAATTAACACAGAGTAATAAATTAAAATCAAAACGTCAAACATCATGATTACGGAAGTTTAAATAAGCATAATTCTTTTATTTCATATTCTATCGCAATTTTATTTACTATTATTTTATTTATCATCATTTATTTATCGTCATTTATTTTACGCAGTTTAATTATTGTCATTTATCTTTATGCTTAAAAACTTAAAATCGACAAACCGATCATTAAACGGTAAACCCTCCTTTTTATATTATTATTACTATATATAAGTATATATATTCTATATAAATATAGTTTCATAAAAATATAGTACGTAATCACTAGCTCCCTGTGGAACGAACCGGACTTACTAAAAACTACACTACTCTACGATTAGGTACATTGCCTATAAGTGTTATAGCAAGGTTTAGGTATATCCCATTCTATATAAATAAATAAAACTTGTGTAAATCGTATAATATTTCTTCGTATTTCGTAGTAAAATAATAACTATTTCGTACACCTCTGCTGCTTCATCAAGTTTTTGGCGCCGCTGCCGGGGAACTCTGTGAAAAACGCTATATTTTAGTAAAACTATATTTTTGTAAAAATATATTATTTCTTATTTCGTAAAAATATTTTGTATTTATAATAAGTGTTAAAAATAATAAAAAGAAATATATATATATATATATATATATATATATATATATATATATATATATATATATATATATATATTAAGATTTTATATATAATATTAACAAGTACTTTTATTTTTTTATTTTTTATTTTAAAATATAAGTTTAATTTAATTTATATAAATATTTTGTAATAAATCAGAAAATATAAAAATCAAAATAAAAAAAATAAGTAATTGGGCCGAGCCTGTTCGAAGCCCAATCTACTTCTAGTATCTTGTTCCATACGATCGCATGGCTCGAGTGACCAAAACTCATGCGTTCGCATGAGATGGTCTGACAGCAAAACCTAGTACTCATTTAATACGCTGTAGGGTTTATAATATAATTAATATAATTAATTTTAATTAGGGTTTATTTATTTAATTAGTTTATATTTCTAGTTTTAATATTTATTTTGTAATATTTAGTTTAATTATTACTATTAATTATATAGATTAATAATTTTGTATAAATAATATAAAAATAATATTTTTTTATAAAAATTGTATTTTTATAACTTTAAGTTTTATTTTTATTTTGTATCTTTTTATTCGTTTAAATTCGTAATTTTTATATTTGTCGTTCGTATTTAATTTTAAGTTTAGTTTTGCCGTAGTTATTTTTATATTTCTACTTAAGTGCTTTTCTTTAGATTAAGATTTAGGCGCTTTAGAATTTTGCGACACCGTTTATATATTTTAGTGCCTTTTAAGTTATTGCCGTTTTGGATATAGAATTCCTTTTAAGCTTTAATACCTTTAGGCGCAACTTTTTAGATTTAGTTTTTAGACTTTTAAGTTTCGACGTTTTTCTTTCTTATTTTTATTTTTCGACGTTTTTCGACGCGCTTCTTTTTCTTTCTCATTTCTACGCTCTAGTTTTTATGACATAGAATATTCTTTATTTTCTTTAAATTTAGCCGAAACATTATTTTAAGCGATTAATTTAATAGACATCTAAAATTTTCTGGTTCGTAGTAATAGTTGGATTTGTTAGTGGCGAGTTGTGGGCTTCCGATTTAAAGGGTCCTGGCTACCTGATGCATCTATTGGCTATTCGAAACTTGGGCAAAATCAGAAAAGTCTATTAATTTGATAACTTATATAATTTTTATTTTTATAACTAATAGGATATTCAGTGAATGCACCGAGCAAAACATTCACCACTTTTCATCCATTCACCACCTGTAACTCGATCAAGACATCTAGCCAATATAGTTGCCGTTGATTTTCCTTTAGACTCATCATCTAGTAACCCAAGTACTCCAACTCAAATTTCCGATAATCCATTTTTTGAACCCGAGAACCTGGAGGATATTCAAGGACAATTCCAAGATCTTGAACCACTAATCATTCCTCCTGAACCACAAACCGTTAAATCAGAATCTTTTAATGATTCAGATTCAACAAATTCAAATATGGAAGTAACGAAACCTCTAAGTATGGAGGATCGAATGAGAGCTACACGCACTGGCCAAGGACACGCCATTATTCGGCCGGATGTTAATGCGCCAAATTATGAAATCAAAGGACAAATCCTACATATGGTAACTATTCAATGCCAATATAGTGGTACGCCAAAAGAAGTCCCAAACGAACATGTAACGACCCGACTTCGTTATCTCAAAAACACACTATTTTTTTTTGATGCAGAACATCTGGATGGTGTCCAGCAAAGAAGACCTGGACGGCGTCCAGAAGATCTGGACGGCGTCCAAATGAACTAAAGTTTGATGTCTCCGGGGTCCAACTTACATGAGCGGAAAACCCACTTCCAGACACTTTTAAACGAAAACCTTTTCACAACAAGTCATATTAAGTAAAACTAAGATATTTCCACAATAAAAACAAGTTTTACTACACCGGGCCCACAACGACCCATCTTACAATAATATAGCGATTTCGACCCATTTATATCTTTAGACGGATTAGGACTCTACAACCCAACCCGATACCAAGAGCATAATCCTGGGGACTACCAATCCCCCAATCGGCATTCATATATCCAAAAGCTACCCCATAGAGCCCAAGCGCTCCTAAGCATCTAGTCTAACAACTAGTTAGCTTCGGAACACAATACCTGTAAAAAGGGAAACAACGAGAGGGTAAGCTAAAGCTTAGTGAGTGCAATAGTTATACATATACATATATAACCTACTTACTTGCAACCACTTACACAATACCGCATACAAACTTGTAACTCAAATAGCATGTCATCATACTCGTATTACTAACAAGTTGTACAAGATCACAAAACCGTATTAGCATATACTCAACACAATATATATATATATATATATATATATATATATATATATATATATATATATATATATATATATATATATATATATATATATATATATATATATATAATATGCTAAACAATCAACAAATCCCTATATGGTTAACCATAAACGCTATGGTGCTACCGGCTCGATGGTTCACACCATACGCATTTGATTCATACTTTTTATAGTGCTACTGGCTCGATGGTTCACCTACCGGCTTGTGGTTCGCACTTTGATGCTACCGGATCGATGGTTCACACTTTGATGCTACCTGCTCGATGGTTCACATCGTAATTTTATAGTGCTACCGGCTCGATGGTTCACACTTTGACACTCATCACATACATGTTATGGCACTACCGGCTTGATGGTTCATACCATAACATTCACAAATAAATACACCATATACACATACGTATAATTACTCCACTCACCTCGAAACGCCGGCACAAATCATGTATGTAAATCGCCTTCAAACCAACCGAGCAAACCTTTTACCTATATTACGCATATAGATATACAAACAACCAACATACATCCTCTACAAGAGAATTCGACGCCAAATCCCTTAACCAAGGGTTTATACCTACCTCCACAAATCCGCCCATTTAGACACCTAAAGTGGACTTCACCAATTACCACTACAGGTGGTAATTCCGACCCATTCAAAAACGTCATTTAATACTTAACAAAAGCGTTTAACATCCATTTAATCCAAATTAGTGTCATTACCCAATTCGACCCAATTCAATTTACCCATTATGACATATGTCCCAAAAACATCTTTAATCACTAACGGCTAGTGATTAACTTTCCAAAACACCTTTTAACACTTGAATCAAACATTTATATACTTGATTCTCCATACCATGACTCAAAACTTAGTTTGACACTAAATCAAGGTTAACACCCATTTTGTCATACAAACATGTTCTTATGAACATCTAAACACTAACACACTTACCATCTAGTGATTAAACACCCAAACCATGACCAAATTCGTCCTCAAACCCTAAACTCACAATAATCGGGTTTACTTACACAATGCATATAGCAAAACCATCAAATTCATGAGAAATGGGGTTTATAACCCAAACTAGCTCAAACCCTAAATATGAACAAGAATCTTGACAATTTAAATTCGGAACTAGAGCTTACCAACACTACCAAAACGTAGCTAAGGATGAGATGAACAACTTTAGCTCACGTGACAAGACCCGATTCACCCTTCTTCTTCCTCAAAGTGAGCTCTCTCTCTCTAAGCTCCTCTCTCTCTCTAGATGGAATTAGGTGGAAGAGGTGAAATGAGGGTAGAGATAACCATTGGGTCAGTTTTAGTGGCTCAAAATTGACCTCCAACTGAAAAGACACAAATACCCCTTTTAAATTCATTAAATTTCCATCAGCTGGCCTGTCGGGCCATTTGGACGGCGTCCAAAATGGCTGGACAGCATCCCATCTTTCATTGGTGGACGGCGTCCTAAAGCCTGGACGGAGTCCCACTAAACTGAGACGGAAACTGAACTTGGTTTAGTCGTAACTTTCAAACCGTAGCTCCGTTTTTGATGAATCAAATATCGTTGGAAACGTAATGAGATTTCCTTTCTAATGGTAAGGTTTTAGAACATCAAATCCAACTTTATTTGGGATCCAAATATACGCTTACATGCCTCGTAATTCGAATGACGTCCAAAACAACTCGTAACAGAAAAACGGGTGATACAACTCTCCCCCACTTAAATTGGATCATGTCCTCGTGATCCGCACCCACACTAGAAGTTAAGCATTTCACCCTCGAGCATTTTCGCTTCCAACACGGAGTCACACATGTAGTAATCACACAACTGAAATCTCGCTTCGTACACTAACGCACCATTTAACAACAACCGTAACCGTTGCTCCTACGCCGAGTATCCAAACTCGTACCATACACTTCACAATCACCCTAAAAGTAGAAAAATTCACTGACAATCATCGTCATCATGCTTCACGATCCTACGAAACACAACTAAGCCCGACATCCATGATATCTTCCGTTAATCCGAATATCTCACTACACGCTAATAATCACTAGCGTGCATTACCGCAACCAGCGGTACCTCATACACTCAACGTCAAAATACGGAAAACACCATTATCCCTGCAAGTTCTCTCGACTAAAACTCGCAACAAGCTACATCCATAACTACATCACCCAACGCGATCCACTAGGTCCACTACGCCGTGAACCAAGTCTTGCATTAATCCAAATCGAGAAGGATTCATGCAGCATCGAAATTTAGTACTTTCAACGGTCCATAACCGTACCACTCAACGATCGCACCTCCGCTTATGTGCAACATTTGTTTTCCACCCCAGAAAATCCGTGATTCGCAAATTTACAAGTCGATGCCAACGGGGCAATCGACACGCTCCTCTGACTAGTACTTCTTACAGTTACCACAACCAGGTTATTCCTTCAACAAAGAAGTTTCAGTAACCCCAAAATAATCACTTAGGAGCACCACTTTCCCATCAATCGATCCACACACAACCATCCGTCACTGGATTAATCCAGGACGGCAATAATACACCACGAACTAAGAAAAACATCAACACTCGACACAAGGTTTCTCCCTTAAACCCTACAACACATCCATACACTACGGCTTCCTAGTACTATCATGGAAACTATTCGTGTACTAGAATCCCGTCAACAACGAATTACCAACATAACAATTCGCAATTCGCCACAACGACCCACGAAATATTCACCAATGCTGGGTGAATCCTCCTACCTAGACCGTCCATTAAGGATGGCTTCGACATTTCAATACAACCAACAGGTCACATCACTAGGGAAAACACTCTCGCAAACAAACAACATCCACATGTCTCGATGTAAGACAATCAGAATCGACACTTCCCGCTTCACAATCGTCCATAAAATAGAATAATCCACTAAAAATTTCCAAGATCACATTTCCTGACAGGGAAAATACAGTATTCACCACGATATCGAACTCGTTCCCATTAATAATCCTATTCGAGTTTCACGACAACTCAGATTTTCAATATGAGAACACCCGCAATGACCGCTTCATTTTCTCACTTCTGTGGTCTTAAACTGCATACTTGGTCTCATACCGCACTTTGGTACTACACGACCACCTTACATAAGAAGTCTTACACTTCCTTTCACCCCATCATCAGAATCTTCACAGTTAACATTCTGGAATCGTAACTCACAATCGTAATGCACGATCTTGAGTTGACATCAACAACCTGTCACTCTTCCTCGTTAGGAACTCCGAATACCTATTGAGGCTTAGCACGGTACACTCTGACACTTCACTATACATAATACCACCGGAGCTTCCTCGTGCGACAGTAAAAACTCCCTCACTTAGGATTCAGCTCCACTTTCTTACCGCCAAGATAATAACATCCTGCGGAATTATCATTCTAGGAAACATATGACCACCCTCATCGTTGGTCATATACTCCAAGTCACCACGAATGCACTTTAGGCTCTCAGAGCAGACAAGCACCTTCACTTGAGATGTCGTACACGCGACAACATCACACCTTCATACCACAATTACAAATAACAGTCCTTCACCATTCGCAAAGCGAACTCCACCAATGTCTCACGTACACCTCTACGACTAGGCATATGCCACTCCGCTTAATCAGTCATGCATCTGAGTCGAGATCACCCGACCTTCCTCGCAATGAACCATTATCCGCAATTGCTCACTCTCATGGAGAAGAGTGACCAATCCGATTCAATAATTGCGTTGACCACAATATCAACACTTCATCATAACCTTTGGCCTAACCAACCATTAAGTCCATCACCGGCTCACCGGTCATCTTTACCCATCTAACACTTAGGAGCAACAAGATTCGCTCATCCGCCACTTCATAAGAAGTATTTACCGCAATGCTCTTAAACTTCAACTTTCATCACCGTCAAATTACTATCACCCGTCGATCACTATTGTAAACTCCGCTGCTTCCAAGGGTATCTCACGGGAACCCTAAGCACAAAGTGACCACACCACTACTCGAGTTGAACATTACACTAGCAGGTATAAAAAGGCACCTGACGCAGTGTCATGCAGACTCCCACCACAATCAACCGAATTTTAGAAACTCGATCTTTAGGTTCCATACACCCGATGTCATCCATCTCTCCATAATAATGACCCGAAGTCACACCTATCCGACAAACCTCACGGTTTACTGTCTTATCGAAAGTTCCTAGTGATCACACGCTACCCGCAATTTTCACAAGGCCAACGATATAGCCTCACGAAACCTTTCATTTAACACTAAAGAGATGCTTGAAAACATCAAGTCTTACACCCTTCCGCACATCGACACATCCACCACTACAAGGGATATTCCGTTAGAAATATTACCCTATAATCCACAACACTCTAACATACCAATGCAATCTCCGTCATACGGGTCCCACTCCCATGAGTTTAATGACCCAAAGACTACTCGATTCGCCAATTCCAAGGCGACTCACAACAAGAATCCTAACACGATTCTCTAACCACACACTCTACCGAGTGTAACCCAATACCACAATCATTAGACTTGTTGCATCCTATTACAAAATTCAAGTCCTCGACATACACATACACACACACATTAATCGGTCATCCTAGTTACGATGGGTAACTACAACCAATGACGATCTCAATAATGCACCCACTACGTAGGGTGACTATATATGCGCCGAACTCGTGAGTTGGCTCACTCACCTAACTAACCGAATCTATCGTAACAATTTCCGACTCACAACAATTCTGATGTGACAACAAGCACATCACCCGAGACCACTATAACCTAGGAACCAATAAAAGATTCCTAACTCTTCTCGATTCAACCCCAACCATGCCACGTTTCCTCCGCTCGGTACTCGTCATGTCATGCTTGGTGTCAAGATACACGGTTGTAATAATGGTGATCAATCACTATTACAATTGCGTACCTTACCATTTTCACATGGTCACACAAAGTACTTTACCCGGACTGACGCGACATTCTCACAAAATAACACACAATAACTCCTTGTACCCGAATGACCGAAGTCCTTACCGCGAACTTGATCACTCAAACCGCCAAACATGCGAATCTCTCCAATAGATTAGTCCTTAGGACACCGCACCAATATATACCTGTATATATACACCAATATACAATATAATAATAAACGTACACAAGTACACCACAACAACAAGTCAACCTACAACCTAGGTGACTATCACTGTAACAACGTCCAAGTTCGCCTACTTACATTAGACACTTGCTGTCTAAGGTACTGATTTACACGCGAAATAAGGCCCCACATAATCACACTTTGGACAAACACAAGTCCTAGTTAGTCACCTACTCTAAGGCACTAACAAATCTCAATCCGACCCGTATTCCTACAAGTCCCGCAAATTACGCACAACCGTCAATAAGTCTAAGACTAGGTACCTATTCCAAGGTCACCTAATTCCCTTAGACTATGCTCTGATACCAGTTGTAATGACCCGACTTCGTTATCTCAAAAACACACTAATTTTTTTTTTTTTGATTCAGTACATCTGGACGGCGTCTAGCAAAGAAGACCTGGACATTTGGATGGCGTCCAAATGAACTAAAGTTTGCTGTCTTCGAGGTCCAACTTACATGAGCGAAAAACCCGCTTCCAGGGACTTTTAAACGAAAACCTTTTCACAGCAAGTCATATTAAGTAAAATTAAGATATTTCCATAATAAAAACAAGTTTTACTACACCGGGCCCACAACGACCCGTCTTACAATAATATAGCGATTTCAACCCATTTATATCTTTAGATGGATTAGGACTCTACAACCCAACCCGATACCAAGAGCATAATCCCGGGGACTACCATTCCCCCAATCCGCATTCATATATCCAAAAGCTACCCCATCGAGCCCAAGCGCTCCTAAGCATCTAGTCTAACAATTAGTTAGCTTCGTAACACAATACCTGTAAAAAGAGAAACAACGAGAGGGTAACCTAAAGCTTAGTGAGTGCAATAGTTATACATATACATATATAACCTACTTACTTTCAACCACTTACACAATACCACATACAAACTTGTAACTCAAATAGCATGTCATCATACTCGTATTACTAATAAGTTGTACAATATCACAAAACCGCATTAGCATATACTCAACACAATATATATATAATATGCTAAACAATCAACAAACCCCCATATGGTTAACCATAAATGCTATGGTGCTACCGGCTCGATGGTTCACACCATATACATTTGAGTCATACTCTTTTATAGTGCTACCGGCTGGATAGTTCACACTTTGTTTTATAGTGCTACCGGCTCGTGGTTCACACTTTGATGCTACCGGCTAGATGGTTCACATCATAATTTTATAGTGCTACCGGCTCGATGGTTCACATCATAATTTTATAGTGCTACTGGCTCGATGGTTCAAACTTTGATGCTACCGGCTCGATGGTTCACACCATAATTTTATAGTGCTACCGGCTCGATGGTTCACACTTTGACAATCGTCACATACATGTTATTGCACTACCGGCTCGATGGTTCATACCATAACATTCACAAATAAATACGCCATATACACATACGTATAATTACTCCACTCACCTCGAAACACCCGCACAAATCATGTATGTAAATCGCCTCCAAACGCAACCGAGCAAACCTTTTACCTGTATTACGCATATAGATATACAAACAATCAACATACATCCTCTACAATAGAATTCGACGCCAAAGCCCTTAACCAAGGGTTTATACCTACCTCCACAAATCTGCCCATTTAGACACCTAAAATGGACTTCACCAATTACCACTACGGGTGGTAATTTCGACCCATTCAAAAACGTCTTTTAACACTTAACAAAAGCGTTTAACATCCATTTAATTCAAATTAGTGTCATTACCCAATTTGACCCAATTCAATTTACCCATTATGACATAAGTCCCAAAAACATCTTTAATCACTAACGGCTAGTGATTAACTTTCCAAAACACCTTTTAACACTTGAATGAAACATTTATATACTTGATTCTCCATACCATGACTCAAAAATTAGTTTGACACTAAATCAAGGTTAACACCCATTTTGTCATACAAACATGTTCTGATGAACATCTAAACACTAACACACTTACAATCTAGTGATTAAACACCCAAACCATGACTAAATTCGTCCTCAAACCCTAAACTCACAATAATCGGGTTTAATTACACAATGCATATAGCAAAACCCCCAAATTCATGAGAAATGGAGTTTATAACCCAAACTAGCTCAAACCCTAAATATGAACAAGAATCTTTACAATTTAAATTCGGAACTAGAGCTTACTAACACTACCAAAACGTAGCTAAAGATGAGATGAACAACTTTAGCTCACGCGACAAGACCCGATTCACCCTTCTTCTTCCTCAAAGTGAGCTCTCTCTCTAAGCTCCTCTTTCTCTATAGATGGAAATAGGTGGAAGAGGTGAAATGAGGGTAGAGATAACCATTGGGTCAGTTTTAGTGGCTCAAAATTGACCCCCAAGTGAAAAGACACAAATACCCCTTTTAAATTCATTAAATTTCCATCACCTGACCCGTCAGGCCATTTGGACGGCGTCCAAAATGGCTGGACGGTGTCCCACCTTTCATTGGTGGATGGCGTCCTAAAGTCTGGAAAGAGTCCCACTGAACTGAGACGGAAACTGAACTTGTTTTAGTCGTAACTTTTAAACCGTAGCTCCGTTTTTGATGAATCAAATATCTGTGGAAACGTAATGAGGTTTCCTTTCTAATGGTAAGGTTTTAGAACATCAACTCCAACTTTATTTAGGATCCAAATATACGCTTACATGCCTCGTAATTCGAATGACGTCCAAAACAACGCGTAACAGAAAAACTGGGTGTTACAGAACATCTTCGAACTTTAATAGGATTTGTACTCTATTCAAAATCAGAGAAGTCGAGGATGAACAGATCTATCTCATGTTGTTTCCCTGGAATTTAAAGGGAGAAGTCAAAGATTGGTTAGAATCGTTACCTGAATGGACGATTGATACATGGGATGTTTTAGTTGAGAAATTTCTTAAAAGATTCTTTCCGGTATCCAAAGCCGTGAGACTTCAAGGAGAAATTGTTACATTCACGTAAAAGCCAAATGAAACATTATATGAGGCGTAGACAAGATTTGGAAAGTTGTTGAGAGGATGTTCTCAGTACGGTTTAGACACTTATCAAATAGTACAAATATTCTACCAAGATGTCGACGTTGCTACACGAAAAGACATCGACACAGCAGCTGGTGGTTCTATTATGAAGAAAACTGCAACCAAAGCTCATAAAATTATTGATAACACAGCTTCCCACTCGCATGAGTGACATCAAGAAAAAGATATTTTTCGTTCATCTAAAGCGGCTAGAGCCGATTCTAGCCATGACTTTGATTCCGTTTCTGCAAAAATAGATGCTTTCGAGAGACGAATGGAAAAGATGACTAAAGATATTCACGCAATACGAATCAGTTGTGAGCAATGCGGTGGACCACACTTAACGAAAGATTGTCACATCGAGCAAACGATGGAACAACGTGAGAATGTTTTCTACATGAACCAAAGGCCGGGAAATAATTATCAAAATAATTATCAACCGTCAAGGCCAAACTTTAATCGAAATCAAAACATTCTTTACAATCCAAATGGTCCCAACAATAACTCATATAACCAACAAGGTCTGAATAACCAACTAACTCAAAACAACACTTTCAATCAACAAAGGCCTGGCTTGTATAAACCACCACAACAAATCGAAGAGAAAAAGTCAAATCTGGAAGAAATGATGGCAAAGCTAATGGAATCTCAAACACAATTTATTTCATCTCAAACTCAAACAAATGAGAGGTTTGATCAGTCATTAAGAACTCAACAAGCTTCCATCTTGAATCTAGAAATACATGCAGGTACTCTTGCTAGCTTGATGAGTAAGAGGGAACAAGGAAAACTACCGAGTGATACTGAAGTAAATCCTAGAAATGAAAATGTTAACATGGTTTCAATGAATTCTGAAAAACCAGCACCAGAAGATGGGAAGATTTTAGATGTGAGTAACAATGAAGAAGTTACAATACCACCACCACCAGAGTATGTAAAACCAGTGGTGGCACCATACAGACCACCCATCCCGTTTCCAAGAAAAGGAGTTGAGTATGAGCAAATAATAGATAATAAAGTTTGTTTTAGTGATACCTTTGGAAAGAAGAAGAAGAATAAAAAAGTGCAAGAAACAAAAACCGTAAAAGTAAACCCGGTGAAGACAGTTCCACCGAAACATCCACCCAAGTTGGGAGATCTGGGTGAATTTATTGTTCCTTGTCTACTCAGTGATTGTGTCATGTATGATGTATGATGCACTAGCAGATTTAGGTGCAAATGTGAGTGTTATGCCTCTTTCATTATATAAGAGATTAGGAGTAGGTAAGTTAAGTCCAACGGAAATGAGTGTTCGAATCTTTGATCAAACCATTAAGCACCCAGTTGGAATTGCTGACAACCTCCCCTTTCAAGTAGGTAATTTAACTTTTTAGTCGAATTTATTGTCATTGACATAGAAGAGGACTCAAACATTCCTCTAATTTTAGGTCGACCATTCTTAGCTTCCACCGGGGTGTTATTTAATGTAAGAGAGGGTAGAATGACACTTAGTAATGGTGAAAAATTGATCACCTTTATGATTCGAAAGTCTAAATCTCCACCAACCAAAACCGTTGAACCAATAAAGACGACTGGTAAGAACCATATTGTTTTACCAACTCTAACGGTAGTGCTTAACAATAATAAAATGCCTAAGTGTGGGGAAGATGAAGTAACACCTGATGATGACCGGATAACAAAGAACCCCGTTGTTGATACGAAATTAAATGACCCCGTTATTAATAGTTTCAATGAAGAAACTTATTAAACGGATTCACGATGCTAGAACCAAGGTGTGATGGCCAGCCAAATTCCCTATTGACGCAGCACATCATCATCGGTCCCATTGCGAGGTTTACCCTCTATATGATACGTTTTACAAACATTGCATTCATTTCAAAAGACGCGCTTTCTATATAAGAAAGTTTTAAAATTTGTATACATTTTTAAAGCATGTGCATAAATGTTTTTGACTTGTGGTGATTTCTACATATAGACAATCCCAATAAATGATAGTTCATAATAATACATCAGTTGACTAAACAGTCAAAATATAATACATATTAATGTTTGAATGCAAAGTTTCCTTGAAAAATATGCCATGTAAGACTCCATGCACATAGCAGTTAAACAGCGGAAGCTTCTTTAATACCTGAGAATAAACATGCTTTAAAGTGTCAACAAAAAAGTTTGGTAAGTTCATAGTTTTATCATAAATAATGATTTTCAATAGTTGTAATAGACCACAAGATTTCAGTTTCATAAATATCCATACATTCACAAGTGTATAAAAGCATTCTATAAGTTGTGGCCACCCGGTAACAAGCCTTAACAATAATAATGAGCACCCCTGATATAAATAACGTGCACTGATGTGTGCGAGGCGTACTAGGAAATAGTGTATATTTTACTAGGAAAAACTATTAAATACTATACAATTTTACACAAGATATTTATTTATTTATAGAATGGATATACTTAAACCTTGCTACAACACTTATAGGCAGTGTACCTAATCGTATAGTATTGTAGTTTTTAGTAAGTCCGGTTTGTTCCACAGGGAAATCTTTAAACAAAGCTTAACGCTATATTATTTTTAATTTATAAAATTACAAATATATATATTTATAAGTAATATTATTATTATAAAGGGGGGATTTTTACCGTTTAATGACCGGTTTGTCGATTTTTAAAACTTTAGTCGCAGTTAAAACCTAATGTAAAATATTAAATATAAATATAACTTAATTTAAAACGTAAAGTAAATAACGATAATGAAATTACGATAAATAAAAGTGTGATAAAATAAAATTGCGATAATTAAAAAGTACGATAATTAAAAGTGCAATTAAATATGAAAATAAAGGAATTATGCTTATTTAAACTTCCGTAATCATGATGTTTGACGTGTTGATTTTAGTTTTATGCCCATGAGTTAATTGTCCTTTGTCCTGGATTATTTAATATGTCCGTATGGTTTTTGTCCATAACAGTCCATCAGTCATAAATATAAAGTGCGAGTTTCCTCGTCAAATTATCCTTATACCTGAAGTCAAATATTCCAACTAATTAGGGACTTAAACTGTAACAAGGTTTTAATACTTTGTTTAATAATTACACCAGGTTATCGACTGCGTGTAACTCAAGGTTTTAATACTTTGTTATCAATTATGCCAAGTGTCCTTGTACATAGTTTCACCCCTGTTTTAATAATTCCATAGACTATTAATCCATTCCCGTGTTCGGTTAAATGAACGATTATTCGTACATATAAATATCCTGCCCGTCGTGTCCGATCGAGTGTATATGGTTATTTATAGGTACGTCCAATTGTAAATCTTTATATTAAAATTAACAAACTATCATTTAGTTAAACAAATATAAAGCCCATTAATAGCCCATAGTCTAATTTCCACAAGTGTCGTTCTTTTGTCCAAACCCCAATTATGGTACAAAGCCCAATTACCCAAATTTAAATATTTTTAGCCCAACATCATGATTACTTCGGCTTAAATAAGCATAATAATAATTTAGCTATGAGACATTAATGTAAAAAGGTTGAACATAACTTACAATGATTAAAAATAGCGTAGCGTTACACGGACAGAATTTCGACTTACACCCTTACAACATTCGCTAACATACCCTTATTATTAGAAATTAAAATTAAAATTAAAATTAAAATATAAATATAAATATTATACGTTGAGTAAGAAGAAGGAAAAAGATGTGTTTGATGTTCACCAAAGCTCGAAATTTATAGGCCTGTGGGCTGAAAAAGGCATCCATGCGATCGCATGGATTTTGCTCCTCTAGGCCATGCGATCGCATGGCCAGCTGGGGAGGCTCACATGTCTTTGTGTTTTAGTTTGCCGACGGTTTATTAAATAAATATAATATTTATATTAATTTTAAGAATTAATTATATATTATATTATATTCATGTGCATAGTTGACTTGTAATTTTTAGTCCGTTGCGTCGAGCGTTGAGAGTTGACTCTGGTCCCGGTTCCGGATTTTTGAACCTCCTTGCGTACAATTTAATATCTTGTACTTTGCGTTTTGTAACTTGTACTCTTGTCATTTTGAGACGTTTCTCATCAATAATTGGAACCACTTTGATTGTATTTTGTACTTTTGAGCTTTTTGGTCGTTTGCGTCTTCAATTCGTCGAATCTGTCTTTTGTCTTCACCTTTTATTATTTAAATGAATATCACTTGTAAATAGAACAGTTGCAACTAAAAGCTTGTCTTTCTTGAGGGATAATGCTATGAATATATGTTCGTTTTTAGCATTACCAAATATTTCCACACTTGAGCGTTGCTTGTCCTCAAGCAATATAGTCTTGAAATATACTAGAATCACTTCTTTATTCTTCACACTTTGTACATCAGTGATTTCTATACGGCTGTATGAATAATGGTAGTAACGTTATTGTAACGACCCGGTAAATTCCGACTAATTTTAATCCAAACCCTCGATACGATTTAATATTTTTGACACGATAAGCAAAGTCTGTTAGGTTGAGTCTTAAAAATTTTGAACTATTTTAATGTTATCATTTAACCTTTGACTATTTCCGATGACTCACGGTATGATTACTTGAAAATTTATATGCATATATTCAATATATATCATAATATGAAATATTATATATATATATATATATATATATATATATATATATATATATATATATATATATATATATATATTGTAATTGTTATAATTAATGATGTAAAATAATAAATAATAATAATTATTTAAAATATATTTATATATATATATAAATAAAGTATATTAGATATATATTTTAAGATTTCGAATTTACTTAGAAAATGATAGTAACACCCAGATATCATTCGGACGATATAATACTCCAGAAGACTGTCGGCACTTTAAGACCATTTTAAGGCCTGATATGATTTCCTTTTAAGACACGGTTAATAATTCTTAATTTTATTATAATATTTAAATTATATTATTAATTGTAATTGCAATTTGTAAGCTTATGTATATGATTATATGATATTAGTTTTAACCACAAACTCAACAATTCATATCCGTAATTTTAGGGAGTGATTGATACTGTATCCATTTTTAATTAAATTTTTTTTTTCATTCTCCCTAATCATATCTATCTGAGTCTATATATATACAATATACATGAATTGATAGAATATAGATTCATCATCAATTTTTTTTTTCTTTTCTTGTTCTTTACATGAACTCCCAACATCAAACAACTTTTAACTTGATCTTTAATCTTGTTGCAACTACTTAAACGAACACCACCACCAAACAGTTGTTTTCGAATACCATACAAATTATTACCTCGAATACTCATAAAACAAACACCCAGAAATCACCATTCGATGATCACCTGCTCGACTACTCGGTTTATCTACTCCGAACTATTTTGGGTCTGTTTTCAGTTCACTAAACCGATCACCTTTCCACACCGTTTGCATATAAATGAGAACCTTGGTTCACCACTCATATCCGTCACCACCTTGATCATCCTTCATCACCACGGCTATCATCTACACCACCACGGTATGAGTATAAAACCGCCAATCACGAACCACCATTTCCAAACACAACCCAACTTGAAACCCCACTTTCCTATTAACTGCTACTACTAATTGTGTTTTCTGATTAAACCAAGATTACTACTTTTTCTTTCTGTTTTATTCGCTGGTTCACAAGACCCAAACAGTCCACACACAAATACCAACCACTATCGAAAATTCCTGCTTCCTTTCGTGATAAGACACAATCGTAACACCACTTTCACAACCAAACGATAACTACCATGATCATATATGTCCACCACATCACCACCGTAGACCACCCATCACCGTTACCTCTTATCTCTCTCTCCTTTCCTTTCTCTCTCTCTTGAACTATCGATCACCATGGTTCATTATCTTCTTATGGTTGCAACTAGAAACGAACTTCCTAATCACCACTCTACCTCACCACCTCCATGAACACCGTAAAGCCACCGTGATCACCACCACCGTAAACAGTGGTGGCTGCTATACATGTTTTCTGCTGCTATGCTTTTTACCTTTCTGTTTATAATCTAGCGATAAGATAAAGGTGATTAAAATGATATACATCGATGATGATATGATAATATAAAGATGATGTAAATTAGGTGAGATAATGAGGATACAGAAGATAGATACATGTAGATAACGATTGTGATAAGGATGGATAATAAAGCAACTAGTGGAGCATTATTATATTTTTTGCCAAGTTCCTGTGTTCCACAACAGCCACGAGTATCAAGGGTTGGATTGGATTTGGGCCGTATTTCAATCAGTAGGAACATGGGCCGTTTAATTTGGTAATTGGGCTATATATAGATTAAGATCTTGGGCTCGTGAAGTGGGATGATAAGAGCTAGTGATTGTTGCTTAAATACGAAGTGTTCATTTTTTTTAGTAAGGGTGACGGGTTGATAATGATAATGATGGTGAGACGATATTGGTAATGATATATAGATGAAAACGAATGATAATGAATATGATGATGATGAGAAAATAACAGGAATATTCGAGTTAACATAATCAAAAGAAAGAATTAAATCGGAAATAAATTAACGGTTAAGAGATTGGCTGGATGTTTGGTTCAACCAAGAGGTCTCGGGTTCGAACCTCGGCTTAGACATTTTCTTTTTAGAAACACATAGCGTAATGCATTCAGGATAGCGGGACGTCGGGAGTTTAAACCTGGATTTGGACATTTTTAAGGAGAACTTCTTTAAGGTAGTTATTACTAATGTTATCATTAATATTATTAATGTTATTATTATTATTATTATTATTATTATTATTATTATTATTATTATTATTATTATTATTATTATTATAATTATTATTATTATTCATATAAATATTAGTATCATTATTATTATTAGTATTAGTATTATTATTTTATTATTAGGATTATTATGATTATGAATATTTAAGGTTTCAAAAATAATGTTAAAAAGATGATTAAATAAAATGATTATAATTACGAACATGAAAATGAAAATGATTTAAGTTATAATTAAATTATGATAAAAATTATTATTAGCTATCCTTATTATTAAAAGTTATCAGTTATATCAATATTTTTTTAAAAGTATCATTTTTATAAATTATCTTTTTATTATAACTAATACAAAATAAAATAATTTTTATTTATTTATTATTGTCAATATTATTTTATCAACTAACTACTAGTTATTTAAAACTATATTTACTACATATAGCATAAATATATTAATATTATAAATAATAATGAACATAATCAAGTAGGTTATTAATGAAAAACATAATAATAAATTAAACACTAATAATATATAAATTATTCGATTTCAATTACATGTATTAATATACATGATTGAATTATAGGTTCGTGAATCCGAGGCCAACCCTACACTTGTTCAATGTCGTTATATGTATTTTTACTACAAAATACAATAGGTGAGTTTCATTTGCTCCCTTTTTAATTGCTTTTGCAATATATATTTTTGGGCTGAGAATACATGCGCTGCTTTTATAAATGTTTACAAAATAGACACAAGTACTTAAAAATATATTCTACGTTGAGTTGTACCACTGGCATATTTCCCTGTAGCTTGGTAACTACTATTTACATGGGTATTTACAAAATAGAACTCACCAACCTTTTGGTTGACACTTTTAAGCATGTTTATTCTCAGGTACGAATTAAGTCTTCCGCTGTGCATTAGCTCATTTTAAGGACATTACTTGGAGTCGATCATCGCAATGGGACCAAATGTTGATGACTTCGTCCAGGTGGATAAGGACGGGTCCTCACAGGTGGTATCAGAGCGATGGTCCTAGCGAACCAGGTCTTGCATTAGTGTGTCTAACTGATAGTTGTTAGGATGCATTAGCGAGTCTGGACTTCGACCTTTGTTGCATATTATAAGTATTGTATATCATTCCTAGTGGAAAATTACCTGCTAATCATTCCTAAGTCTAGACACGACTTCCTGCACTTATTTGATAGATAGTGTACAGATAAATTCATATCTTAGTGTATATGTTACTGTAGACTTTATCTGACACGTTTCCTTATTTTTTTTTGTAATCTACGGGATCTTCTGTACTATGTATAGGAATTCTATATAATTAGAATATCATCCGATATCCGAAAATCATTTCATATCGAAAAAAATCCTTTATTCAATCGTACGCAATGGAACTCACCACTAGTTCAAGCCCCTCGGATTCCGATATGGAGTCCCACTCAAGCTCTGAAAGCAGTATGACCGGAATGGATCAACCAATTCATCTGATGGGTTCGTACTCGACTGAATTATTGGAGGCAAGAAGAAGGTGATCCTTTCCACCAATCGAATTCACCTCTTGGCGAAGAACCTGAAGCACTTACCGACGAACCAGTCCGAAACATCATTTTCACCCTCATTTCCTGAATATCTCGTCATGATTATATTCTATCTCAAATTCAAAAACTTATTCACTCGCTCGTTCCTATCGACAATCATCCCGGAGTAATAAGTCAACGAGCTTTGCGCTCGAGTTGTAGCCTTGAAAAATATGGTGTAAAATGTACCAGCTTCATCAACATTACTAGCACCAACAGTACCACCAACAACCCAAGTTTCAACACCACGTGCCTCAATATCTCATTCTGTACCTCGAGCCTAATAATCGTTCTACGTATCGTTCTATCTACTTTATCTTCGTTCTACATATCATTTTACATCGATTATCTTCGTTCTACATGACGATTATGTAATCTCTAATGTTTTAGAGATTATGTATTCTAGTTCTAATGGTAAATCAAATGAGTTTAATATCTTATTGACTCGTTAAATCCATGATTACATCTGAAGAAAATATATATGCAAGTATATTTTCATAAAGTTTGTAATTAAAAATTCTTTTGTACAAACTGTTAATGGTGAAAATATTTTAACGGGTGGGTAATACCCGAGAAATATTTAGATTTCACATTAATAAGTTACAGTGTACACTCTTCAGTTCTAATTCAGCAGTCATTAACAATACTGCTCAAGTCCGCACATATACGTATCCGTTCACCAAAGAACAACTATTTTCATTCAAATTCAATTTCATATTTGGATTTTGACCTATCAAAATTCAACAAGTGGCATAATGAAGAAAATATTGAACAAAATAAAATTTGTTAGAAACAAACGAATTAACTAATTGAAATTTTGTTAAGAATCCACGCTAACTGTTCCAGCTAACTGTTCCTAGCTAACTGGTTACATTTTATTTATCGCAATTTACATTCTCGCAATTTTATTTATCTTCATTTAATTTCTGTTATTTACTTTTACGCACTTTAAATCGGGACACATGTACACAATACGTCGGATTAATTCTGAGACAATACGTTTTACACGGGTCATGATATATATTTATTTATTTTACGCACTATAAATAACGGGACACGTATACAAGGTTTCGACCTATCATATCGACCCATCTATATATATATTTCGGAACAACCATAGACACTTTATATGTGAATGTGAGAGTTGGCTATACAGGGTTGGAGTTGATTCCAAAATATATATATAGTTTGAGTTGTGATCAATACTGAGACCGGTACACGGGTCACGATATATATTAAATAATTATATATTAAATTATATATGAATTCATTGGACTATTGGACAATTGGACTGCTAACTTTGGACAATTAAAAATGAATTAAAATATTGATTATAACATATGAAACTAAACAATTCTTCAAGTTGCCACTTGATTTATCTTAAACCTCATTCGAATCTTGACGATTCCAATCCATGTTCAAATCTTTCATGATTCTTGAAAACACCTTGATCGAGAAGATGAACAAGCCGCATTTCATCTACGGAAGAAAAGATTGATGCATATAGTTATACACCTGAAAACCCCTCGGAACCTGAGTAAAGGTTTAACACGTATCTGCGCTAGCTCCTTGGCGATGTTACTACCGAAAATAACTTTGCAATCCCTTTCCAAAGTAGCCAATTTTGTCGCAGCTCCAGCAAGACAACTTCGACTTTTTGTTCGAAATAACCTTATTATCACTGTGATATATATGCGTGCTCTTTTATTGTTACTGGGAAACCTTTCATATCCCACCATACTACCATCAGCGTTTAATCATCTCAAAACGTAATTCTCTTGAAAACACCTCGAGTTGATGACCGATGACCCATATCCGTTAACTTTGAAAATGCTGACGAAGCAGCACGCTGTAGATGGTCTTAATGGCCAAAAGTTGATGATAAAGAAGGAAGTGTTAGGAACGCTCGATAGAAAATTTGGTACTAAAAATCGGATTGAGCACACCATGAAGGAGATTAAGAACAAATACAAGGACTAAACCCTATATTCAAAGAATCCAGGAAATTCTGGATCCGCCGAAATCTTTAGAGAAAATCTTGCTTCGAAGTTATGTTAAAATCCTTGCGGAAACGTTTTCTTCATCATCCTTTAATCTAGAAATTTCAAAATATCGTCATAAATATCTTCAATATTTCTGAAGATATCTTCATAAATATCTTCATCCGAAATTATCTATCTTCTTGTGCTATCTATTTACCTCATAAAAGAAACTGTTTCAGTTTCTATCTTTCTATAAAATTTGAATTTAAATTATGGATGATTTTTGGAAAAGTGTAGGGAATTGAAGCATGAGTTAGTATAATATAATGACGCCGGGCCAACGTGGTTATATTACAGTAAGTCATGCTAAATTTCTAATGGAATGTGATGATGGTTCACAGATCTTACCCTCATCATGTGCCATGTTACACGACTCTTTCATTCTACTTAATCTCTAAGCATATCACGGAATTATTTCCTTGATAATTCTGTTCTTCCGTAATTCCAACAGTTGCTAATAAATTTTGCTATCACATTTTCTTTCTGATTAGAAGATTTCCATAAATTCCTTGAATCCCTGAAATCTACTATGACTACGTCAAAAGTTAAGACGAAACTTTTCACTCTTTTGTAACAGCTTCACTCGTACGCTTCATGTAATCGAATTGTTTTACCATTATTACTAAATGGTGATAAAACTCTAGATATTAACTTATACTCGTCATAAAAACATTTTTATTGTTAGCCATGACGACCTCACTCAAATTTCGGGGACGAAATTTCTTTAACGGGTGGGTACTGTAACGACCCAGTAAATTCCGACTAATTTTAATCCAAACCCTCGATACGATTTAATATTTTTGACACGATAAGCAAAGTCTGTTAGGTTGAGTCTTAAAAATTTTGAACTATTTTAATGTTATCATTTAACCTTTGACTATTTCCGATGACTCACGGTATGATTACTTGAAAATTATATATATATATATATATATATATATATATATATATATATATATATATATATATATATATATATATATATATATATATATATATATATATATATATATATATATATTGTAATTGTTATAATTAATGATGTAAAATAATAAATAATAATAATTATTTAAAATATATTTATATATATATATAAATAAAGTATATTAGATATATATTTTAAGATTTCGAATTTACTTAGAAAATGATAGTAACACCCAGATATCATTCGGACGATATAATACTCCAGAAGACTGTCGGCACTTTAAGACCATTTTAAGGCCTGATATGATTTCCTTTTAAGACACGGTTAATAATTCTTAATTTTATTATAATATTTAAATTATATTATTAATTGTAATTGCAATTTGTAAGCTTATGTATATGATTATATGATATTAGTTTTAACCACAAACTCAACAATTCATATCCGTAATTTTAGGGAGTGATTGATACTGTATTCATTTTTAATTAAATTTTTTTTTTCATTCTCCCTAATCATATCTATCTGAGTCTATATATATACAATATACATGAATTGATAGAATATAGATTCATCATCAATTTTTTTTTTCTTTTCTTGTTCTTTACATGAACTCCCAACATCAAACAACTTTTAACTTGATCTTTAATCTTGTTGCAACTACTTAAACGAACACCACCACTAAACAGTTGTTTTCGAATACCATACAAATTATTACCTCGAATACTCATAAAACAAACACCCAGAAATCACCATTCGATGATCACCTGCTCGACTACTCGGTTTATCTACTCCGAACTATTTTGGGTCTGTTTTCAGTTCACTAAACCCATCACCTTTCCACACCGTTTGCATATAAATGAGAACCTTGGTTCACCACTCATATCCGTCACCACCTTGATCATCCTTCATCACCACGGCTATCATCTACACCACCACGGTATGAGTATAAAACCGCCAATCACGAACCACCATCTCCAAACACAACCCAACTTGAAACCCCACCTTCCTATTAACTGCTACTACTAATTGTGTTTTCTGATTAAACCAAGATTACTACTTTTTCTTTCTGTTTTATTCGCTGGTTAACAAGACCCAAACAGTCCACACACAAATACCAACCACTATCGAAAATTCCTGCTTCCTTTCGTGATAAGACACAATCGTAACACCACTTTCACAACCAAACGATAACTACCATGATCATATATGTCCACCACATCACCACCGTAGACCACCCATCACCGTTACCTCTTATCTCTCTCTCCTTTCCTTTCTCTCTCTCTTGAGCTATCGATCACCATGGTTCATTATCTTCTTATGGTTGCAACTAGAAACGAACTTCCTAATCACCACTCTACCTCACCACCTCCATGAACACCGTAAAGCCACCGTGATCACCACCACCGTAAACAGTGGTGGCGGCTATACATGTTTTCTGCTGCTATGCTTTTTACCTTTCTGTTTATAATCTAGCGATAAGATAAAGGTGATTAAAATGATATACATCAATGATGATATGATAATATAAAGATGATGTAAATTAGGTGAGATAATGAGGATACAGAAGATAGATACATGTAGATAATGATTGTGATAAGGATGGATAATAAAGCAACTAGTGGAGCATTATTATATTTTTTGCCAAGTTCCTGTGTTCCACAACAGCCACGAGTATCAAGGGTTGGATTGGATTTGGGCCGTATTTCAATCAGTAGGAACATGGGCCGTTTAATTTGGTAATTGGGCTATATATAGATTAAGATCTTGGGCTCGTGAAGTGGGATGATAAGAGCTAGTGATTGTTGCTTAAATACGAAGTGTTCATTTTTTTTATTAAGGGTGACGGGTTGATAATGATAATGATGGTGAGACGATATTGGTAATGATATATAGATGAAAACGAATGATAATGAATATGATGATGATGAGAAAATAACAGGAATATTCGAGTTAACATAATCAAAAGAAAGAATTAAATCGGAAATAAAGTAACGGTTAAGAGATTGGCTGGATGTTTGGTTCAACCAAGAGGTCTCGGGTTCGAACCTCAGCTTAGACATTTTCTTTTTAGAAACACATAGCGTAATGCATTCAGGATAGCGGGACGTCGGGAGTTTAAACCTGGATTTGGACATTTTTAAGGAGAACTTCTTTAAGGTAGTTATTACTAATGTTATCATTAATATTATTAATGTTATTATTATTATTATTATTATTATTATTATTATTATTATTATTATTATTATTATTATTATTATTATTATTATTATTATTATTATTATTATTATTATTATAATTATTATTATTATTCATATAAATATTAGTATCATTATTATTATTAGTATTAGTATTATTATTTTATTATTAGGATTATTATGATTATGAATATTTAAGGTTTCAAAAATAATGTTAAAAAGATGATTAAATAAAATGATTATAATTACGAACATGAAAATGAAAATGATTTAAGTTATAATTAAATTATGATAAAAATTATTATTAGCTATCCTTATTATTAAAAGTTATCAGTTATATCAATATTTTTTTAAAAGTATCATTTTTATAAATTATCTTTTTATTATTACTAATACAAAATAAAATAATTTTTTTTATTTATTACTGTCAATATTATTTTATCAACTAACTACTAGTTATTTAAAACTATATTTACTACATATAGCATAAATATATTAATATTATAAATAATAATGAACATAATCAAGTAGGTTATTAATGAAAAACATAATAATAAATTAAACACTAATAATATATAAATTATTCGATTTCAATTACATGTATTAATATACATGATTGAATTATAGGTTCGTGAATCCGAGGCCAACCCTATACTTGTCCAATGTCGTTATATGTATTTTTACTACAAAATACAATAGGTGAGTTTCATTTGCTCCCTTTTTAATTGCTTTTGCAATATATATTTTTGGGCTGAGAATACATGCGCTGCTTTTATAAATGTTTACAAAATAGACACAAGTACTTAAAAATATATTCTACGTTGAGTTGTACCACTGGCATATTTCCCTGTAGCTTGGTAACTACTATTTACATGGGTATTGTAAACGCGAATCCTGTTGATAGATCTATCGGGCCTGACAACCCCAACCGGACTGGACGACCAGTATTCAACGGTTGCACAGTACTTCATTTTGGTGACTACACTTGGTACGATGTAGTGAGATTTCATAATAAAGGGAATATGCGACGTTGATTAAATGTTAAGTATGGTTACCAAGTGCTCAACCACTTAGAATGCTTTACATACACTTGAGAGTGTATTATGTTTATGATTATGAAATCTTGTGGTCTATTAAAATATTGAAATGATTGTTATGATAAACCTATGAACTCACCAAACTTTTGGTTGACACTTTTAAGCATGTTTATTCTCAGGTACGAATTAAGTCTTCCGCTGTGCATTAGCTCATTTTAAGGACATTACTTGGAGTCGATCATCGCAATGGGACCAAATGTTGATGACTTCGTCCAGGTGGATAAGGACGGGTCCTCACAGTTATGGTTTACAGTCCCACATGACTATAAAAATTTAGATCCTTTAAGAAAGTTGGATCTTTATGAAAACATTGATCTTTTTGAAAATTAATTCTAGTTTTTACCCTAGATAAGTTTTCGTGAATAACCCTTCACCGGTGTTTGCAAATTCTTTTTGTGGGTTTGGTGGGTTTCAGATTTGAAAATTTTAGCTCAAAACTTGCGGTTTTGTGTTACCCACTTGCTAACCTTGTATTAGGAAAGCAACACGTCTAGTATACTTGCTCCTTATATTACCTTTCGATAAACTACCGTCCGGTTGTAAAGGAAAGCGTTGAACAAGCAACTGTTAAGGCAATTTCCCCTGACATGCTTTTAATTATGGTCTATAACGTGTCGGATGCAATTACTATCATTTGTAGGAGCAATAGTAAAGCTCACCCTTATAATTTTCTGGTCTGGCACAAGGTCCTGTCTTTGACCATGATATGCAACCACCGTTCTTACGGTTGGCACTCGATTTGGTTCAGGTGACCTAATGAATTCCAGGTGAATTCCTAGGATTTTACGTTCAATGGTAATGAACGCATTGAAAATAGGTTTTCAGAAAACAAATCGGTTTGTAATTTTGATCAAAATATTTTCTCGTTCAAGCTCGAGTTTAGATATCATCGAATTCCATGAGTTTGTAATTCTCAATCTTTAAGGTCAATCTCAAGGATTGAGTAATATCAGACTTAAAAGCTGATTTTTTTATCTTTTAAGGAGATTATCCTTTCTGGGGATCTGATTCATTAGTCTTATCCAGCTAATTTGCACGGCGTCCTCCCTATTTTACGAGACAGATCCTCTCATGGTTAGGATAAGTCTGACCACTTGGCGACCCTATTTGATGCTGAGGTCCGTGGATTTCCTGCTGATTTTAGTGATGACTTTTCTAGATTTTTCGTTAACCTACAGCTGGTCTGGACGACAACTTCATGACCTAAATCAAGAAGCGCGTTTCTTTTTCGGAAGACTTTACTTCCTTTTAATGATGGAATTGATTCATCATGCAGATCCATCTTTCTTACAGTAAATCGGGTAAAACTTTTTAGATTAGTCCAAAGCAAAAGTATCTTCAGTTATTTGTAAAAAAAAATATGTGATATATGTTTTAAATAACTTGGTAAATTTTCCCACACTTGGCTTTTATTTTCTTTTATTTGTCTTTTTATTGTCCTCTATTTCATTTTAAATGAATTCTAACATTGTGGGTTGTTTCTCAATTTATGTCCTTTTTCGAGGTAACAATAATTTTGGTGTTAACACCTAGTTTTATCGTTCATAAATATGTATAAACATGATTTTGAATTCATTTAATTGAAAATTTTGAAAATTTTACTAGAATTGGGTAGTCAGTATATAAGACTAGGGCTGTTCTTTATTATCAGAGAGCACTAGATTCTAATACAACTACTGCGTTACTAGTATTTTTAATGGTAACCAAGTGTATAAGTTAAAAATTTTTAAAATCCGAAAGAATTTAACCCCTTCCCACACTTAAGATCTTGCAATGCCCTCATTTGCAAGAAATCAGTAACAATTTAAATTATTGAGGGTGATTAGCGTAGAAAAATGATTAAATTTTACCAAAGTTTCCAAACATATTGGCTTTTGTTTGCTGAATGATAAATGGTGCACATCATTTGTTCATTCCGTCTTGTTGTTTCATCACGTTTGTTTTTCGTTTTGTTGTCAAAAGTACTAGCTTTTGCTGAACTTAATGCCAGTCTTTGAAAATGCACTGTTTTACCCTGTTTTGTACAATCGACAATATACATACAATACAAATATAAACATGCATGGCAATTTGAAATGGGACTTAATATCCCACTTTCAAATCCTAAATGTGAAATATTAGTACACAATAATAATAAAAATGATAAAAATTACATAAATATATCCAATAACATAAGTTTAAACATGAATAAGTAAAAAGATAAAAACATAAAAATCATAAAAATAAATAATGGAACCAAATCAGTCTAGATAGGGGTTCCAGTTCATCACGTCAGGTGGGTTCCATTGTTGGTTATAGGTGTTCTGATAGGCTTGGTTATAATCATACCGGTTAAAGGGTGGTCGGATGTCGGGGTTGTGTGGCGGAAAATGAGCAGGTCGAGTAGGCACGTAGTTATTTGGTACCTGATATGATAGCTGGCTCATGATTTAGTGCTGATGAACTAACTAGCTATCGTGTTGGCATCGCCTATAATCCTCGTATACTCGCTCGGAGTTCCACTGCTCATACATACTATGTCTGGACGCGTTCATCATTGCTTCCTCATCTATAAGAACGTGGACGTCAAGAATAGCATCTCGAAAGACATCCCTAATGTCTTCCGCTTCCTCCATTTCCTCATCTGAGCCTCTCTCTACCTGAGGATGATTACCTTCATAGGGAACTGCCTGGTTACGTCTACTCTTCAATACCTTAGCACCCGCATAAACCCGCAATCCTATGATCTCATCCTGTTCTCTACAAACCTGTAATAGACCCCCTTGGTTCCTATCAACACCTAAATACTCTCCAATGAGAGTAACAAAAATACCTCCTCCTATTATACTCCCGTCCTGCATTCCTTCTACCATTTTAGATAAATAAAAACCAACACAGTAAGGGATATTAACAAAGATTCTCGGGTCTCGAATACACTTTAGGTAAAATAAATCATGTAAGGTCATTTTCTCCTTATTGTGACCTCTCTGTGTAATCGAGTTAGCCAAAAATCTATGAATTACACGAAGCTCGGCTTTGTTAATATGTAAGTAGGAGTGTTTTCCTCCCAGTGTAAAAATATTATAGTTTGACATACGCCTCCAAATGGCGTTCGCGTCAAAGTTCCTATCTACCCTTTCACCACGATAAATCAAACTCATACAATCGGGTAGTAGCAATTCACTAGGAGTGTAAATCTGTAATGCCCTGGCCATGTCCATCATGGACATTCTGTACATCCTACCGCCAAGGATAAATCTAAGAAAACTTGTATCATCTAACCTATCTACATCTACATTTAATGCTATAGTACTCATCAGCTCAACACACCATTCCTTATATACAGGTCTATGAATGGTGAAAAGACGTTCCCAATCTATAAAAGAAGAACTGCCATACCTTTGAATCAAATGCTGTCTAACACGGTCAGCTAGATGGACCGTTTCCAAAGGATTCCAATCAATTACCCTCGGCACCTCTACCTCTTTTGTTACCAATTTAAATTTATTACTTTGATATACCGGGTAATCTCTCCATCGTCTATCGAATCTCAGATTAGGATGCAATGTGTGTTCAGGAATCGCTGGGTATTTTACAGGCAGATGCATCGGAAATACTATGAATTCATTAGGTAACTGTAGCGGATCATAATAAGGTACGTGCTGATCAGGCTAATGTTGTGGTTCCTGTTGTGGTTGTTGTTCAGGTTCTGGCTCATATTGCATTTCTGGTTCTGATCCAGTATCGGCTTTCTACAAAACACATTAAACACAAAGTTTGTGCATCCAAATATGCATTAGTGTTAGCAAAATAACAACTTAAAACAATCACAATAACATGTTCAATTAAAATTAAACTTATACACATTTTCACAATTTTTACATTTCTACACTTTTTCAAATAAGCACATATGAAAATGTATACAAAGTTTATAAGCATTTAACTCAAATAACATGTCAAAATAGTCATTACTAACAATTAAACAAGTCTCAAATGGCAAATATATCAAATTAATCAAGTTCATTAATTTTGCACCTAAAAAGTTCACTTTAATCTCCAAAAATCATGTTTAGGATCAATGTTTGGATCATTTAACTAGCTAAACATGTTACACTACTTAATTTAGCAACAATTCATGAAAAAAATCGGCCATAACCTGTTTATATCAAAAAGTCCCAAATTGCTCAAGAACACAAACCCTAGATTTCTAAAAATTTTGAAGTTTTTGGCTTCAAATCATATTAAATAGCATCAATCTAGGTTATACATGCATAAAATACTAACAATTTAACACTAATTACACTAGAAATTAACAAAATTGCATTAGGTAAAATATTGGTAATTATCACAAAAACTAGCAAATTTAAGAGTTTAGGAGTGTAATTTTTATCTTTTTGCTGAAGAATGAGAATCTAGGCATGATTAGAGCAAGAAATTTTACGAATTACGGTGGAAAAATGATGAAATTTGGTGAGATTTTGAGTGTTTTTCGTGTATGTGTGTGTTTTTGTGGATAAAGACAGACCAGTCGATTGCCTTATGATCCTGGCCAAAATTCCAGCTCCATGCGATCGCATGGAGTTGGAGTTTAAATCCCATTCGATCGCATGGGAGTCCGGGTACAGTGTTTTTATTTTTTTTTAAATTAACAACCTTATACTTTAATAAAACATAATATTAATAAAATTTTAAAAATTTGTTTCTTTTTAGGATGAGGGCGTTTCGGATCGTTGTCCTAGTCCGTCCCTCGACAAAATTTTAAAATTTGTCAATTTAAAGCGCGGTTTTAAAAGTAAAGATTTTTGAGTTTTTTTAATGTTTTTGGCATACTTTAATTCAATAAGATTAAAAATAATAATAATAAAAGTTCTCGTCCCTCTCTCGGGTAAAGCAATTTCGGTTCAACGACCTAGTCTTCAACTTACGACGAATTTTAAAAATCATATTTTTAACCTAATGAAATAAAGTAAATTTTTATTTTAAAAATTCACACCAAACTTAAATTTTAAGATGCATAAAATTAAAAATTCATATTAAAAATTCACACCAAACTTAAATTATATATATATTTTTTTTACATACAAACTTATATTAAAAATATTAATTTTTCAAATATTTACAATTTTAAATATATTAATTTTTTTTAAAAGAAATTTACAATATTAATTTAATATTAATTTTAAAAACAAAGTGAAAATAAAAATAAAATTTTTTTTTGTTTTTTTTATCCCACTTTAATCAATCAAATATTATCAAAAATATACGCTCCTCTTTTCGGTAACGTAATTTCGGTTCAACGACCTAATTTAACTCATGACGAATTTTTGAAATATTTTGGGTTGATTGATTAAAGATATTTATATCTTAAGAATAAACGGTAAATTTCGCAGTGATGTAATAAACTTTTGTATGATATCAATAATTTCGGTCGCAAGACCTAATTTTATCGAATACCAATTTAATACTTTATAGCGAACAAATTAGCGTTTATTATCAAAAGGTTAAAAATAAAAATAAAAATAAAAACTGTACAAACTTACCTGTGAAATAGATTTCTTAGTGATATGCTCTAGCCCACTCATAAGATAGTCGGACTAATTGATTTTCCATGGCTACATAGGCGTAACCTCGAGCATTCATCGATTTTTCTTCTAAACATATGAACGGTCCGTCTCTGCATAAAGTAACGAATTCGGTGTTTGAATAGGTTTGATTATTTGAACATTTACCTTCGTGTGACCATTTTCCGCATTTGTGACATTTTTCAAGGTGTCTTACTCTTCTTTTCGCTGCGGATTTTGATTTTTCTTTACCAAATTGTAACTTATTATTTTCGCATCTGGATTCTTTTCTTACTCCGTCCAATTTACCACTGATTAATGATACTATTTCACTTGGAAGGGTGTCATTATTACGTTTAGTGATCAAAGCGTGTAGCATTAGACCATGGTTTAGTTCACAGGAAGTCTTCATTTCGTAAAACCTAAAAAAAATAAAAATTCAGAATGGGGGGAGAAGACTAGTTCTTTAGGGTCTGCTAGGGAAAGACCATTCGGGTTCCATTTTCGAGAACTACACGAAAACAGAAAATCTAACTCTAACAGAAATACATATTATCCCTTAAAGACTTGATTCTCCCCACACTTAGTTAGCTGTTGTATCGAAATTGTGATTAACTTCGTTGTCAACTTCCATCGGACTATCTATGTAATGTTTAACTCTGTGACCATTAACCTTAAATTCAATCCCATTTGAATTTATTAATTCTACAGTTCCGTATGGGAAAACTCTTTTGACTATGAATGGTCCAGACCATCTTGATTTCAAATTTCCAGGAAATAGCTTGAATCGTGAATTGAAAAGAAGAACTCTGTCTCCTTCTTTAAATTCTTTTGAACTTCTGATTCTTTTATCATGCCATTTCTTCGTTCTTTCTTTATAGATTAACGAATTTTCATATGCTTCATGTCTTAATTCTTCTAATTCATTTAATTGACTTAACCGTACACGTCCGGCTTCATGTAAATCAAGATTACATGTCTTCAAAGCCCAAAATGCTTTGTGTTCAATTTCTACTGGAAGATGACATGCTTTTCCGTAAATGAGTTTAAAAGGTGTGGTTCCAATTGGAGTTTTGTAGGCTGTTCTAAAAGCCCAGAGTGCATCCTCCAATTTAATAGACCATTCCTTCGGATTTGATCCTACAGTTTTCTCTAGAATACGTTTCAAAGCTCGGTTGGTATTTTCAACTTGTCCACTTGTTTGTGAATGATATACGGTGGATATTTTATGAGTTACTCCATATCTTTTAAGAACTTTCTCAAGTTGATTATTACAAAAATGAGTACCCTGATCACTTATTAAAGCTTTCGGTGTTCCGAACCTTGCAAAAAGACGTTTTAAAAAGTTGACTACAACTCGTGCATCGTTAGTTGGGAGAGCTTGTGCTTCCACCCATTTAGATACATAATCAATGGCTACGAGAATGTAGAGATTATTATGAGATTTTGGAAATGGAACCATAAAGTCAATACCCCAAATGTCAAATACTTCACATACTTGAATGACATTTTGTGGCATTTCATCACGTTGACTTATTTTTTCAGCCCTTTGACAAGCATCACAAGATTTGCAAAGAAGGTGTGCGTCTTTGAAAATTGTAGGCCAATAGAATCCAGCATCGTAAACTTTTCTTGCTGTGAGTTGAGGCCCATAATGCCCTCCTATTGGTCCTGTGTGACAATGGTTTAAAATTTTACGAGCTTCATCTCTGAATACACATCGGCGTATTATTCCATCGGGACAACTTTTAAACAAATGTGAATCTTCCCAGAAATAGTGTTTTATATCATTGAAGAATTTCTTTCGTTTTTGGTACGACAACCCTTTTTCAAGGAATCCACATACTAAGTAGTTTACATAGTCTGCAAACCATGGAATTTCACTATAATCTATCTTCAATAGATATTCATCAGGAAAGTTGTCTTGTATGGCCGATTCATTTAGAACTTCTAATTCAGGATTTTCAAGACGAGAAAGATGATCAGCGGCGAGATTTTCTGCTCCCTTTTTATCTCGGATTTCAATATCGAACTCTTGTAAGAGTAAGATCTAACGGATTAATCGTGGTTTGGCATCTTGTTTCAAAAATAGGTATCTAAGAGCAGAATGGTCAGTATAGACCACCGTTTTTGCTAGAACGAGATATGAACGAAATTTGTCAAAAGCAAAGACAATAGCAAGGAGTTCTTTTTCAGTAGTTGTATAGTTCGTTTGTGCTCCTTGTAACGTCTTACTAGCATAATATATAGGTTGAAATCGTTTTTCAATCCTTTGTCCTAAAACGGCTCCCATTGCAAAATCACTTGCATCGCACATAAGTTCAAACGGTAGGTTCCAATTTCGAGTTATCATGATCGGCGCATTAGTGAGTTTCTCTTTAAGAATATTAAAAGATTTGATGCATTCATCTGAAAAGATGAATGGAGCATCCTTTTCTAGGAGTTTATTCATAGGAGTGGCAATTTTAGAAAATCTTTTATGAAACATCGGTAAAAACCGGCATGCCCTAGTAAACTCCTAACTCATCTAACATTGGTGGGATGTGGATTTTTAGCAATTACATCTACTTTAGCTCTATCCACTTCAATTCCTTCCTTTGAAATTTTATGTCCAAGAACGATGCCTTCTTTAACCATGAAATGGCATTTCTCCCAATTAAGAACTAGATTTGATTGTTCGCATCTAATAAGCATTCGTTCAAGATTAACTAGACATGATTCAAATGTATCACCGAAGACTGAAAACTCATCCATGAAAACTTCCATGCATTCTTCTATCATGTCGTGAAAAATCGCCATCATGCACCTTTGAAAGGTTGCAGGGGCGTTGCAAAGCCCAAATGGGATGCGTTTGTAAGCAAAAGTACCATAAGGGCACGTGAATGTGGTTTTCTCTTGGTCCTCGGGTGCTATTGGAATTTGAAAATATCCGAAAAAACCATCAAGAAAACAATAGTAACTATTTCCAGCTAATCTTTCCAACATTTGATCAATGAAAGGTAAGGGAAAGTGATCTTTTCTGGTGGCATCATTTAATTTTCTATAATCAATACATACACGCCATCCTGTTACAGTCCTAGTAGGAATAAGCTCATTTTTCTCATTTGTAATGACAGTCATGCCACCCTTCTTAGGCACGCATTGAACTGGGCTTACCCATGGACTATCAGAGATTGGGTAAATTAAACCTGCATCAAGCAGTTTAATAATTTCTTTTTTAACAACATCTTGCATATTAGGATTTAGTCTTCATTGGCGTTTAGTCTTCGTTGGCGTTGCACATACGTTTTATGACCTTCTTCCATAAGGATTTTATGTGTGCAATACGAAGGACTTATTCCTTTAACATCATGAATCTTCCATGCAATAGCTGGTTTATGAGCTTTTAGCACAGAAATGAGTTGTGATTTCTCATTTTCAGTAAGAGAAGACGATATTATTACAGGTAATTCAGATTCACCATGTAAATAAGCGTATTCCAAATGGTTTGGAAGTGGCTTTAACTCTAATTTCGGTGGTTCTTCTATCGATGATTTATATCGATATCTGTCTTCTTCTTTTAACATTTGAATTTCTTCTGTTGTTGGTTCATATCCATTAGCTATAAGTGTAGCTAACATTTCAGTTTCATCAGTTGGTTCAGTTCCTTCTCCTAAAGAACATTCTCCTGTTCCTTGTAATTCTGGAAATTCTTCTAACAATTCTGCATGTAATTCTATAGTTTGAATATAATAACATGTATCATCTGCAGATTGCGGTTGTTGCATTGCTCTATCAACTGAAAAAGTAACACTCTCATCCTCTATACTTAGGGTCAGTTTCTTACCAAACACGTCTATCATTGCTTTAGCCGTGTTTAAAAATGGTCTTCCTAATATAAGAGGAACTTGAGAATCTTCTTCCATGTCCAGAACAACAAAATCTGCTGGAAATACTAAAGTACCAACTTTAACTAGCATGTCTCCATTATCCCTCTAGGATATTTTACTGATCGATCGACTAGTTGTATACTTATTCTTGTTATTTTCAATTCTCCAAGGTCTAGTTTAGTGTATAGTGAATACGGCATTAAATTTATACTAGCACCTAAGTCTGCCAATGCTTCTATTGAACTTAGACTACCCAGAAAACATGAAATTGTGAAACTTCCTGGATCAGATAATTTTTCTGGTATCTTATTCAACAGTACTGCAGAACAATTAGCATTCATAGTAACAGCTGATAGTTCTTCCATTTTCTTTCTATTTGTGATTAGATCTTTCAAAAATTTAGCATATCTAGGCATTCCTGAAATTACATCAATGAAAGGAAGATTTACATTTATTTGTTTAAACATATCCAAAAATTTGGATTGCTCGGCTTCAAGTCTCTCTTTTCTTATTTTACTCGGGTAAGGAACACCTGGTTGGTATGGTTTAACATAAGGTTTAGCCTTAACTGTGTTATCTTCATTAACCTTTTCAACTACCAGTTCTTTTTCCTTGTCTTGCTCAGGTTGTGGTTCTTGTGGAGTAGGAATAGAGTCATCAAAAATTACAGGAATTTCAGGTGGTTTAAGTGTAATACCACTTCTTGTGGTAATGGCTTTAGCTGTTTCATTCCGGGGGTTAGCATTTGTATCACTAGGTAAACTTTCCTATTTTCTTTCACCTATTAACCTTGCTAGGTTGCTTACTTCTTGTTCCAGATTTTGAATAGAAGCTTGTTGATTTCTAAATGCTTGAGCATTTTGTTCATTGGTTTGTTTCTGAGATGTGAAAAACTGTGTTTGAGATTCAACTAGCTTCGTCATCATATCTTCTAAATTCGGCTTTTTATCATCGGTTTGTGGTGGTTTATTTTGAAAAATAGGTCTTTGCTGATTGTAAGTATTATTGGATACTTGTTGATTGCTAGGACCTTATTGGTTGTTGTATGGAACATTTCGGTTATAATTCTGGTTTTGATTGTAAATCGGTCTTGGCGGTTGATAATTATTCTAATAATTATTTCTAGGCCTTTGGTTTAGATATGAAATATTCTCTCTTTGTTCCATTGTTAGTTCAATACTAAGACAATCTTTTGTCAAATGTGGACCTCCACATTGTTCACAACTAATACGTATTGAGTGAATATCCTTAGTCATCTTTTCCATTCGTCTCTCGACAGCATCTATCTTTGCGGAAATGGAATCTAAGTCATGGCTAGAATCGGCTCTAGCTGCTTTAGATGATCTAACGATATCTTTTTCTTGGTGCCACTCATGTGAGTGGGAAGCAGTGTTATCAATAATTTTGTAAGCATCAGTTTCGGTTTTCTTCATAATGGAACCACCAGCTGCTATGTCTATGTATTTTCTTGTAGTGATGTCGCATCCTTGGTAGAATATTTGTACTATTTGACAGGTGTCTAAACCATGTTGCGGACATCCTCTTAATAACTTTCCAAATCTGGTCCACGCCTCATATAGAGTTTCATTTGGTTTCTGTGTGAACGTAACAATTTCTCCTTGAAGTCTTACGGCTTTAGATGCCGGAAAGAATTGTTTAAGAAATTTTTCAACTAAAACGTCCCATGTATCAATCGCCCCTTCAGGCAACGATTCTAACCAATCTTTGGCTTCTCTTTTTAAAGTCCAGGGAAATAACATGAGATATATCTGTTCATCCTCCACTTCTCTTATTTTAAATAGTGTGCAGATCCTATTAAAGGTACGAAGATGTTCATTTGGATCTTCCTTCGGCGCACCACTAAATTGGCATTGATTAGTTACCATGTGTAGAATTTGTCCTTTGATTTCATAATCTGGCGCATTAATGTCTGGATGAGTAATTGCGTGACCTTGGCCAGTGCCTTTAGCTCTCATTCAGTCTTCCATACTTAGAGGTTCCAGATTTTCCATGATTGAATTTGTTGAATCTGAATCACTAGAGGATTCTGATTTAATGTTTCGTTCCTCAACAATCTCTGTTTGAATGATTGGTGGTTCCGGAGGAAAGATTAGTGGTTCAGGATCTATGAATTGTCCCTGAATATTCTCCGGATTCTCAATTGTGAGGTCGGATTCAAAAAATGGATTATCGAAAATTTGAATTGGAGTACTTGGTCGACTGGATGACGATTCTAAAGAAAAATCAACGGCGACAATATTTGCTAGATGTCTTGATCGAGTTACAGGTGGTGAACGTACAAAAGGTGGTGAACATTTTGCTCGGTGCATTCACTGAATATCCTATTAATTATTAAAAAGAAAGAAAAATTATATAAGTTATCTAATTAATAGACTTTTCTGATTTTGCCCACGTTTCGAATAGTCAAAAGATGCAGCAGAGGGGTAGGATTCGTTTGGTCTTAATATAATTGAGTACTGTTTGGCTCCAATAACCCGGTCCACGTACAAATCCAACTATTACTACGAACTAGAAAATTTTGATGTCTATCAATTTAACCACTTAAAATAAATTTTCGTAATTTAAAGAAATTTAGAGAAGAAGTAGAAAAAAAATCTAAGTCCTAAAACTAGAATGTCGAGAAATAAGAAAGAAAAAGAGCGCGTCGAAAAATGTCGAAAAAATAAAAATAAGAAAGTAGCGCGTCGAAACTTAAAAAGGAACTAAAAACTAAGAATTAAAAGTTGCGTCTAAAAATATTAAAGCTTAAAAGAAAAACTATATCCCAAATGGCAATAACTTAAAAATGTACTAAAATCTTAGAACGGCGTCGCAAAATTCTAAAGCACCTAAATCTTAATCTAAAGAAAAAGCACTTAAGAGATTTTACGGCAAAGTCTAAAAATCTAGAAGTAAAAAATAACTATGGCAAAAACTATGTCTTAAAACTAAATATGAGCGAAAAATACAAAAATTACGCTAAAACAATTAAAAGGGGTACAAAATATAAAAATATACTTAAAGTTGTAAAAAGTACAATTTTTATAAAAATATTATTTTTTTATTAAACTATTAATTTTATAATTTATTAAAACTAATTAAACTAAATAATACAAATTAAATCTAAAAACTAAACTAAATAATAAATAATTAAAAACCTAATTAGGGTTTAGATAATAATAATAAATAATACACCATAATTAATGCTGTTTTAGGGTTTCCTGTGGCCTGTCAGAAGACCTCATGCGATCGCATGAGCCAGGGTTTTGGGCCACGGTCTGGACTGTAACAGTACGGGCCTCGAATTTTTTTTTTTCTGTTTTAATTTTCTGTTTTAAATGAATACAAAATATTTAAATAAAATTTATATTTTTACAAACTAAAAATAAAAATAAAGAAACTTTATAAAACTTAAATATTTAACAAACTCTTAAAAATATTTATATTTTTGTTTTTCTTTTTATGTTTTCGAATATATTAAAACAATTTTTACAAAAACGTATTTTTATAAAAGAAACTAAAAATTAATAAAAATCTTTTTTTTAAATAGCGTTGCGCTTTCGGCGTTTAAGCAGAATTGTTCCCCGGCAGCGGTGCCAAAAATACTTGATGTGTGCGAGGCGTACTAGGAAATAGTGTATATTTTACTAGGAAAAACTATTAAATACGATACAATTTTACACAAGATATTTATTTATTTATAGAATGGATATACTTAAACCTTGCTACAACACTTATAGGCAGTGTACCTAATCGTACAGTAGTGTAGTTTTTAGTAAGTCCGGTTCGTTCCACAGGGAAATCTTTAAACAAAGCTTAACGCTATATTAGTTTTAATTTATAAAAATACAAATATATATATAAGTAATATTATTATTATAAAGGGGGGATTTTTACCGTTTAATGACCGGTTTGTCAATTTTTAAAACTTTAGTCGCAGTTAAAACCTAATGTAAAATATTAAATATAAATATAACTTAATTTAAAACGTAAAGTAAATAACGATAATGAAATTGCGATAAATAAAAGTGTGATAAAATAAAATTGTGATAATTAAAAAGTACGATAATTAAAAGTGCAATTAAATATGAAAATAAAGGAATTATGCTTATTTAAACTTCCGTAATCATGATGTTTGACGTGTTGATTTTAGTTTTATTCCCATGGGTTAATTGTCCTTTGTCCTGGATTATTTAATATGTCCGTCTGGTTTTTGTCCATAACAGTCCATCAGTCATAAATATAAAGTGCTAGTGTCCTCGTCAAATTATCCTTATACCCGAAGTCAAATATTCCAACTAATTAGGGACTTAAACTGTAACAAGGTTTTAATACTTTGTTTAATAATTACACCAGGTTATCGACTGCGTGTAACCCAAGGTTTTAATACTTTGTTATCAATTATGCCAAGTATCCTTGTACATAATTTCACCCCTGTTTTAATAATTCCATAGACCATTAATCCATTCCCGTGTCCGGTTAAATGAACGATTATTCGTACATATAAATATCTCGCCCGTCGTGTCCGATCGAGTGTATATGGTTATTTATAGGTACGTCCAATTTTAAATCTTTATATTAAAATTAACAAACTATCATTTAGTTAAACAAATATAAAGCCCATTAATAGCCCATAGTCTAATTTCCACAAGTGTCGTTCTTTTGTCCAAACCTCAATTATGGTACAAAGCCCAATTACCCAAATTTAAATATTTTTATCCCAACATCATGATTACTTCGGCTTAAATAAGCATAATAATAATTTAGCTACGAGACATTAATGTAAAAAGGTTGAACATAACTTACAATGATTAAAAATAGCGTAGCGTTACACGGACAGAATTTTGACTTACACCCTTACAACATTCGCTAACATACCCTTATTATTAGAAATTAAAATTAAAATTAAAATATAAATATAAATATTATACGTTGAGTAAGAAGAAGGAAAAAGATGTGTTTGATGTTCACCAAAGCTCGAAATTTATAGGCCTGTAGGTTGAAAAAGACATCCATGCGATCGCATGGATTTTGCTCCTCTAGGCCATGCGATCGCATGGCCAGCTGGGGAGGCTCACATGTCTTTATTTTTTAGTTTGTCGACGGTTTATTAAATAAATATAATATATATATATATATATATTAATTTTAAGAATTAATTATATATTATATTATATTATATTCATGTGCATAGTTGACTTGTAATTTTTAGTCCGCTGTGTCGAGCGTTGAGAGTTGACTCTGGTCCCGGTTCCGAATTTTCAAACGTCTTTGCGTACAATTTAATATCTTGTACTTTGCGTTTTATAACTTGTACTCTTGTCATTTTGAGACGTTTCTCATCAATAATTGGAACCACTTTGATTGTATTTTGTACTTTTGAGCTTTTTGGTCGTTTGCGTCTTCAATTCGTCGAATCTGTCTTTTGTCTTCACCTTTTATTATTTAAACGAATATCACTTGTAAATAGAACAGTTGCAACTAAAAGCTTGTCTTTCTTGAGGGATAATGCTATGAAATAGATGTTCGTTTTTAGCATTATCATGCACCGAATCAAGTGAGATAATAACCTCGAAGTACTAAACACCCGCCCACTAGCTCTAATGTCTAGTGCAGCATCCTGGGTGGGGATGTTAAACCCGATAGATCTACCTTTAGGATTCGCGCCTATTGTACATAGACAAGTAGTTTAATGTTACCAAGCTAGGGGATTTTTGATTTAAACTCACGTAGAATTAATTTTAGTACTTGTGCCTATTTCGTAAAACAGTTATAAAATACGCATGTATTCTCAGACCAAAAATATATAATGCAAAAGCATTTAAAAAGGGAGCTATGAAAACTCACATATCAATATTGTGGTTCAATATTATAGGAAAAGTATGCAGACGCAACGGAAATGATAAATGCAAGGTTGGCCTTTGATTCACGAACATAACTCCCGATCAATACCCATAACCTCCTTATTTAATACCCATGAATTCCTTAGCTTTAAACCATTTGAAAAACCTGTTTTGAAATCACTTGAACATAACCCCGTCGTAGTATTTTATGTATATTACTAATAATAATAAGACTACTTAATAATAATAAGACTAATAATAATAGGAGTAATAATAATAATTATAGTAATAATAATAATAATGATAAAATCTTACTAAGTAATATATATGTATGTATGTGTAAAAATGATCGATTGCAGAAACTGAATCGAGTCATATATATAGTATAATAATATAATATAATAATATAATAAAGTAATAATATAATAATAAAATAGTAATATAATAATAAAAGGAATCAAACGTGTGAATTAGAATTCAATAATATCTGCCGACAGTTTTCACGGACCGGTATTTTGTACTCTTGTTGCTAATAATTGACGGGTAAAAGTATGAGTAAAGATACCACTTTTTATATTTGAATACATAAATATCTGTTTTGGTCTTAAGCTTTATGAAATTAGTTGTACAAAGGTTCATTTATAAAGTTTATAAGTGTAATATGTGTTTTCCTAGTTTTTGACTGGACAAAGATATATAATATAATATAAATTTTAATATAATAATATAATAAATATAATAATATAATAATATTGAAATAAAATATAATAATATAATAATAAATTTAGAATCAAATTTGAATCGTAAATTTTTAAAAATCCGTATTTATTAAATACTTCAGGGGTATATTATGTAACTTATAATTAATAATTTCTATCATGTCGCTTTCATGTGAATAGTAAATTAATTAATTTCATTTCATTTACTATTCATATGAATAGTAAATGAATTAATTTCAATTCAACTATTTAAGCTACACGTTGTTGTACGTTGTGCTTTACAAATTGTATATTTTTAATTTAACTTCGTTTCTTAAAAAAAATTACAAAAATTGTATCATAAAAATAAAACGACTTAATACGTAAAAATTTTAATTTGAAATAGGATCGTTTAATAGTAAATTTTTGTCATTTCATATATAAATCATGACGGGTTCGAGTTTTAAATTATAGGTTGTTCGTGAATCGTAGGGTAAAGTCCAATGGTTAATTAAATGTATGAAAAAAATATTTTAATGCAACACATCAATTTGCTTATCTTGTCGAAATTATTAGAGTTTAAATTTGACCGAAATTTCCGGGTCATGACAGTACCTACCCATTAAAAGAAATTTCGTCCCGAAATTTATGCTAAAGAATGTTGATAACAAAAACGAGGTTATTTTCGTATCACGAAATATGATATAACTTGAATTCTTTAAATGAATTCGATTGTTAGTATAATCATTATCAAAGAAAATGATAAGATCGATGAATGGAGTATTTCGAGTACCCTAAATGGGTCGGGTTCCGTTTTATGATAAGTACAAGTTCAATAAATAGATAATGTCTCACTATTGAGAAATACAAATGAAATGATAAAGATTTCTTCGAAAATACGATTGATATGATTTCAAATCAGCATAACTAGTGTTATAAGCTGAAAGAAAAATGTAATGGCACGATTATATTAGCAAACTGCTAGAATCACGGAAAGTATAGAACTATCAAGAAAATACATTCTTGGTATGTTCAGATGTTAAGTAAAATAAAAGAGTCGTGTAACATGGCACATGATGACGTTATGATCTGTGAATCATCACGTTCCATTAGAAACTCAACATGACTTACTGTAATATAATCACGTTGATCAAGTATCATTATATTATACTAACTCATGCTTCAGTTCCCAACACTACTTCAAAAACATTCATAATTTAAACTCGAAGTTTTACAGAATATAGAAACTAAACAGTTTCCTTTATGATGTTTACAGATAACGCGAAGGGATAAATGATTTAAGATATGAATAGTTATGAAAATATTTTCAGAAATATCAAGGATATTTATAATGAAAGATACGATGATATCTTAGAATTTTAAAATCAAATTGTGATGAAGAAATTCATTCGCGATGATTTAGAGCGATTAAGGAGCAAGACATTCGCTAAAGATTTCATCAGAAATAGAATCATCAGGATTCTTTATGTACAAATTTAGTCCTTGTGATTTGTCCACAGTCTCCTTCATAATTTCGCATAATCCACTTTTTAGTACTAAATTTTCTATTGAGCGTTTCGAACACTCCATTCTTTATCATCATACTTTTGACTGTTAAGTTCGTTTAAAGTTTCTGCTGCTTCATTCAGCTTTTTGAATATTCAGAGTATTGGTTCATAACTTGAGTGCTTTTCAGAATTTCAAAATGGAAGATCATAATTCTAAGAGATAATTGTTATATGTATACATATAACTGTTGATGTAGAAATGCTATGAGATTCAAAATTGAAACGTCCGCGACTAATCCTCCCGGACGGAATCTTCAACAGTTGGTTCCATCGCGATGATCGACTCCAAGTAAGGTCCTTAATATGAGCTATTGCACAGCGGAAGACTTAAATCATACCTGAGAATAAACATGCTTTAAAAAGTCAACATAAAGTTGGTGAGATATATAGGTTTGATGCTGGCAGCATTATAACTATGGACCACAAGATTTTAAGTTTATAAACATAATACACTCGCAAGTGTATGAAAAGCATTCCAAGCAGTGGGCACCCGGTAACTAGCCTTAACAAGAGTGTGTACCCCTGAGTTATAATAATATGTGCACCGAATCAAGTGCGTTCCGTTAACCTCGAAGTACTAAACACCCGTTCTTCTAGTTTACTAGAACAACATCTGGGTGGGGGTGTAAAACCCGATAGATCTATCTTTAGGATTCGCGCCTACCAGTTCATAAACCAATAGTTAAAGTTACCAAGCTAGGGGATTTTTGATTCAAACCCATGTAGAACGTAATTTTAGTCACTTGTGTCCATAACGTAAATCATTTATAAAAACAGCGCATGTATTCTCAGCCCAAAAATATTTAAAGTTTAAAAGGGACTATATACTCACCTAATGTATTTTGTAGTAAAAATACATATAACACCATTGTATACGTATAAGGTTGGCCTCAGATTCACGAACCTATATCATTTGTATATATATTAATACACATAATCGTACTCAAACAGAAATTTATATATACTTATTAATTATTATTATTATTTATTATGATTTAATAGTGTTATATATATTTATGTCTTAACTTTATTTGTTATGTATTAAAATTAATACTTTCATACATAATTATATTGATATCTTATGATATATGTAAAAATGTTTATCTATTATGTTAGTAGTAATACTAATCAATAATAATAATAATAATAATAATAATAATAATAATAATAATAATAATAATAATAATAATAATAATAATAATAAAAAATAATAATAAAAATGATAATTTAAAATAAAGATACTTTTAATGGTATCGATAAAAATGATAACTTTAATAAATAATACTTTTTAGTAAAAATATTAATTTTTAACAATAATGAATATTTATAATTATAATTATAGTAATAATAGTAATACTTATTTTTGTAACAATAATTATCATTATACATACAAATGTTATTACTAATAGTAAACACAATCAATAACAATAATAATAATAATAATAATAATAATAATAATAATAATAATAATAATAATAATAATAATAATAATAATAATAATAATAACAATAATAATATTAATAATAATTAAAATTACCTTAAAGAGTTTTCTAAAAAAAAATGGCAAGAACCGGGATCGAACCTAAGATCTCTCGTTACTCCTATATGCACCCAAACCATCTGAACCAACTGGTTTTTCTGATTTATATTATAACATGAATTTATTTATTCGCAATTCTGCTTGTTTCCATTTTCATCTTCACTCAAAACTGAAACGACCAGACTATTGTTTAAACGTAATAACGAGTTTTAAAACTTGAATTAGGATGTGAAATGGAATTCGAAACAATCAATTGTGATTGTTATTGACTGTTTTTTTTTAAAAAAAATAATAGCAGTAACAGAAACAAAGACACGTTTGAACTCGTATGAAACTCAAAATCGATTTCGAATGTAGAGGTTGTTTCAGAACAATCTTTATACATAAACATGGTCTAAAATCACATATATAAACTTTTTGAAATATCAATTTTACTTGAAACATCAACACTTTTACGAATTTCATCAAAAAACCCGTCGTTTTACTTTTTAAGATGAATCTTTGATTTTAAAAATTCATACCCGATATTAGGAATTGGTATATGATATTTTGCAGATAGATTATGTTGATAATTCCTAAGACAACTACATTTTTAGATTTCGAAGAATGATTCGATTTTGAAGTTTTGATGAAAATAAGAAAAACAGAGGTATGCGGTTTTCTGTCCCTTCGTTTTCTGTTTTTTTTTTATCTAACGCAGCTTTAAACAATTTATAATCGAATATGATACTTAATTCAACCATGGAGCAGTGAAACGAGTTGTTATCTAGTGTTTATGCTTCGACAAATCAACACGGGTTAATAGGATAAATGAAGAAAATAATTAAAAGCAATAATTGACTTATAACTGTATTTGTATTTATCCTGTTTGATCTTTAATCTAATAACCAGTTAAGAGACAGATAATAACAACAATTACAGTAGGAAGCGAACTCTATTCCTAATTCTGAATTTATTCGTAAAAATTTTATCTAAAAACAATATTAATAATTATTAATAATAATAAGAAAATACTAATAACAATAATAATATTAATAATAATAATAATAATATTAATAATAATATTATATCAAAATAATTCTAATAATCGAAATAATGATTTTAATAAGTTTAACAATAATTTATAATAATTATAATAGTAAAAAAAAATGATAATAATAGTATTATTAATGATACTAATAATGATATTGGATTAATACACAATAATAATAAATATAATGATAGTAGATTTAACCAAAATAATGCTAATGCTACTTATAATATTTATACTACTTATTATAGAGATAGAATTACTAATAATGATAAATATAGAAATATAAAAATACTTATAATAATAAAAGTAATTATTATAACAATATAATGATTTTAGTATTGATAATTTCAATGTTAATAATAATATTATCAATATCACCAACAATAATACTAATCTTAATAATATAAATATTAACAATAATAATCTAATAATTTATACATATTTAATTCCAATACCGAATCTATATTTTATAAATTCAAATTAATACACATATATTTACATTTACATATACATATTTAATTATTGTTCGTGAATCGTTGGGCTTGATCAAAGGGTAACTAATTATCCAGACATAGATTTCAGACTTTCTAGACTCAACATTAAGGTTTTTGCTTATCGTGTCAGAAACATATAGAGTTTAAGGTTTAAACTTGGTCGGAAATTTCCGGGTCGTTACAGTACCCACTCGTTAAAGAAATTTCGTCCCCGAAATTTTGGTAAAGGTTGTCATAAATAACAATAGAAATGTTTTCATGACGAATATGAGGTAATATTAGAGTTTTATCATTATTGAAAGATATGAATAAAGTGATTCGATCATGTGAAACGCACGAGTGAAGCTATCACAAAAGATTGAGATAGAGATTTAACTTTTGACGTAGTCACAGTGAACTTCCGGAATCTAAGAGATTTAAAAGGAAATCTTGAAAATCTTAAAAGATTTGATTCTTCGGCGAATAAGGAAATTATGATCTTCCTTGATTTAATGCGCCAATCTGTTTTGATTTCTCTATCGGATATTTCACTATAAATCCATTCCCCTTTGTTTCTTTATTTCCACAGCTCACACTATCTATTCTTTCCCCCTTACTCCATACTTTAAAACATTTGTCAGTATGCTCCATCCCGTTCTGATTCTTGTTATACTTCTAACTTTCATATCTTTCATTCTTCTCTTTCATCTGCCACCAGAAGAATCTATTCACTTCTATTTTTTTCCTTGGAATTATAATGTTTTTAATTCTCCCGTGTCTTTACGTTGCAATACGTATTGATATACACGGTTTGTAATTTCTGAGAGATTGTTGAGTTTTATATCCTTCATTATTTTTCGAATCTCCATGCATTCGTTTTCTCTTCCCGACCTCGAGTCAAGCGAATAATGGTGCGGAATTCGTAGATATGAGATTTGGAATGAACATAGCTAATGCTCTTAGAAAGAAACGGTAATGGCACGATTTTGATTTGTCAAATTACTAGAATATCATGGAAAAGACCGAATCATCAAGAAAAATATTTTCTTGATACGTTAGAGATTGGATAGAATGTAAGAGCCGTGTAACATGACACATGATGATGGTACTGTGAATCATCACATTCCATTAGAAACTCAACATGACTTACTGTAATATAATGAAGTTGATCAAGTTTCATTATATTATACTAATTCATGCATCAGTTCCCAACACTGCTTCAAAACATTCTTATTTTAAATTCGAAGGTTTTAGAACTTAGAAATTAACACAGTTTCTTTTATATTGTGACGCAGATATTACGGAGAATTAAATAATTTCAGATATGGATAGTTGTGAAAATATTTTCAGAAACATCGATGATATTTATAATAAAAGATATGATAATATCTTGGAATTTCTAATGTCGAAGGATGATGATGAAGATTGACCCGTAAGGGTTTAGATTCAGAAGCAAGGTGTTTGCTAAAGAATCGTCATGATTCCTTATGTACAAGTTTAGTCCTTGTAATTTGTTCAGAGTCTCCTTCACGGTTTGCTCAATCCGGTCTCCAGTACTAAATTTTTCTATCGAGCGTTCCTAACACTTCCTCCTTCTATTATCAACTTTTGGTCATTAAGACCATCCACAACATGCTGCTTCGTCGGCATTTCATGAACTAGTTCGCAGTTCAGGGTGTTTTTCAGAACTTCAAATTCGAAATATGTAACTCTTAGGGATATACGTTGTAGGTATGACGGGAGAATTTCTACGAGAATTTCAAAATACTGATTTGCGGATTTCGCCAAAAACATAACGAGTTGCTGGTACATCTGCTGATGATGTTGCGAAATATAAAAAGTTCTCCGGTAGCGACGGCGGAAGGACAAGGTATAAATATCTAGATAAGAGTAGTCTCACTGAGAAGTCGAAGTGGAGCTGTGACAAAATTAGCTTCCCGAAAAGAAATTGTAGGGTTGTTTTTGCTAATAAATGGCAAAGGATTCAACACGATATGTGTTAAACTATGAATTTGGATTCGAAAGTTATTAAGGTGCATAAATCTTTCTTCCGTAGACGAGGTGCGGCTGGTTCAACTTCTCGATCGAGGTGTTTTCAAGAATTATGAAAAGATTCGAACGAAGATTATGATTGTCGAGGTACAAATGAGGTTTAGAATGAAATCAAGTGGCAAACTTGAAGAATTGTTTAGTTTCATATGTTATAATCAATATTTTAATTCATTTTAATTGTCCAAAGTTAGCAGTCCGTCCAATAATTCAATGATTCATATATAATTTAATATATAATATTCGAATTAAATAATACGTATCGTGACCCGTGTACCGGTCTCAGTGTCGATCACAACTCAAACCATATATATATTTTGGAATCCACCTCAACCCTGTATAGCCAACTATAGAGTGTCTATGGTCGTTCCGAAATATATATATAGATGGGTCGATATGATAGGTCGAAACCTTGTATACGTGTCCCGATATTTAAAATGCGTAAATAACAGAATGACGATAAATAAAGTGCGTAAAATAAATAACAGAAATTAAATGACGATAAATAAAATTGCGAGAATGTAAATTGCGAGAATGTAAATTGCGATAAATTAAATGTTAATCAGTTAGCTGGGAACAGTTAGCCGGAACAGTTAGCGTGGAATCCTAACCAAATTTCAATTAGTTAATCCATTTGTTTCTAACAAATTTTATTTTGTCCAATGTTTTCTTCGTTATGCCACTTGTTGGATTCGGATAGGTAAAAATCCAAATATGAAATTTAAATGGAAATGGTTAATCTGAGGTGAACGGATACCTTTATCGGTGATTGTAAGCAGGATAGTAAATGATCGTTGAATCAGATTCGAAGAATGTACAGTGTAACTTATTAATGTGAATTCTAAATATTCCTTGGGTACTACCCACCCGTTAAAATATTCTCATCATTAACAGTTTGTACGAAAGAAGTTTTAATTACAATCTTTATGAAATATACTTGCATATATATTTTCTTCGGATGTAATTATGAATTTAATGAGTCAATAGAATATTATACTCATTTGATTTATTGTTGGCACTTGATTACATGATCTCTAAAACATTAGAGATTACATAATTGCCATGTCGAACAAAGGTAAATGAGGTAGAACAATACGTAGAACGAAATTAATCGATGTAGAACGATATGTAGAACGAAGATCATACTCTAAATACAGATAGTAATATTGAGGCGTGTGATGTTGATATTCGAGGTACAGATTATGATGTTGAGAGTTACGGCGCCGTCATGGTTTAGGGATGATAAGGGTACTGTCGACGTTGATGATGGTGGTGCTGATTATGCTGCTGGTGCTGCTGCTGGTGTTCGTAACCTTCGCACCATGCTTTCCAAAGCCGTCACGCGAGCGTGAAGTTTGTTAACTTCTGCTAGTACACCGAGATGATTGGCGGTCGAAGCGAGCGAATGAACAAGATTTGTGATATAGGATATTATGTAATCGTGACGAGATACTCTAGGAATGAGTGTGAAAATGATGTTTTGAATAGATTCGCCGATAAGTGCCTCAGGTTCATCGCCAAGGGGTAATTGGATGGATGGAAAGGATCCTCAATGTGAAATGATTTCCGGATATCGGATGATATTCTAACTATATAGAATATCTATATGTAATACTATAGATTTCGTAGGCTACAAAGGATGTTACGGCATATATCAGGCAAATCTACAGATACGTCAAGATAGGAATTATCAGATACGCTAAGATATGAATTTCGTCTATGCACTATAGATGCACTAAATGCAGTAGAGCGTGTCTAGACTTGGGAATGATAGGCAGGCAATTTCCTAAGGATGATAAACAGATGATTTCCGACTAGAAATGATAAGCAAAACTTTTGACAGGCAGCCACGGTCAAAGTCCAGACTCACTAATGTATCCTAACAACTACTAGTCAGACACACTAATGCAAGACCTGGTTCACTAAGACCACCGCTCTGATACCAACTGAAACGTCCGCGACTAATCCTCCCGGACGGAATCTTCAACAGTTGGTTCCATCGCGATGATCGACTCCAAGTAAGGTCCTTAATATGAGCTATTGCACAGCGGAAGACTTAAATCATACCTGAGAATAAACATGCTTTAAAAAGTCAACATAAAGTTGGTGAGATATATAGGTTTGATGCTGGCAGCATTATAACTATGGACCACAAGATTTTAAGTTTATAAACATAATACACTCGCAAGTGTATGAAAAGCATTCCAAGCAGTGGGCACCCGGTAACTAGCCTTAACAAGAGTGTGTACCCCTGAGTTATAATAATATGTGCACCGAATCAAGTGCGTTCCGTTAACCTCGAAGTACTAAACACCCGTTCTTCTAGTTTACTAGAACAACATCTGGGTGGGGGTGTAAAACCCGATAGATCTATCTTTAGGATTCGCGCCTACCAGTTCATAAACCAATAGTTAAAGTTACCAAGCTAGGGGATTTTTGATTCAAACCCATGTAGAACGTAATTTTAGTCACTTGTGTCCATAACGTAAATCATTTATAAAAACAGCGCATGTATTCTCAGCCCAAAAATATTTAAAGTTTAAAAGGGACTATATACTCACCTAATGTATTTTGTAGTAAAAATACATATAACACCATTGTATACGTATAAGGTTGGCCTCAGATTCACGAACCTATATCATTTGTATATATATTAATACACATAATCGTACTCAAACAGAAATTTATATATACTTATTAATTATTATTATTATTTATTATGATTTAATAGTGTTATATATATTTATGTCTTAACTTTATTTGTTATGTATTAAAATTAATACTTTCATACATAATTATATTGATATCTTATGATATATGTAAAAATGTTTATCTATTATGTTAGTAGTAATACTAATCAATAATAATAATAATAATAATAATAATAATAATAATAATAATAATAAAAAATAATAATAAAAATGATAATTTAAAATAAAGATACTTTTAATGGTATCGATAAAAATGATAACTTTAATAAATAATACTTTTTAGTAAAAATATTAATTTTTAACAATAATGAAGATTTATAATTATAATTATAGTAATAATAGTAATACTTATTTTTGTAACAATAATTATCATTATACATACAAATGTTATTACTAATAGTAAACACAATCAATAACAATAATAATAATAATAATAATAATAATAATAATAATAATAATAATAATAATAATAATAATAATAATAATAACAATAATAATATTAATAATAATTAAAATTACCTTAAAGAGTTTTCTAAAAAAAAAATGGCAAGAACCGGGATCGAACCTAAGATCTCTCGTTACTCCTATATGCACCCAAACCATCTGAACCAACTGGTTTTTCTGATTTATATTATAACATGAATTTATTTATTCGCAATTCTGCTTGTTTCCATTTTCATCTTCACTCAAAACTGAAACGACCAGACTATTGTTTAAACGTAATAACGAGTTTTAAAACTTGAATTAGGATGTGAAATGGAATTCGAAACAATCAATTGTGATTGTTATTGACTGTTTTTTTTTAAAAAAAATAATAGCAGTAACAGAAACAAAGACACGTTTGAACTCGTATGAAACTCAAAATCGATTTCGAATGTAGAGGTTGTTTCAGAACAATCTTTATACATAAACATGGTCTAAAATCACATATATAAACTTTTTGAAATATCAATTTTACTTGAAACATCAACACTTTTACGAATTTCATCAAAAAACCCGTCGTTTTACTTTTTAAGATGAATCTTTGATTTTAAAAATTCATACCCGATATTAGGAATTGGTATATGATATTTTGCAGATAGATTATGTTGATAATTCCTAAGACAACTACATTTTTAGATTTCGAAGAATGATTCGATTTTGAAGTTTTGATGAAAATAAGAAAAACAGAGGTATGCGGTTTTCTGTCCCTTCGTTTTCTGTTTTTTTTTTTATCTAACGCAGCTTTAAACAATTTATAATCGAATATGATACTTAATTCAACCATGGAGCAGTGAAACGAGTTGTTATCTAGTGTTTATGCTTCGACAAATCAACACGGGTTAATAGGATAAATGAAGAAAATAATTAAAAGCAATAATTGACTTATAACTGTATTTGTATTTATCCTGTTTGATCTTTAATCTAATAACCAGTTAAGAGACAGATAATAACAACAATTACAGTAGGAAGCGAACTCTATTCCTAATTCTGAATTTATTCGTAAAAATTTTATCTAAAAACAATATTAATAATTATTAATAATAATAAGAAAATACTAATAACAATAATAATATTAATAATAATAATAATAATATTAATAATAATATTATATCAAAATAATTCTAATAATCGAAATAATGATTTTAATAAGTTTAACAATAATTTATAATAATTATAATAGTAAAAAAAAAATGATAATAATAGTATTATTAATGATACTAATAATGATATTGGATTAATACACAATAATAATAAATATAATGATAGTAGATTTAACCAAAATAATGCTAATGCTACTTATAATATTTATACTACTTATTATAGAGATAGAATTACTAATAATGATAAATATAGAAATATAAAAATACTTATAATAATAAAAGTAATTATTATAACAATATAATGATTTTAGTATTGATAATTTCAATGTTAATAATAATATTATCAATATCACCAACAATAATACTAATCTTAATAATATAAATATTAACAATAATAATCTAATAATTTATACATATTTAATTCCAATACCGAATCTATATTTTATAAATTCAAATTAATACACATATATTTACATTTACATATACATATTTAATTATTGTTCGTGAATCGTTGGGCTTGATCAAAGGGTAACTAATTATCCAGACATAGATTTCAGACTTTCTAGACTCAACATTAAGGTTTTTGCTTATCGTGTCAGAAACATATAGAGTTTAAGGTTTAAACTTGGTCGGAAATTTCCGGGTCGTTACAAAAATACTGATTGCTGATCCCCGATAATTGGTAAGGCAATTCTTGTTACAAGATGCGGATGAGTATATGATAGGGTTTCACTGAATGTAATGATTTTTCTGAAAGTCAAAGATAAATAAAGTTGTTGGTAAGTTTACTATTCATGTGGTGGAATATAAGCGGTTCTCCGATAACGTTAATGAAAGGCAAACTTATATATCAAGGTTATAATATAGTTTATTCGAACGAAAGTTCGATGTTGATTTGCAGGAGCTGTGACAAAATTGGTTAATTTGGAAATGAATTGCAAAGTTATTTTTGGTAATAACAACGCCAAAGGAGTTAGCACAGATACGTGTTAAACATTTACTCAGGTTTCGAGAGTTTTTCAGGTGCATAACTATATGCATAAATCTTTACTTCCGTAGATGAAGTGAGGTTGGTTCATCCTCTCGATTGAGGTGTTTTCAAGAATCATGAAAGGTTTGAACACAGATTGTAATCATCAAGATACAAATGAGGTTTAAGATGAAATCACGTGGCAAACTTGAAGAATTGTTTAGTTTCATATGTTATAATCAATATTTTAATTCATTTTAATTGTCCAATGTTGGTAGTCCACAGTTAGTAGTCCACAGTTAGTAATTCAATAATTTATATATATATATATATATAATATTCGAATTAATTAATTCGTATCTTGACCCATTGTATACATGTCTCAGACTCGATCACAACTCAAGGTATATATATTATTGTAGAATCAACCTCAACCCAGTATAGCTAACTCGAGTGTAACACCCCATTTATCTAAACATGATGCTCGGGGCATCATTTGAAGTCCAAGAATGATTATTTAATAGTTTGGATGTAATGCTTTGACCACGTTTGACTTTGGGATGTTTTAAAAGTGAAATTGGAGTACATCAGGTAATCTGTCGAGTTTGAGTGCAGTTTGTCGCGTTCTGGTATGTCGCGTTCCGTGACAAACATGCTTGAAATGAGACAAGTTCTGATGGTGATTTCTGACCACTTTGTCGCGTTTGAGTGCTGTTTATCGCGTCCTGGTGTCGCGAAACGCGACGAAGTGTCGCGAAACGCGACAAATGTCGCTGAAATGACTTTTTAGCCATTTTAAATGGCATCTTTTAGGGGTATAATAGTCCTTTCACTTGTGGCCGGTTTTGGGGAGTTTAAAGCTGATTCAACCTTACCCAATCCTCATTTATCACATCTTCACCTTCACCAATTAAATCCTAGAGAGAGAGTTAGGGTTTAGTGAGAGAGAGCTCACTTGAAGAAGAAGAAGAAGAAGACCAAATCCTACCCAAGTCCGAGTTTTAAAGTTGTTCCCTACGTCTCTAGCTACGTTGTGATTGTATTGGTAAGTCTTAACTCTATGTTTTGAGTTTAATTGGTTTATGGCTAGGGTTTTGTGTACTTGAGGCTTGTATGACCATTTGGGGGTTAAATGGGTTATATATATGTATGTATAATTATTGCATTCACTAAGCATTGCTTACCCTCTCGTTTTTTACCATTTTATAGGTTCCGGCGTGGACAAGGGTAAGGGCATTCGTTTGGATTAGAGATCCCGCCTTATTGTTAGGGGACGCTTTTGGATTTGTTAGCTTTGGAAGTTGGCCTAACGTTTTGGATAGTTTAGTCCTAAAGCATGCTCGAAGTGTTGTTTGGATTATAAACTATCATTTGTAGTGGGGCGAACTTGTATCAAACTTAATTAATGGCCTTCATGCCTTGTAAACATTTAAATTGTGGTACGTTTTAAATGAAACTTGTGGAATGGTTTACATATTTTATTGGCGCGTAAATGTGAAAAAAAATATATTGTATGGAAATATGGGTTGGGTTGTTTCAAGTGGTATCAGAGCATGGTCTAAGGGATTTAGGCGACTTGAGATAGGTGCCTAGACTTAGACTTATTTGTGTACGTGCTTTATGCTGGACTTGTAGGAGACGGGTCGGACCGGGAGTTGATTAGTGCTTAGGTTTATGTGAATTAACCTTGTACTAATTGTTTTGTGTTATTTTAGCGATCATCGAGCGAGATAGGGGTTGTACTAGCAAGTTAATGCGACGTGCTCGCATAACAATGATTAGCTACCATTGTTACGGGTTCAAATCATGTCAAACAAGCGATATACGATGATTGTTGAGCAAGATGGGGTAATGTGGTGTAGATGTATATACATATGTGTTAAGTCCTTTCATTTTGTGTTTAATTTACTTCGTTTTATAGAATGAAGATGAGAAATGGACACGACACCAATGACGGAAGTACGAGTGAGGACGTCGAACTCACGGTCAAGGTCGAGGCCATCTTTTAAAGGCTAAAAAAGGACTTTCTTGACGATGTTCGAAAGGTTTTCCAAGAGTCAGTTGATGGACAAGTGACCGAAATGATAAATGAACGAATGAAAGCCGCAATAGGGGAGGCTTTGGAAGCTAGAAACATTTATCCTCGAGGCGAAGGGGGTGAAGGTAATGGTGGGGGTGGAAGGCGGGACTTCCACTACAAGAATTTCAAGGATACTCAACCTCCGATGTTTAATGGGGTGAGGGATCCATTGAAAAGCACTTGTTGGATTTCCGATATCGAGGGAGCTTTCCGTACCGCAGAATGTCCTCCCGAGAAGAAGACGAGGTATGGGTCTAGCATGTTACGTGAAGAAGGCAAGTTGTGGTGGGACGATAAAATCAATTTATATGGTGAAGAGCAATGTATGAGCTTGACATGGGAGGAGTTTAAGAAGGAATTTTTCCAAGAATACCGAACTTCTTCCGACCTTGATAGAATCCGGGACGAGTTGCATCATTTGCAACAAGGTTCAATGGACTTGGTTACTCTCAAGTCTACCTTTTTGGCAAAGACTCATTTTTCCCGGAATATGTTGGTGACGATCACAAGCTAATGAAAGATTTCTACCGTACCTTGAACGATGAGTTAAAGGGTAAGATTAGTCGGGGAATGGCTAAGACTTTTGAAGAACTATTTGAGTTGGCTCGGAGTTTTGAACCGGAGGTTCCGAGGAAGAGTGATTTCACCTTTTCAAAGAGAAAGTTTGAAGGTTCGAGCCATTCGAACTTTTCAAATAAAAAGAATAAGAAAGGCTCTGAAAGCTTAAATAGTGTGAAGAAGGGTGCTTCCGGGGGTTTCGGGCCCACGTGTTTTAATTATAAACAAAGGGGACACATGGCCCGTGATTGTACCAATGGCCTGAACAAATTTACTTGCTATAATTGTGGTAAGGAAGGGCACAAGAAGCCGGAATGTCCCGAGTTGAATAATGATCATGTTAAGAAATTGGAGAGAGCGGCGGGCACGGCTAGGGGTCGCAACTATTTGATGACGAATGATGAAGCTAAGCAATCCAACAAAGTTGTCTCAGGTACTTTTATGGTTAACTCTAATCCGGCAAGGATTTTATTTGATAGCGGTGCAAATTTGTCGTTTGTGTCTCCAAAATTTGTGCCTAAACTTGATAGACCGTTAGCTAAGTTAAGTCGTCCGGTAGAAGTCGAAATAGCGGACGGCAAGACGGTGCTAGTGGTTGATGTGTGTAAGAATTGTGACGTTGTTTTTGGGGCCGAAAGCTTTAAAATTGATCTCATCCCTATGACTTTGGGCGATTTTGATATCGTTGTTGGTATGGATTAGCTCGATCGAAATAGAGCCGATATTGCATGCCATGAGAAATTTATCCGCGTGAAGACCCCAAGTGGGGGAGAGTTAATTATTCACGGCGATAAATGAAGAAGACTTGTGCCGATATGTTCTTTTGCACGGGCACGTCGTTTTCTTGTTAGTGGTGGCATGGCTTTTCTTGCCCATGTTGTTGATACTCGTGATGAGCCACCACCCATTCGTGAAATTTCGGTGGTTAGTGAATTCGAAGACTTTTTTAGGACGAGTTACCGGGTGTTTCGGCGGAAAGACAAGTTAAATTTCGCATTGAGTTGGTTCCGGGAGCTACTCCCATTGCTAAAACTCCTTATCGTTTAGCACCGACGGAAATGCAAGAGTTGTTAAATCAAACCCAAGAGTTTCTTGAGAAGGGTTTTATTCGACCGAGTGCTTCGCCATGGGGCGCTCCGGTTTTATTCGTAAAAAAGAAGGATGGTAGTATGCGAATGTGCATCGATTACCGGGAGTTGAATAAAGTGACGATCAAGAATCGTTATCCATTGCCTCGGATCGACGATTTGTTTGACCAACTCCAAGGTGCAATGTATTTCTATAAAATCGACCTACGATTCGGCTATCACCAAATGCGGGTCCGTGAGGAAGATATTGAGAAAACGGCTTTTTGAACGCGTTATGGGAATTTTGAGTTTATAGTTATGCCTTTTGGTCTTACGAATGCACCGGTGGCATTCATGGACCTTATGATCCGAGTGTGCCAACCTATGTTGGACAAGTCGGTAATTGTGTTCATTGACGACATACTTATCTATTCGAAAAGTATGAAGGAACATGAACATCATTTGCGTGGTGTGTTGAAGACGTTGCGGAAGGAGAAGTTGTATGAAAAATTCTCCAAATGTGAATTTTGGCTAAGGGAAGTTCAATTCCTTGGCCATATTGTGAACCAAGATGGTATTCAAGTAGATCCGGGGAAGATTGAGACGGTAAAGAGTTAGGGACGTGTGACGATCGCTCCAAATCCATATGGACGAACACGTCATTCATCGATTTCATTGCGAGGTATTTGACCTCTATATGATACGTTTTGTAAACATTGCATTCTTTAGAAAAGGCACACCATCAATGAATATTTAAATCAAAGGTTCTCGACATCTGATGATTTCTATATATAGACAATCACCGTAAATAATAGTGTACAATAGTAATTCCGTTGACAATGCAGTCAAAATAAGATACATGGTGATGATTTTGTGAATGCAACGTTTTCTTGAATAAAGTATGCAAGACTCCATGCACATAGCTTGTATAACATGTAAGCAAATAGCGGAAGACTTCTGGAGAACCTGAGAATAAACATGCTAACAAGTGTCAACACAAAGGTTGGTGAGTTCATAGTTTTAATGTTTTGCATAATCTGTACATAAAAGTGGATCACAAGATTTCAGTTGTTCCATTCAGAAACGTTTATTAAAATATTCTACGAAATTGAGCACCCTGGTAACTAAACTTAACGTATATATAATTTGTACCCATTGTATAATCATCTTAAAAATACACGTAAACCAACGTGTACGCTTCTCAAATAGCATACGTCCGTTAAAAGGCTAGTGCTCTAGCTCGAACGGGGATGTCAAGCCCTATGGATCCATATACAACTACTCGCGCCCACTAGTTCTTATAACTGGCAGTTACTAGTTACCAAAGCTAAGGGATTTTCGGTTCAAACTCGGTGTAGAATTTAGTATGTACTTGTGTCCATTGTGTTTAAATTAAAGTGCATGTATTCTCAGCCAAAAATATATATTGCAAAAGCAATTAAAAAGGGAGCAAATGAAACTCACCTTAGCAGCACATAAAGTTGTTCATCATAATGTGACCGAAACTCGAATTACCAAATAATAGTAGATCTCAACCTAGAGAACATATGTTGGTCAATAAATATCTATCAAGCTAGGTCAGGTCATAGTGTATCACAATCCTAATGCTCGAGATCGACATACAAAAGTTTATCCAAAGTCGTTTCAAAAAGTCAATTTTGACAGTAGTTCAACAAAACGAGACGTACCTTATATAAGGATTCATTTACTCGGTTGGTAATATTCAAAAATCCATTTTATCAATCTCGTAAACAAGTTGTTTAAATCTTAATTGCAGATTCAAAAGCAATTTCAATTAACGTCAATCATAATTCAGTTGATCATATCTTTTAATCCGTTTATCGAAACTATTCGGTGTCAAAAAGAAAAGTTATTGATTTTTCGCCAGCTTTCCAAAAACATGTATATCATATACCTTTTACCAGTAATATATGTATTTAATTCGTGATTCATCATAAACTGTTTAACGACAAAATTTAGCATACAAGCTTGTATAAATATATATACTCAAGCACTAGACATGGATACACTATTAGTATATAAAAGATAAAATATAAATGCTTACGTATCAATAATGTGATTCAATATTTCAGAAAAGTACGTAGACGTAACAGAGATGACAAACACTAGGTTTGATTCATAAATATACCCTCGAACATTACCCATAATTTCCTTAGCTCTATCCCGCTTGAAACCCCATTTTGAAAGTGACACGCTCAAAACCTCGTCGTAATATTTTATGTATAATACTAATACTACTAATTAAGATTAATAATAATAATAATAATATTAATCTTAATAATAATAATAATAATAAGATTAATAATAATAATAATATTAATCTTAATAATAATAATAATAATAATAATAATAATAATAATAATAATAATAATAATAATAATAATAATAATAATAAAAATAATAATAAATAATAAATATAATACGGAGTAATATAGATAAATATGTTTGTGTAGGAATTAAGCTAGAACTCGATCAATTTATAGAACCTTTTCTGAAAAAGTACCCCATGCGATCGCATGGGATTTGTGCTTCAAGGCCATGTGATTGCATGGCCCTCTGATCCAGCTCACAAACTTTTAACTTTTTGTTTGTCGACATAATTTTATATAATATATATAATATATTTAATTTATATAATTAATTATATATTATATTAAATTCACATGCATAGTTGACTTGTAATTTTTGTTCCGATAAGTCGTACGTCATCACTCGACTTATGTCCCGGTTCCAGTTTTTCAAATGTCCGTTCGTACGCTGAGAAAACTTGTATTTTACATTTCGTGTCACGTACCTTTGTCAAAATATAGCCTTAAATTATTCCTAAACTATACCACTCAAAGTATATCTTAAACTTTCGAGTATTTTGGTCATTTACTTCTATAAATCATCGTCTCGCTATTTGTTAATATATATATAATAACAAATCGTTTTATGACCAAGTTAATATATATTTTCAACATTCATAAACACGTTTTAAATATACGTCGCAAATTATTCATACAATTAATATTCCAACTTATCATATATATTTAAATAAATATTTAAACCAATAAGTTTAATGTACAGTATCAAACAATTAATACATTGTTACGTTTTCAAGTTATAGTATATATATATATATATATATATATATATATATATATATATATATATACATATAATTGTTCGCGAATTGTCAAGAACAACCAAAAGGTATTTGAATATATGAAAGTAGTTCAAAAATTTTGAGATTCAGTTTTACAGACTTTGCTTATCGTGTCGAAAATGTTAATCATACAAAGATTAAGTTTAAATTTGGTCAGAAATTTCCGGGTCATCACAGTACCTACCTGTTAAAGAAATTGCGTCCCTAAATTTGAGTGAGGTCGTCATGAGTAACAATAAAAATGTTTTCATGATGTATATGTGTTGATAAATAGAGTTTTATCACCGTTGAATAATATGGATAAAACAATCCGATTAATCAAAGCGTATGAGAGAAGTTATCATAAAAGAGTGAAATGAAGAATAGAGATTCGTCTTAACTCTTGATGGATTAACGATTGATTTCCGTAATTTAAGGAATAGAAAATCTTCATAATCTAAATAAGATTTGATTCTTCGAAATTTAAGGAAATTAAGATTTCCTTTAAATACGTAATCTGCCTCGATTGCTATGTCTGATATTTTGCTATAAATTAACCACTTACGTTTCATTATTTTTACCACTCCTACATCTTCTTCCTTATTTCATACTTCCAAAAGATTGTGAAATGCTTAATCCAGTTCTGATTCTTGATATTTTCTTGGCTATCGTATTCTTAATTCTTCTTTTTCATCTGCCACCAGAGGAAATTATTTTCTTCTACTATTACCTTGGGGTTATAGTATTTTTCATTCTCCCGTATCTTTATATTGCTATACGCATTGATATACACGGTTTGTAATATATGTGTTGTTGTCAGGCTTTATATTTTCCCTTATATTTCAAAGTTCCTGCTTCTGTCTTCTATAATTATTATCATCCCCAGTTAATACTTTCTTTTATTTTCAGTGATTTATACCCCAATTTCTATTTCGGAGTTTTGTCCCTTCGTTTCTTCTTCTTCTTGTGACTAAGCATTGCTTGTAATGGTCCAGAATTCGTAGGTATGGATTTTGAAATGAACATAGTTAATGTTCTAAGAAGGAAATTATAATGTCAACATTTTGATTTGTCAAATTACCAGAATATCCGAAAAAGACCGAATCATCAAGAAAATATTTATTTGATATTCTTAGAGATTAACTAGAATACAAGAGTCGTATGACATAGCACATGATGATATTATGATCTGTGAATCATCACGTTCCATTTAGAAACTTAGCATGACTTACTGTAATATAATCACGTTGATCAAGTGTCATTATATTATACTAACTCATGCTTCAATTCCCAACACTACTTCAAAAACATTCATATTTTAAACTTGAAGGTTTCAGAATTTAGAAACTAAAATAGTTTCTTTTATGATATAATACAGATAGTGCAAAGAGATAAATTATTTCAGATAAGAATAATTATGGAAATATCCTCAGAAATATGGAGGATATTTATAATGAAAGATACGATGATATCTTAAAATTTCTAATATCAGAGGATGATGAAGAATATTGTCCGTAAGGGTTTAGAGTCAGGAGCAAGGTATTCGTTAATGACTTTAGCAGATACTGAATCATTTAGATTCTTTGAAGGTAGATTTCGTTTTTGTGATTTGTCCACAGCCTCCTTCATGCCCTGCTCAATCCGTTTTCCAGTTCCAAACCTTCTCTTTTTCTCAGCTTTACCACCATACTATTCTTTATCATCAAACTTTTAACTGTTAAGGTCGTTTACAGTTTTTGCTGCTTCATCAGCATTTTTCCAAAATTCGGAGAACTAGTTTCGTAGTTTGGGGTGTTTTTCAGAAACTTCACATTTTTAGTATGTAAGTCTAGAAGATATACATTATATGTATATATATAACTGTTGGCGTAGAATTGCTGCGAAATTCGAAATACTGATTGCTAATTCCCGGTAGTTGGTATGACAATTATTGTTACAAGATGTAGGTGAGTACATGATGGGGTTTCAATGAGTATAATGATTTTTCGGAAGGTCACAGATCAATGAAGTTGTTGGTAAATTTACTGCTAATGTGGTGAAACATGAAAGGTTCCCCAGTAACAAGAACGTATATGTCAAGGTTATAATAAGGCTAATCTGAAAAGTCAAAGTTGACTGGTTGAAAGTGTGGTAAAACTGGATACTTTGAAAAGGAATTGCAAGATTATTTTCGGTAATAACGATGCTAAAGGATCTTTCATAGTTTTGAAGTCAAAGTATAGCTTTGAAAGATGTAGGAATCTAAGAATGATGTCTTTTGTTAAATCTTGACTTGGATTTTGATTTGTCAAAATCAAAATATGTAATCAAATTTGGATGAGAATGGTTGTTTTGATTTTTATAAAAGAATATATATATTGTTGTGAAAGTAGTGAGTATAGTTGATAATTTGCTGAATCAGAATAGAAGAATGTAACATATTAATTGTGAATTTATATATCTCTCGGGTATTACCTACCTGTTAAAATATTCACACTATTAACAGTTTGTACAAAAGAATTTTCTTAACTACAATCTTTATGAAAATATACCTACATATATATATTTTCTCTAGACGTAATCATGGATTTAATGAGTTAACATAATATTAATCTCATCTGGTTTTCGACTTGGACTAGAATATATAATCTCTAAAACTTTTAGAAACTACATATTCTCTGCAGAATATTTCATTGATGAAGTTATGAATCAATACTTCATCGTTTCTTGTTGTTGGTATTCCTTGGTATCTATGACGTTGTTGTTCGAGGTACTGATTGTAATGTTGAGGTGTGGGATGCGGAGGTTGTTGTTGGTGGTGGTAATGGTACTGTTGGTGTTGATGATGGTGGTACTGCTGATGCCGGTGATGCTGCTGGTGCTTGTAACCTTTGCACCATATTTTCCAAAGTCACTACCCGAGCGCGAAGCTCGTTGACTTATTCTATTACACCGGGGTGGTTGTCGGTTCGGACGAGTGGACGAATAAGATCTAGAATTTGAGATAATATATAATCGTGACGAGATACTCTGGAAATGAGAGAGAAAATGGTGTCTCGAACAGGTTCGCCGGTAAGTGCTTCAGGTTCTTCGCCAAGAGGGCAATGTGGTGGATGGAAGGGATCGCCTTCTTCTTGTCTCCAATAATTAAGTAGGCTACGAACCCATTCCCAATTCATCCAGAATAGATGATGGCTAATTGGTTGATCCATTCCGGTTACACTGTCTTCGGAATTCAGGTGAATATCCATATCAGAATAGCTGTCAGAGTTTAAGGAATTTGAACTAGATACGGGATCTATCTTGTATAATTAGGGAGATGATTTTTTTTATATGAATTAGATTATAGAATTGAGTTTGGTATTCTTCAATACATAATTTACATATGTATATATAATACCAAATTCCATAAATCACGGAGAAATTTTCGGAAGATGTCAGGAAAAGTTTACAGTAACAGATACGCTAAGATATGAATTTTATCTATACACTATTCATGCAATCAATGCAGTAAAACGTGTCTAGACTAGGAATGATAAGTAGGTAATTTCTGACAAGAAATGATAAGTAAAACTTTTGACATGCAGACACGATCGAAGTCCAGACTTACTAATGCATCCCAACAACTATCAGTTAGACACACTCATGCAAGACCTGGTTCGCTAGGACCAATGAAATGTCATGTTCTTATTGATTAAAAACGTTCCATATTAATTGATTTCGTTGCGAGGTTTTGACCTCTATATGAGACGTTTTTCAAAGACTGCATTCATTTTAAAACAAACCATAACCTTTATTTCATCAATAAAGGTTTAAAAAGCTTTACGTAGATTATCAAATAATGATAATCTAAAATATCCTGTTTACACACGACCATTACATAATGGTTTACAATACAAATATGTTACAATGAAATAAGTTTCTTGAATGCAGTTTTTACACAATATCATACAAACATGGACTCCAAATCTTGTCCTTATTTTAGTATGCAACAGCGGAAGCTCTTAGAATTCACCTGAGAATAAACATGCTTTAAATGTCAACAAAAATGTTGGTGAGTTATAGGTTTAACCTATATATATCAAATCGTAACAATAGACCACAAGATTTCATATTTCAATACACATCCCATACATAGAGATAAAAATCATTCATATGGTGAACACCTGGTAACCGACATTAACAAGATGCATATATAAGAATATCCCCATCATTCCTGGACACCCTTCGGATATGATATAAATTTTGAAGTACTAAAGCATCCGGTACTTTGGATGGGGTTTGTTAGGCCCAATAGATCTATCTTTACGATTCGCATCAATTAGGGTGTCTGTTCCCTAATTCTTAGATTACCAGACTTAATAAAAAGGGGCATATTCGATTTCGATAATTCAACCATAGAATGTAGTTTCACGTACTTGTGTCTATTTTGTAAATCATTTATAAAACCTGCATGTATTCTCATCCCAAAAATATTAGATTTTAAAAGTGGGACTATAACTCACTTTTACAGATTTTTACTTCGTCGGGAAGTAAGACTTGGCCACTGGTTGATTCACGAACCTATAACAATATATACATATATATCAAAGTATGTTCAAAATATATTTACAACACTTTTAATATATTTTGATGTTTTAAGTTTATTAAGTCAGCTGTCCTCGTTAGTAACCTACAACTAGTTGTCCACAGTTAGATGTACAGAAATAAATCGATAAATATTATCTTGAATCAATCCACGACCCAGTGTATACGTATTTCAGTATTGATCACAACTCAGACTATATATATTTTGGAATCAACCTCAACCCTGTATAGCTAACTCCAACATTCACATATAGAGTGTCTATGGTTGTTCCGAAATATATATAGATGTGTCGACATGATAGGTCGAAACATTGTATACGTGTCTATGGTATCTCATGATTACATAATATACAATACAAGTTGATTAAGTTATGGTTGGAATAGATTTGTTACCAATTTTCACGTAGCTAAAATGAGAAAAATTATCCAATTTTGTTTTACCCATAACTTCTTCATTTTAAATCCGTTTTGAGTGAATAAAATTGCTATGGTTTCATATTGAACTCTATTTTATGAATCTAAACAGAAAAAGTATAGGTTTATAGTCGGAAAAATAAGTTACAAGTCATTTTTGTAAAGGTAGTCATTTCAGTTGAAAGAACGACGTCTAGATGACCATTTTAGAAAACATACTTCCACTTTGAGTTTAACCATAATTTTTGGATATAGTTTCATGTTCATAATAAAAATCATTTTCCCAGAATAACAACTTTTAAATCAAAGTTTATCATAGTTTTTAATTAACTAACCCAAAACAGCCCGCGGTGTTACTACGACGGCGTAAATCCGGTTTTACGGTGTTTTTCGTGTTTCCAGGTTTTAAATCATTAAGTTAGCATATCATATAGATATAGAACATGTGTTTAGTTGATTTTAAAAGTCAAGTTAGAAGGATTAACTTTTATTTGCGAACAAGTTTAGAATTAACTAAACTATGTTCTTGTGATTACAAGTTTAAACCTTCGAATAAGATAGCTTTATATGTATGAATCGAATGATGTTATGAGCATCATTACTACCTTAAGTTCCTTGGATAAACATAATGGAAATGAGAAAAATAGATCTAGCTTCAAAGGATCCTTGGATGGCTTGAAAGTTCTTGAAGCAGAATCATGACACGAAAACAATTTCAAGTAAGATTTCCACTCGAAATAAGATTGTTATAGTTATAGAAATTGAATTAAAGTTTGAATATGATTATTACCTTGTATTAGAAAGATAACCTACTGTAAGTAACAAAGGTTTCTTGATCTTGGATGATTACTTGGAATGGATTTAGAAAACTTGGAAGTAAACTTGCAATCTTGGAAGTATTCTTGATTTTATGAAACTAGAACTTTTGGAATTTATGAAGAACACTTAGAACTTGAAGATAGAACTTGAGAGAGATCAATTAGATGAAGAAAATTGAAGAATGAAAGTGTTTGTAGGTATTTTTGGTCGTTGGTGTATGGATTAGATATAAAGGATATGTAATTTTGTTTTCATGTAAATAAGTCATGAATGATTACTCATATTTTTGTAATTTTATGAGATATTTCATGCTAGTTGCCAAATGATGGTTCCTACATGTGTTAGGTGACTCACATGGGCTGCTAAGAGCTGATCATTGGAGTGTATATACCAATAGTACATACATCTAAAAGCTGTGTATTGTACGAGTACGAATACGGGTGCATACGAGTAGAATTGTTGATGAAACTGAACGAGGATGTAATTGTAAGCATTTTTGTTAAGTAGAAGTATTTTTATAAGTGTCTTAAAGTCTTTAAAAAGTGTATGAATACATATTAAAACACTACATGTATATACATTTTAACTGAGTCGTTAAGTCATAGTTAGTCGTTACATGTAAATGTTGTTTTGAAACCTTTAGGTTAACGATCTTGTTGAATGTTGTTAACCCATTGTTTATTATAACAAATGAGATGTTAAATTGTTATATTATCATGATATTATGATATATAATATATCTTAGTATGATATATATACAGTTAAATATCGTTACAACGATAATCGTTACATATATGTCTCGTTTCGAAATCATTAAGTTAGTAGTCTTATTTTTACATATGTATTTCATTGTTAGTACACTTAATAATATATTTACTTATCATTTAACATAATTAACCAAGTGTATCAATATCTTAATATGATTCATATGTACCTAGTAAGAAGTTGTTATAACGATAATCGTTATATATATCGTTTTCGAGTTTCTTAAATTAATAGTCTCATTTTTATGTATATAACTCATTGTTAAAATACCTAATGAGATACATACCTATAATAAAATCATGTTAACTATATATATAACCATATATATGTCATCGTATAGTTTTTACAAGTTTTAACGTTCGTGAATCACCGGTCAACTTGGGTGGTCAATTGTCTATATGAAACCTATTTCAATTGATCAAGTCTTAACAAGTTTGATTGATTAACATGTTGGAAACACTTAATCATGTAAATAACAATTTCATTTAATATATATATAAACATGGAAAAGTTCGGGTCACTACAGTACCTACCCGTTAAATAAATTTCGTCCCGAAATTTTAAGCAGTTGGAGGTGTTGACGTATCTTCTGGAAATAAATGCGGGTATTTCTTCTTCATCTGATCTTCACGCTCCCAGGTGAACTCGGGTCCTCTACGAGCATTCCATCGAACCTTAACAATCGGTATCTTGTTTTGTTTAAGTCTCTTAACCTCACGATCCATTATTTCGACGGGTTCTTCAATGAATTGAAGTTTTTCATTGATTTGGATTTCGTCCAACGGAATAGTGAGATCTTCTTTAGCAAAACATTTCTTCAAATTTGAGACGTGGAAAGTGTTATGTACAGCTGCGAGTTGTTGAGGTAGCTCCAGTTGGTAAGCTACTGGTCCGACACGATCTATAATCTTGAATGGTCCAATGTACCTTGGATTTAGTTTCCCCCGTTTACCAAATCGAACAACGCCTTTCCAAGGTGAAACCTTAAGCATGACCATTTCTCCAATTTCAAACTCTATATCTTTTCTTTTACTGTCCGCGTAGCTCTTTTGTCGACTCTGGGCGGTTTTTAATCTTTGTTGAATTTGGATGATTTTCTCGGTAGTTTCTTGTATTATCTCCGGACCCGTAATCTGTCTATCCCCCACTTCACTGCAACAAATCGGAGACCTGCACTTTCTACCATAAAGTGCTTCAAACGGCGCCATCTCAATGCTTGAATGGTAGCTGTTGTTGTAGGAAAATTCTGCTAACGGTAGATGTCGATCCCAACTGTTTCCGAAATCAATAACACATGCTCGTAGCATGTCTTCAAGCGTTCGTATCGTCCTTTCGCTCTGTCCATCAGTTTGTGGATGATAGGCAGTACTCATGTCTAGACGAGTTCCTAATGCTTGCTGTAATGTCTGCCAGAATCTTGAAATAAATCTGTCATCCCTATCAGAGATAATAGAGATTGGTATTCCATGTCTGGAGACGACTTCCTTCAAATACAGTCGTGCTAACTTCTCCATCTTGTCATCTTCTCTTATTGGCAGGAAGTGTGCTGATTTGGTGAGACGATCAACCATTACCCAAATAGTATCAAAACCACTTGCAGTCCTTGGCAATTTAGTGATGAAATCCATGTAATATTTTCCCATTTCCATTCCGGGATTTCGGGTTGTTGAAGTAGACCTGATGGTTTCTGATGCTCAGCTTTGACCTTAGAACACGTCAAACATTCTCCTACATATTTAGCAACATCGGCTTTCATACCCGGCCACCAAAAATGTTTCTTGAGATCCTTGTACATCTTCCCCGTTCCAGGATGTATTGAGTATCTGGTTTTATGAGCTTCTCTAAGTGCCATTTCTCTCATATCTCCAAATTTTGGTACCCAAATTCTTTCAGCCCTATACCGGGTTCTGTCTTCCCGAATATTAAGATGCTTCTCCGATCCTTTGGGTATTTCATCCCTTAAATTTTCCTCTTTTAAAACTCCTTGTTGCGCCTCCTTTATTTGAGAAGTAAGGTTAGTGTGAATCATTATATTCATAGATTTTACTCGAATGGGTTCTCTGTCCTTTCTGCTCAAGGCGTCGGCTACCACATTTGCCTTCCCTGGGTGGTAACGAATCTCAAAGTCGTAATCATTCAAAAATTTAATCCACCTACGCTGCCTCATATTCAGTTGTTTCTGATTAAATATGTGTTGAAGACTTTTGTAGTCGGTATATATAATACTTTTGACCCCATATAAGTAGTGCCTCCAAATCTTTAATGTAAAAGCAACCGTGCCTAATTCCAAATCATGCGTCGTATAATTTTGCTCGTGAATCTTCAATTGTCTAGACGCATAAGCAATCACCTTCGTCCGTTGCATTAATACACAACCGAGACCTTGCTTTGATGCGTCACAATAAATCACAAAATCATCATTCCCTTCAGGCAATGACAATATAGGTGCCGTAGTTAGCTTTTTCTTCAATAATTGAAACGCCTTCTCTTGTTCATCCTTCCATTTAAATTTCTTCCCTTTATGCGTTAATGCAGTCAAAGGTTTTGCTATTTTGGAGAAATCTTGGATGAATCTTCTGTAGTAACCAGCCAATCCTAAAAATTGACGTATATGCTTTGGAGTTTTTGGGGTTTCCCACTTTTCAATGGTTTCGATCTTTGCCAGGTCCACCTGGATACCTTCTTTGTTCACTATGTGACCGAAGAATTGAACTTCTTCCAACCAAAATGCACACTTTGAAAACTTAGCGTACAGTTTTTATTTCCTCAATACTTCTAGCACTTTTCTCAAATGTTCTTCGTGCTCTTGATCATTCTTTGAGTAAATAAGTATGTCATCGATGAAAACAATGACAAACTTGTCAAGATATGGCCCACACACTCGGTTCATAAGGTCCATGAACATAGCTGGTGCGTTAGCCAATCCAAACGGCATAACCATAAACTCGTAATGACCATAACGCGTCCTAAAAGCAGTTTTTGGAATATCATCCTCCTTTACTCGCATTTGATGATATCCAGAACGTAAATCGATCTTCGAATAAACCGGCGAGCCTTGTAGTTGATCAAATAAGTCGTCAATTCTCGGCAGTGGATAACGGTTTTTGATGGTAAGTTTGTTCAACTCTCTGTAGTCAATACACAACCTAAATGTACCATCCTTCTTCTTGACAAAAAAAACAGGAGCTCCCCATGGTGATGTGCTTGGTCGAATGAAACCACGTTCTAATAGTTCTTGCAGTTGGCTTTGCAGTTCTTTCATCTCGCTAGGTGCGAGTCTATAAGGAGCACGAGCTATTGGTGCAGCTCTTGGTACAAGATCTATTTGAAATTCAACAGATCGATGTGGAGGTAGTCCCGGTAATTCTTTCGGAAATATATCGGGAAATTCTTTTACGACGGGAACATCATTGATGCTCTTTTCTTCGGTTTGTACTTTCTCGACTTGTGCTAGAACAGCTGTGACACCGCTGATTTTTTTTTTTATACGTGGCGGAAGCATTAACGTTAATTAAACCATTACAATAATATAAACATATTTTATTACATAACTAGTGTCACGTGACATTTCAACAAAAGTGTAGTTTTATAGGAAAAGACACATCAGAGTTGGCTCCTGTCAAACATAACATCAGCATGCCCCGTCTTCTCCCCAAAAGCATCATCTCTACAAAAGCTAATAACCTGCAGGGAGGAGATGGAGGGGAATTAGCACGAAGCTAAGTGAGTACGACTAACTACAGGCCATAGCATACATAAGTGTTATACTAATCATGTCACATAGTCTAACACACAAACATCACCCAAGTGCCGTCTACAGAGACTCTGGCGGCTCGGCCAAACCATTAACCACCAGCTGATCGGACTGGGGCTTACCAGAAGTTCCTCCACCACCGTATGTATATACATAATCCACACACGACGGACGCGTCATTCACATATATATACACCACGGCTGTCTAGGCTACCACAGAGGAACCCAACCCGCAGGTTGATCTCTCCTACCGAGGCTACCACACAATAGGGACGCACTGGGCTCCAGCAGACAAGCATCAACTAACATGCAGTCATCACAAGAACTAACTAACCACAACAATAAGTATATCTAACAAGCATGGCAATCATAATATAACATGCTACAATATACTATATTCTCCAGTTAGTCCCACTCACCGATTACCAGCAAACGAGAAGGTGTTCAGCTATCTAATCACTGAACCTTCTCTTTCTCCTTTTCTCCTGAGAAATACATATACACGAGTTAGTTTATGTCCATAAACACCAAATAACACAAATATAGAAATTTTGTCAGAAAATCTGTCCGCTAAAATTTTTCTCCTTCACACTTGTGCACTTTTGAAATTTACATCAAAATCTCAAAATACAAACGGACAGCATAACGGCTAGAAATCAACACTTAGTAAAAATTTCACTGTCTAAGACCATCGGTCGATCGTCAGAGACTATCGGCCGATCATCACTACTCCATCGGCCGGTGGACTACACCATCGGTCGATCGTTAAATTTTCAACCGTTCGTCTAAGGACTTCCACCATCGGTCGATCGTCTAGTCCGTCGACCGATCGTCTCACTCCATCGGTCGATGGTCAGAGACCATCGGCCGAGGGTAGTTCATCTGCAGTAGCAGCTACCAAAGTGACGGGTTTCAACCAAATGCATCTAATTCTTGCTCTAGAGCTCGATTTTTACCTCAAAACTGACCAAATCTAAGACACTATACATCAAGAAACATAAACCCACAAGATTTGGACTCAAACAACATCAAATTCAACTCTTTTGACCCAAATTACCCACTTTGTAAAAACTATCACAAAAACCCAATTTTCTTGAAGATTAAATCATGAAAACTTGTGATTCTTACCTTGATAGAATCAGTAGATCATAAGGAACACGAAAATGTAAATGATTTGAGCTCAAGAACAAAGATTAGAAATTAGGGTTTGGTATGTGAAAGAGATGAAGGTACGGGAGGGTTTGGGAGTTTTCTAGAAAAATGGAAGAATAACCCTCCCACCAAACACTTATGAGTCTTAAAACTCATACATCACAACACACGGGTATTTATCAGTTATCTGATATCTTTCGTACATCATTTGGCAACCCAAACGAAGTCCAAATTAGATAAACAAACCTGTTCTGTGACCCTTGTCACAAACTGGTCCTAACCACATCATTATTTAATAATAAATATTAAATAAAAATAAAAGCACATAGTAACTCAATACTAACTTAAGGGTACTTTAGTAATCTTACATCTAGGCCCGATTGAGGATGTTACAAATCTACCCCCCTTAAGAAGATTCCGTCCTCGGAATCTGGTCTATCAAAACAAATAAAGTCACAGGTTCTAATCACATCCACTGTTCTCTAATCTAAGTGCTAGTCAAACGTACGATACACAAGTACTCCAACACACATAGTCGGTTAAATCACCACCAGGGTCTTTCTCATCAACAAAATCAACAAATTTACTTACCAAAATCAATAACCAAATCAAAACTCTTATCATTTAAAACCAACCACCGTTTCTAACAAGATGTAAAGGATAACTAACTTTCATGACAAACACCGTCAATAATAATTATGGTTACCACAAAGTTCGTAGTTCTAACAATCAGCATTCTCAATTTCCACGGTCCTTTCATGGATCAAGGTCCATATCAAATCACTATGTCATCTGTTATCAACAAATTACTCATTTTGTCATAGCATCTATCTCTTTTATGCAGTTATCTTTCTTAAAAATTTCTAAGTACATGCAACAGATATTCCTCTAATTCACTAAATTCCAATCATACAGCACAATAGTCAGACAATTTACTACACAATTGACCATAGTATCACACTCTTCTCTTGCGCACATAAGTAAGTACCATCGGTCAATCATATTTCAAAAACTGCCCAAGTCATTTTCTATCCGAGTTCTAAGATAAAAGGATAACAACTCATCAGTTCAATACCATCTACCGTTAAACTCCTTTTAAACAGGAAACAACACATAGACAATACATCGATCCGTCATCGATTCTAATAAATTTTCACACTTTTTCCACAGTCATAGGTAATTGTTCACCATTTAACCCATCAATTATCACTAACATTTTGGTTTCCGTCAATTCTCCATAGAAAGTTCTACATTAGAACGACAATTGCACATCACACATCATAAAGACGAATGGAAATCCACTTTTAATTCATCATATGTAAACCATATCATCAGGTTACGAGATTACCCATTAGATAACTCCATCGAATTTTCCAATTCAATTCATCTAAACCATAAATTCGTCGTCATCACATTACTTGAAAACACTTGTTCAATCAATTCCCGCAATTTCTGAACCACAATGTCAACACTGGTTCACTAAACTTACCCAAATTTGTAGTTACATACCCATTACTAACCCGGTATTTAAGAATTTAACCACAATTCTCGCAAGAATATTATTATATATACTCAATAATCCGTCGACTAGAATATATCTCTGATCATCTCTTCAATAATAAGAATTATTACAAACACGATTCTCAAACCACTTTCAATCATACCATCAAGGATTTATACTAACGGATATCCACGTATACTGTTATGACACAGTTATTAACAAGTTATATCCATCAAATAATCTCAGCATACAAATCGGACACCACACACTACCTCAGTAAGGTTATCACTTGGTTAAAACTCCATTAAGATTCGCAATTTAACAATGTTTAACGAATAATAAACCAATATCTAATTCCAGTCCAACGATCAATACCAAATCTGAAAGTCAACTTCTGATCAAAATCCTCTGAAAAATCGCAATAAACTGACATTAAAGGAAATTCCACTAATAAATATCAATCATTATCCATCAAGTTTCTTTCTTTAAGAAGATTTCATATATACATAATCAAACTATAGTTTACAATCCATCGAAACCATATATATACCAAACATCAATTATCATCTTATTCGTCACTTGCTACGTCTCCTCCGACTCCCGAAACTACTGCATGATTTACCATGATGTATTTTTGTTGGCCAGACGTAATACATCATCCTAAATCATATTTTCATTTCGAGTATTTCGGAGCAAGTCCCTAATCAAGTCTGTCAATCTATCACAGTATGTTCCTCTTGTCACTGATAGTTACAATCCACTAATACAAATTTATTCTAACGTAAAGTTTCTAACTGGATCACCTGATTGCAACTATCTCGGTATACTAACGCACCTGTCACAATCACACTGTTCGAATTTACCCAACTGATCCACTTTTGCAACACACTGGTAAATCCTGACATTTCTACCCAAATCCTCTACAGTTACAACTGTTAAATGAAGAAGTTATAGTTCCCTCAGAACATGATATCATCAACCAATAACTAACCCCATCATTACCATTCATATCCCTGGAGATTATAATCATCAAGTACAAATGTCACACAACTCTCAAAGTATAGGAATATATTAAATCATACTATGCAATTCCAACGATGTTCCAATCACAATTCTAAGTCAAAAGTCACATATTCTCTAAAGAGTTCAGACGGTTCACCGCCCACATTCCCGCCATATATAGTCACAACTGTCAACTAACGAGATCTCACTACCGTTGGAAATAATCATGGTCAAACCATACCAATTTACTCTAAGAAAATACTAGCCACGATATTCCCAAAACATCGTCCGACACTTCCACTGATCTTGAAGTCAGTAGTACAATTATTATCTAATCTAAGGTCAAGTCAAAGTCTGTCTCTATCTCCTCAAGAGGCCAAATAAGGAAAGCCTCCCCCAATAAATTTCTAAGGACCATACACAAGGTGATGTTAAACCAAAGTAGGAAGATAGTTCTACTTGACAACCCTACAGGTTCCACACAACAAGTCCCAGCATATAATATCACTACTAGGCCAGTCACCTACTGTTTCAGTCACAGTCTGTAAACCTACAGACTACATATCATACGGCCACAAACTAAGGTACAAGTCTCGGGTCAAGAAATAAGGGAACTACTACCTAAACAGTCCCCACTGGTCACTACGTGTGTCCAACCAGTCAATGGTCTATGGTAAAGAGAAAGACTTCTTACAAGTCTTAATTTAATACAACCAAAGTACGCATAACAATATCAGATCAACTCCGAACTAACAGGCCAATAAAAATCAGTCATACTAACTAATACCTAAAGCATGGTACTTAACAAATCTAACATGTTGCACACAATAAAAGTAGTAAATCCAAACTAGCATGTAAACACGCTACAGTAACTAAGCCACTATGTACTAGCTAAAAAGGAAAATTTTCTAAGGCCATTTAACCGTTTCCACTACCACATCAAACAACATTTATGAAGCATACATATCCACAAATGACGACTTACAATATGCACTAACAAATTACAAAATGTAATAAAACACGTACCGGCATTTAAGTCATCTTATGTATCACAAGCCTCCGTCAACATCTAACATGCTCCAACTATATCATCTGTGGGGTTTCTCCTCTCCTGTCCAACAACAAGAGCAGAAGATCACCCGGCTGATAATGTCTGTGCCCCGGACCCCACCCCAGAACTCAGTCTCTGATTTGCTGAACACTGTAACGCTTTGTATCCCATAAGTTGATAAATCCTCTATATATATATATTATCTCTGCAAGAATCCAACTTCGCCTCTTGATTTATCATACCACATCCCACATTTAACATCGCAAGAAGGAATCATACCCCGAAGTAGAACAACATGTACCTGTCACTCCTCATCTTTTACAAAGAACCCATATCGTTTCATCTTTATCCTTCTACTTGATTAAATCCAATAAACTTCCTAATTCACTGATCAATTTAACCTGGAATACCTAATAGGTCGAGTACACCAACTCCGTCCAACAGAATCTTTTTCTTTATTTTATTACTTTTACTACTGGCGACGAATGCTTCTGTATCAGATAATAGTACGGTTGTCGAACTGTTGTCGAGGTTGTATCATCGGTGACTAAAATATTATCCATCGCGGTTACATCTAAGCAGAAACTGAACATCCACCTGACACTGACTAGACCGTCTGATCTGAAGTATAATATCTAAGTCCACTTGTACTTACTGTTCTAACGTATATTACCTGCCCTGAATCTTCAATAACTGTCCTTACAACCTTGACATCTGTCTCCGGGGTTCTTCACCTGATATAAATCTGTACTCTGCAGCTCTAACTGTTCTAGGGGCGTTGGGGTCACATCGTTACCGTCACTATCAATCATACCTGTACTGCACATCATCTTACACCAAAGCTTAGTATAAACTCGGTTAGTACTAACAACTAACACATAACCTGTCCTAATACTCACTTAACCCATCCCCAGCATGTTATGTTTGACATGACTCTTCTAAGTTTGGGAACATGACATGTAGATCACAATGCACATGCTGCCAAACTAAGCTCTGATACCATTCTGTAACACCCCAGCTTAACATGACCACAATATTGTCCGCTTTGCCCGCAGGCGCACGGCTTTTTCTTGGCGACCACACACGAGAAGCACTTTCCCAGGAGGTCACCCATCCTGGTAGTACTCTCGCCCGAGCACGCTTAACCACAACGTACTCGCACTTCTACTCAACCTGTGATCCCAAAACGCGTTATGTCATTTAAGCGTGAGTATTACCTTATAATCCCATGATCACTCATGTTCGTGGGCGATGTGGGATTTGCCTAGGGTCTTACATTCACCCCCCCATAGGGACTCATCGTCCTCGATGAGGTTTGCCCCACCACCCCCAACGGCACATGAGTGGCTCTGATACCAACTTGTGACACCGCTGATTTTTTTTTTATACGTGGCGGAAGCATTAACGTTAATTAAACCATTACAATAATATAAACATATTTTATTACATAACTAGTGTCACGTGACATTTCAACAAAAGTTTAGTTTTATAGGAAAAGACACATCAGAGTTGGCTCCTGTCAAACATAACATCAGCATGCCCCGTCTTCTCCCCAAAAGCATCATCTCTACAAAAGCTAATAACCTGCAGGGAGGAGATGGAGGGGAATTAGCACGAAGCTAAGTGAGTACGACTAACTACAGGCCATAGCATACATAAGTGTTATACTAATCATGTCACATAGTCTAACACACAAACATCACCCAAGTGCCGTCTACAGAGACTCTGGCAGCTCGGCCAAACCATTAACCACCAGCTGATCGGACTGGGGCTTACCAGAAGTTCCTCCACCACCGTATGTATATACATAATCCACACGCGACGGACGCGTCATTCACATATATATACACCACGGCTGTCTAGGCTACCACAGAGGAACCCAACCCGCAGGTTGATCTCTCCTACCGAGGCTACCACACAATAGGGACGCACTGGGCTCCAGCAGACAAGCATCAACTAACATGCAGTCATCACAAGAACTAACTAACCACAACAATAAGTATATCTAACAAGCATGGCAATCATAATATAACATGCTACAATATACTATATTCTCCAGTTAGTCCCACTCACCGATTACCAGCAAACGAGAAGGTGTTCAACTATCTAATCACTGAACCTTCTCTTTCTCCTTTTCTCCTGAGAAATACATATACACGAGTTAGTTTATGTCCATAAACACCAAATAACACAAATATAGAAATTTTGTCAGAAAATCTGTCCGCTAAAATTTTTCTCCTTAACACTTGTGCACTTTTGAAATTTACATCAAAATCTCAAAATACAAACGGACAGCATAACGGCTAGAAATCAACACTTAGTAAAAATTTCACTGTCTAAGACCATCGGTCGATCGTCAAAGACTATCGGCCGATCGTCACTACTCCATCGGCCGGTGGACTACACCATCGGTCGATCGTTAAATTTTCAACCGTTCGTCGAAGGACTTCCACCATCGATCGATCGTCTAGTCCGTCGACCGATCGTCTCACTCCATCGGTCGATGGTCAGAGACCATCGGCCGAGGGTAGTTCATCTGCAGTAGCAGCTACCAAAGTGATGGGTTTCAACCAAATGCATCTAATTCTTGCTCTAGAGCTCGATTTTTACCTCAAAACTGACCAAATCTAAGACACTATACATCAAGAAACATAAACCCACAAGATTTGGACTCAAACAACATCAAATTCAACTCTTTTGACCCAAATTACCCACTTTGTAAAAACTATCACAAAAACCCAATTTTCTTGAAGATTAAATCATGAAAACTTGTGATTCTTACCTTGATAGAATCAGTAGATCATAAGGAACACGAAAATGTAAATGATTTGAGCTCAAGAACAAAGATTAGAAATTAGGGTTTGGTATGTGAAAGAGATGAAGGTACGGGAGGGTTTGGGAGTTTTCTAGAAAAATGGAAGAATATCCCTCCCACCAAACACTTATGAGTCTTAAAACTCATACATCACAACACACGGGTATTTATCAGTTATCTGATATCTTTCGTACATCATTTGGCAACCCAAACGAAGTCCAAATTAGATAAACAAACCTGTTCTGTGACCCTTGTCACAAACTGGTCCTAACCACATCATTATTTAATAATAAATATTAAATAAAAATAAAAGCACATAGTAACTCAATACTAACTTAAGGGTACTTTAGTAATCTTACATCTAGGCCCGATTGAGGATGTTACAAATCTACCCCCCTTAAGAAGATTCCGTCCTCGGAATCTGGTCTATCAAAACAAATAAAGTCACAGGTTCTAATCACATCCACTGTTCTCTAATCTAAGTGCTAGTCAAACGTACGATACACAAGTACTCCAACACACATAGTCGGTTAAATCACCACCAGGGTCTTTCTCATCAACAAAATCAACAAATTTACTTACCAAAATCAATAACCAAATCAAAACTCTTATCATTTAAAACCAACCACCGTTTCTAACAAGATGTAAAGGATAACTAACTTTCATGACAAACACCGTAAATAATAATTATGGTTACCACAAAGTTCGTAGTTCTAACAATCAGCATTCTCAATTTCCACGGTCCTTTCATGGATCAAGGTCCATATCAAATCACTATGTCATCTGTTATCAACAAATTACTCATTTTGTCATAGCATCTATCTCTTTTATGCAGTTATCTTTCTTAAAAATTTCTAAGTACATGCAACAGATATTCCTCTAATTCACTAAATTCCAATCATACAGCACAATAGTCAGACAATTTACTACACAATTGACCATAGTATCACACTCTTCTCTTGCGCACATAAGTAAGTACCATCGGTCAATCATATTTCAAAAATTGCCCAAGTCATTTTCTATCCGAGTTCTAAGATAAAAGGATAACAACTCATCAGTTCAATACCATCTACCGTTAAACTCCTTTTAAACAGGAAACAACACATAGACAATACATCGATCCGTCATCGATTCTAATAAATTTTCACACTTTTTCCCCAGTCATAGGTAATTGTTCACCATTTAACCCATCAATTATCACTAACATTTTGGTTTCCGTCAATTCTCCATAGAAAGTTCTACATTAGAACGACAATTGCACATCACACATCATAAAGACGAATGGAAATCCACTTTTAATTCATCATATGTAAACCATATCATCAGGTTACGAGATTACCCATTAGATAACTCCATCGAATTTTCCAATTCAATTCATCTAAACCATAAATTCGTCGTCATCACATTACTTGAAAACACTTGTTCAATCAATTCCCGCAATTTCTGAACCACAATGTCAACACTGGTTCACTAAACTTACCCAAATTTGTAGTTACATACCCATTACTAACCCGGTATTTAAGAATTTAACCAAAATTCTCGCAAGAATATTATTATATATACTCAATAATCCGTTGACTAGAATATATCTCTGATCATCTCTTCAACAATAAGAATTATTACAAACACGATTCTCAAACCACTTTCAATCATACCATCAAGGATTTATACTAACGGATATCCACGTATACTGTTATGACACAGTTATTAACAAGTTATATCCATCAAATAATCTCAGCATACAAATCGGACACCACACACTACCTCAGTAAGGTTATCACTTGGTTAAAACTCCATTAAGATTCGCAATTGTTTAACGAATAATAAACCAATATCTAATTCCAGTCCAACGATCAATACCAAATCTGAAAGTCAACTTCTGATCAAAATCCTCTGAAAAATCGCAATAAACTGACATTAAAGGAAATTCCACTAATAAATATCAATCATTATCCATCAAGTTTCTTTCTTTAAGAAGATTTCATATATACATAATCAAACTATAGTTTACAATCCATCGAAACCATATATATACCAAACATCAATTATCATCTTATTCGTCACTTGCTACGTCTCCTCCGACTCCCGAAACTACTGCATGATTTACCATGATGTATTTTTGTTGGCCAGACGTAATACATCATCCTAAATCATATTTTCATTTCGAGTATTTCGGAGCAAGTCCCTAATCAAGTCTGTCAATCTATCACAGTATGTTCCTCTGGTCACTGATAGTTACAATCCACTAATACAAATTTATTCTAACGTAAAGTTTCTAACTGGATCACCTGATTGCAACTATCTCGGTATACTAACGCACCTATCACAATCACACTATTCGAATTTACCCAACTGATCCACTTTTGCAACACACTGGTAAATCCTGACATTTCTACCCAAATCCTCTACAGTTACAACTGTTAAATGAAGAAGTTATAGTTCCCTCAGAACATGATATCATCAACCAATAACTAACCCCATCATTACCATTCATATCCCTGGAGATTATAATCGTCAAGTACAAATGTCACACAACTCTCAAAGTATAGGAATATATTAAATCATACTATGCAATTCCAACGATGTTCCAATCACAATTCTAAGTCAAAAGTCACATATTCTCTAAAGAGTTCAGACGGTTCACCGCCCACATTCCCGCCATATATAGTCACAACTGTCAACTAACGAGATCTCACTACCGTTGGAAATAATCATGGTCAAACCATACCAATTTACTCTAAGAAAATACTAGCCACGATATTCCCAAAACATCGTCCGACACTTCCACTGATCTTGAAGTCAGTAGTACAATTATTATCTAATCTAAGGTCAAGTCAAAGTCTGTCTCTATCTCCTCAAGAGGCCAAATAAGGAAAGCCTCCCCCAATAAATTTCTAAGGACCACACACAAGGTGATGTTAAACCAAAGTAGGAAGATAGTTCTACTTGACAACCCTACAGGTTCCACACAACAAGTCCCAGCATATAATATCACTACTAGGCCAGTCACCTACTGTTTCAGTCACAGTCTGTAAACCTACAGACTACATATCATACGGCCACAAACTAAGGTACAAGTCTCGGGTCAAGAAATAAGGGAACTACTACCTAAACAGTCCCCACTGGTCACTACGTGTGTCCAACCAGTCAATGGTCTATGGTAAAGAGAAAGACTTCTTACAAGTCTTAATTTAATACAACCAAAGTACGCATAACAATATCAGATCAACTCCGGACTAACAGGCCAATAAAAATCAGTCATACTAACTAATACCTAAAGCATGGTACTTAACAAATCTAACATGTTGCACACAATAAAAGTAGCAAATCCAAACTAGCATGTAAACACGCTACAGTAACTAAGCCACTATGTACTAGCTAAAAAGGAAAATTTTCTAAGCCCATTTAACCGTTTCCACTACCACATCAAACAACATTTATGAAGCATACATATCCACAAATGACGACTTACAATATGCACTAACAAATTACAAAATGTAATAAAACACGTACCGGCATTTAAGTCATCTTATGTATCACAAGCCTCCGTCAACATCTAACATGCTCCAACTATATCATCTGTGGGGTTTGTCCTCTCCTGTCCAACAACAAGAGCAGAAGATCACCCGGCTGATAATGTCTGTGCCCCGGACCCCACCCCAGAACTCAGTCTCTGATTTGCTGAACACTGTAACGCTTTGTATCCCATAAGTTGATAAATCCTCTATATATATATATTATCTCTGCAAGAATCCAACTTCGCCTCTTGATTTATCATACCACATCCCACATTTAACATCGCAAGAAGGAATCATACCCCGAAGTAGAACAACATGTACCTGTCACTCCTCATCTTTTACAAAGAACCCATATCGTTTCATCTTTATCCTTCTACTTGATTAAATCCAATAAACTTCCTAATTCACTGATCAATTTAACCTGGAATACCTAATAGGTCGAGTACACCAACTCCGTCCAACAGAATCTTTTTCTTTATTTTATTACTTTTACTACTGGCGACGAATGCTTCTGTATCAGATAATAGTACGGTTGTCGAACTGTTGTCGAGGTTGTATCATCGGTGACTAAAATATTATCCATCGCGGTTACATCTAAGCAGAAACTGAACATCCACCTGACACTGACTAGACCGTCAGATCTGAAGTATAATATCTAAGTCCACTTGTACTTACTGCTCTAACGTATATTACCTGCCCTGAATCTTCAATAACTGTCCTTACAACCTTGACATCTGTCTCCGGGGTTCTTCACCTGATATAAATCTGTACTCTGCAGCTCTAACTGTTCTAGGGGCGTTGGGGTCACAGCGTTACCGTCACTATCAATCATACCTGTACTGCACATCATCTTACACCAAAGCTTAGTATAAACTCGGTTAGTACTAACAACTAACACATAACCTGTCCTAATACTCACTTAACCCATCCCCAGCATGTTATGTTTGACATGACTCTTCTAAGTTTGGGAACATGACATGTAGATCACAATGCACATGCTGCCAAACTAAGCTCTGATACCATTCTGTAACACCCCAGCTTAACATGACCACAATATTGTCCGCTTTGCCCGCAGGCGCACGGCTTTTTCTTGCGACCACACACGAGAAGCACTTTCCCAGGAGGTCACCCATCCTGGTAGTACTCTCGCCCGAGCACGCTTAACCACAACGTACTCGCACTTCTACTCAACCTGTGATCCCAAAACGCGTTGTGTCATTTAAGCGTGAGTATTACCTTATAATCCCATGATCACTCATGTTCGTGGGCGATGTGGGATTTGCCTAGGGTCTTACATTCACCCCCCCCCCCCCTTAGGGACTCATCGTCCTCGATGAGGTTTGCCCCACCACCCCCAACGGCACATGAGTGGCTCTGATACCAACTTGTGACACCGCTGATTTTTTTTTTATACGTGGCGGAAGCATTAACGTTAATTAAACCATTACAATAATATAAACATATTTTATTACATAACTAGTGTCACGTGACATTTCAACAAAAGTTTAGTTTTATAGGAAAAGACACATCAGAGTTGGCTCCTGTCAAACATAACATCAGCATGCCCCGTCTTCTCCCCAAAAGCATCATCTCTACAAAAGCTAATAACCTGCAGGGAGGAGATGGAGGGGAATTAGCACGAAGCTAAGTGAGTACGACTAACTACAGGCCATAGCATACATAAGTGTTATACTAATCATGTCACATAGTCTAACGCACAAACATCACCCAAGTGCCGTCTACAGAGACTCTGGCAGCTCGGCCAAACCATTAACCACCAGCTGATCGGACTGGGGCTTACCAGAAGTTCCTCCACCACCGTATGTATATACATAATCCACACGCGACGGACGCGTCATTCACATATATATACACCACGGCTGTCTAGGCTACCACAGAGGAACCCAACCCGCAGGTTGATCTCTCCTACCGAGGCTACCACACAATAGGGACGCACTGGGCTCCAGCAGACAAGCATCAACTAACATGCAGTCATCACAAGAACTAACTAACCACAACAATAAGTATATCTAACAAGCATGGCAATCATAATATAACATGCTACAATATACTATATTCTCCAGTTAGTCCCACCCACCGATTACCAGCAAACGAGAAGGTGTTCAGCTATCTAATCACTGAACCTTCTCTTTCTCCTTTTCTCCTGAGAAATACATATACACGAGTTAGTTTATGTCCATAAACACCAAATAACACAAATATAGAAATTTTGTCAGAAAATCTATCCGCTAAAATTTTTCTCCTTAACACTTGTGCACTTTTGAAATTTACATCAAAATCTCAAAATACAAACGGACAGCATAACGGCTAGAAATCAACACTTAGTAAAAATTTCACTGTCTAAGACCATCGGCCGATCGTCACTACTCCATCGGCCGGTGGACTACACCATCTGTCGATCGTTAAATTTTCAACCGTTCGTCGAAGGACTTCCACCATCGGTCGATCGTCTAGTCCGTCGACCGATCGTCTCACTCCATCGGTCGATGGTCAGAGACCATCGGCCGAGGGTAGTTCATCTGCAGTAGCAGCTACCAAAGTGACGGGTTTCAACCAAATGCATCTAATTCTTGCTCTAGAGCTCGATTTTTACCTCAAAACTGACCAAATCTAAGACACTATACATCAAGAAACATAAACCCACAAGATTTGGACTCAAACAACATCAAATTCAACTCTTTTGACCCAAATTACCCACTTTGTAAAAACTATCACAAAAACCCAATTTTCTTGAAGATTAAATCATGAAAACTTGTGATTCTTACCTTGATAGAATCAGTAGATCATAAGGAACACGAAAATGTAAATGATTTGAGCTCAAGAACAAAGATTAGAAATTAGGGTTTGGTATGTGAAAGAGATGAAGGTACGGGAGGGTTTGGGAGTTTTCTAGAAAAATGAAAGAATAACCCTCCCACCAAACACTTATGAGTCTTAAAACTCATACATCACAACACACGGGTATTTATCAGTTATCTGATATCTTTCGTACATCATTTGGCAACCCAAACGAAGTCCAAATTAGATAAACAAACCTGTTCTGTGACCCTTGTCACAAACTGGTCCTAACCACATCATTATTTAATAATAAATATTAAATAAAAATAAAAGCACATAGTAACTCAATACTAACTTAAGGGTACTTTAGTAATCTTACATCTAGGCCCGATTGAGGATGTTACAACAGCATAGCAACCTTTTATTATTAGTTTTTGTGTCTTCAAATTACTAATAAGATGTAGCTTCTTGTTGCCCTTTTCTTCGTACACCATTAAGGGTTCTCATTCTTCTCGTACAATGCGAATTGCATTTTTATAACATACGATCTCTACTTTCACCTTCTTCAGCCAGTCCATGCCAACTATTACATCAAAACTCCCTAACTCTACTGGTATCAAATCAATCTTAAATATTTCGCTACCCAGTTTAATTTCTCAATTCCGGCATATATTATCTGCTGAAATTAATTTACCGTTTGCTAATTCGAGTAAAAATTTACTATCCAACGGTGTCAATGGATAACTTAATTTAGCACAAAAATCTCTACTCATATAGCTTCTATCCGTACCCGAATCAAATAAAACGTAAGCATATTTATTGTCAATAAGAAACGTACCCGTAACAAGCTCCGGGTCTTCCTGTGCCTCTGCCGCATTAATATTGAAAACTCTTTCGCGGCCTTGTCCATTCGTGTTCTCCTGGTTCGGGCAATTTTTAATAATGTGGCCCGGTTTTCCACATTTATAAAAAACTATATTGGCATAACTTGCTCCGACACTACTTGCTCCGCCATTACTTGTTCCGACACCATTTGTTCCTTTAGTTCTGTTAACCCCTGGTCCGTAGATCTCACACTTCGCCGCGCTATGACCATTTCTTTTACACTTGTTGCAAAATTTGGTGTAGAACCCCGAGTGATACTTTTCACACCTTTGGCATAGCTGCTTCTGATTGTTGATGTTATTGCGGTTGTTATTGTTGTTGGGATGATTGTTGTAGTTGCTGCTGTTGTTGTTGTTGTTGTTGTTGTTGTTGTTGTTGGGCCATTTGTTGTAGTTGCGATTGATGTTGCGATTGTTGGGATAATTGTTGCGATTATTATTGTAATTGCTGTTGTTGTTGTATTGGTGATTCTTATCATCGTTTTCCTCCCACTTTCTTTTGACTTGCTTCACATTGGCCTCTTCAGCCGTCTGTTCTTTAATTCTTTCCTCAATCTGGTTCACTAGTTTGTGAGCCATTCTACATGCCTGTTGTATGGAGGCGGGCTCGTGTGAACTTATATCTTCTTGGATTGTTTCCGGTAATCATTTCACAAACGCGTCGATCTTCTCTTCCTCATCTTCGAACGCTCCTGGACACAATAGGCACAATTCTGTGAATCGTCTTTCGTACGTGGTAATATCAAATCCTTGGGTTCGTAACCCTCTAAGTTCTATCTTGAGCTTATTGACCTCGGTTCTGGGACGGTACTTCTCGTTCATTAAGTGCTTGAATGCTGACCACGGTAGTGCGTACGCATCATCTTGTCCCACTTGCTCTAGATAGGTATTCCACCATGTTAACGCAGAACCTGTGAAGGTATGCGTAGCGTACTTCACTTTGTCCTCTTCAGTACACTTACTTATGGCAAACACCGATTCGACCTTCTCGGTCCACCGTTTCAATCCGATCGGCCCTTCGGTTTCATCAAATTTCAAAGGTTTGCAGGCATTGAATTCTTTGTAGGTGCATCCTACACGATTTCCTGTACTGCTAGATCCAAGGTTATTGTTGGTATGTAGCGCAGCCTGTACTGCGGCTATGTTTGAAGCTAGAAAAGTACGGAATTCCTCTTCATTCATATTCACGGTGTGTCGAGTAGTAGGTGCCATTTCCTTCAAAATAGTCAAATGGAACAAGTTAATCATACAGAATATTAAGAGTAGTTAATAGTATTTCGTAGCATAATATGAACTCATTTATAAAAGCTTTTTCTTCATATTAGCGTTTTATAAGTTTAAATTCGGGTAGTACCTACCCGTTAAGTTCATACTTAGTAGCTAATATACAATTCAACTACTACAATTCTATATGAAAAACTGATTATAATAATATTTCGCGTTCAAACTTTTATACAATATTTTACAAACTTACAATACCGCTTATTTTACATAAAGCATGAAATATAGCACACAATAACTTTGATACAAGATAGTTGTGAATATAATTCTAGCTAGTACACAAGTCGTTCAGCAAAGGCAATAAAGACACGTAATTCATACGTCCAGAAACAAGTCATGTATTCTGGTTTTACTAGGACTACTTCCCATCCTTGGTCTTGTGGAACATAACCGTTATGTCCGTTGATAAGACAGCGTGTTGTAACGTCGTCAAAGGGACGAGGGTTACGTAATGACCAACAGTCTCGTAATAACCTAAAAACCTCATTTCTTACCCCAATTACCGACTCCGTCACTTGTGGGAATGTTTTGTTTAATAGTTGTAGCCCGATGTTCTTTTTCTCACTTTGGTGAGAAGCAAACATTACTAACCCGTAAGCATAGCATACTTCTTTATGTTGCATGTTAGCCGCTTTTCTAAATCATGAAGTCCTATATTCGGATACATTGAGTCAAAATAATTTCTTAACCCGTTGCGTAAAATAGCATTTGGGTTCCCCGCAATATATGCGTCAAAGTAAACACATCGTAACTTATGGGTTTCCCAATGTAATATCCCCCATCTTTCAAACGAAAGTCTCTTATAAACCAAGACATTCTTGGAACGTTCTTCGAATGTCTTACAAACTGATTTCGCCTTAAATAGTTGTGCCGAGGAATTCTGACCGACTCTAGACAAGATTTCATCAATCATGTCTCCGGGTAGGTCTCTTAAAATATTGGGTTGTCTATCCATTTTGTGTTTTTAAACTGTAAAATAGACAAGAGTTAGATTCATAAAAAAAATTACTTATTAATACAAGCAATTTTTACATATATCATAAAGCATAAGCACACTATATTACATATATTACACCACACGAATACAACTATCTTATTCTGACTCGCTCGTTTCTTCTTCGGTTTTGGTTCGTTTTGCCAAGTTTCTAGGGATATATGATGTTCCGCTAATACGAGCTGTTGTTTTCCACAACGGTTTAGAAAAACCTGGTGGTTTAGAGGTTCCCGGGTCATTGTTACAACTTAAAGGCTTCGGGGGTTGACGATACATATAAAGTTCATCGGGGTTGGAATTAGATTTCTCTATTTTTATGCCCTTTCCCTTATTATTTTCTTTTGCCTTTTTAAATTCAGTTGGGGTAATTTCTATAACATCATCGGAATTCTCGTCGGAATCCGATTCATCGGAGAATTGGTAATTCTCCCAATATTTTGCTTCCTTGGCGGAAACACCATTGACCATAATTAACCTTGGTCGGTTGGTGGAGGATTTTATTTTACTTAACCATTTTATTATTTCCCCCACCGGTTCTATTTCCTCCTCCGGTTCCTCCTCTTCCGGTTCTGATTCTTCTTCCGGTTCCGACTCTTCTTCCGGTTCCTCTTCGGGAACTTGTGAATCAGTCCACGAATCATTCCAATTTACATTTGACTCTTCATTATTATTATGTGAGTCAATGGGACTTGTTCTAGAGGTAGACATCTATCACATAATATCAAACGCGTTAAGAGATTAATATATCACATAATATTCACATGTTAAAAATATATAGTTTCCAACAAAATTTGTTAAGCAATCATTTTTCAAGTAAACACGGTCGAAGTCCAGACTCACTAATGCATCCTAACAAACTCGATAAGACACACTAATGTAAAATTCTGGTTCTCTAAGACCAACGCTCGGATACCAACTGAAATGTCCCGTTCTTATTGATTAAAAACGTTCCATATTAATTGATTTCGTTGCGAGGTTTTGACCTCTATATGAGACGTTTTTCAAAGACTGCATTCATTTTAAAACAAACCATAACCTTTATTTCATCAATAAAGGTTTAAAAAGCTTTACGTAGATTATAAAATAATGATAATCTAAAATATCCTGTTTACACACGACCATTACATAATGGTTTACAATTCAAATATGTTACAATGAAATAAGTTTCTTGAATGCAGTTTTTATACAATATCATACAAACATGGACTCCAAATCTTTTCCTTATTTTAGTATGCAACAGCGGAAGCTCTTAGTATTCACCTGAGAATAAACATGCTTTAAATGTCAACAAAAATGTTGGTGAGTTATAGGTTTAACCTATATATATCAAATCGTAACAATAGACCACAAGATTTCATATTTCAATACACATCCCATACATAGAGATAAAAATCATTCATATGGTGAACACCTGGTAACCGACATTAACAAGATGCATATATAAGAATATCCCCATCATTCCGGGACACCCTTCGGATATGATATAAATTTCGAAGTACTAAAGCATCCGGTACTTTGGATGGGGTTTGTTAGGCCCAATAGATCTATCTTTAGGATTCGCGTCAATTAGGCTGTCTGTTCCCTAATTCTTAGATTACCAGACTTAATAAAAAGGGGCATATTCGATTTTGATAATTCAACCATAGAATGTAGTTTCACGTACTTGTGTCTATTTTTTAAATCATTTATAAAACCTGCATGTATTCTCATCCCAAAAATATTAGATTTTAAAAGTGGGACTATAACTCACTTTCACAGATTTTTACTTCGTCGGGAAGTAAGACTTGGCCACTGGTTGATTCACGAACCTATAACAATATATACATATATATCAAAGTATGTTCAAAATATATTTACAACACTTTTAATATATTTTGATGTTTTAAGTTTATTAAGTCAGATGTCCTCGTTAGTAACCTACAACTAGTTGTCCACAGTTAGATGTACAGAAATAAATCGATAAATATTATCTTGAATCAATCCACGACCCAGTGTATACATATCTCAGTATTGATCACAACTCAAACTATATATATTTTGGAATCAACCTCAACCCTGTATAGCTAACTCCAACATTCACATATAGAGTGTCTATGGTTGTTCCGAAATATATATAGATGTGTCGACATGATAGGTCGAAATATTGTATACGTGTCTATGGTATCTCAAGATTGCATAATATACAATACAAGTTGATTAAGTTATGGTTGAAATAGATTTGTTACCAATTTTCACGTAGCTAAAATGAAAAAAATTATCCAATCTTGTTTTACCCATAACTTCTTCATTTTAAATCCGTTTTGAGTGTTTAAAATTGCTATGGTTTCATATTGATCTCTATTTTATGAATCTAAACAGAAAAATTATAGGTTTATAGTCGGAAAAATAAGTTACAAGTCGTTTTTGTAAAGGTAGTCATTTCAGTCGAAAGAACGACGTCTAGATGACCATTTTAGAAAACATACTTCCACTTTGAGTTTAACCATAATTTTTGGATATAGTTTCATGTTCATAATAAAAATCATTTTCCCAGAATAACAACTTTTAAATCAAAGTTTATCATAGTTTTTAATTAACTAACCCAAAACAGCCAGCGGTGTTACTACGACGGCGTAAATCCGGTTTTACGGTGTTTTTCGTGTTTCCATGTTTTAAATCATTAAGTTAGCATATCATATAGATATAGAACATGTGTTTAGTTGATTTTAAAAGTCAAGTTAGAAGGATTAACTTTTATTTGCGAACAAGTTTAGAATTAACTAAACTATGTTCTAGTGATTACAAGTTTAAACCTTCGAATAAGATAGCTTTATATGTATGAATCGAATGATGTTATGAGCATCATTACTACCTCAAGTTCCTTGGATAAACCTACTGGAAATGAGAAAAATAGATCTAGCTTCAAAGGATCCTTGGATGGCTTGAAAGTTCTTGAAGCAGAATCATGACACGAAAACAATTTCAACTAAGATTTCCACTCGAAATAAGATTGTTATAGTTATAGAAATTGAATTAAAGTTTGAATATGATTATTACCTTGTATTAGAAAGATAACCTACTGTAAGTAACAAAGGTTTCTTGATCTTGGATGATTACTTGGAATGGATTTAGAAAACTTGGAAGTAAACTTGCAATCTTGGAAGTATTCTTGATTTTATGAAACTAGAACTTTTGGAATTTATGAAGAACACTTAGAACTTGAAGATAGAACTTGAGAGAGATCAATTAGATGAAGAAAATTGAAGAATGAAAGTGTTTGTAGGTGTTTTTGGTCGTTGGTGTATGGATTAGATATAAAGGATATGTAATTTTGTTTTCATGTAAATAAGTCATGAATGATTACTCATATTTTTGTAATTTTATGAGATATTTCATGCTAGTTGCCAAATGATGGTTCCCACATGTGTTAGGTGACTCACATGGGCTGCTAAGAGCTGATCATTAGAGTGTATATACCAATAGCACATACATCTAAAAGCTGTGTATTGTACGAGTACGAATATGGGTGCATACGAGTAGAATTGTTGATGAAACTGAACGAGGATGTAATTGTAAGCATTTTTGTTAAGTAGAAGTATTTTGATAAGTGTCTTAAAGTCTTTAAAAAGTGTATGAATACATATTAAAACACTACATGTATATACATTTTAACTGAGTCGTTAAGTCATCGTTAGTCGTTACATGTAAATGTTGTTTTGAAACCTTTAGGTTAACGATCTTGTTGAATGTTGTTAACCCATTGTTTATTATAACAAATGAGATGTTAAATTGTTATATTATCATGATATTATGATATATAATATATCTTAGTATGATATATATACAGTTAAATGTCGTTACAACGATAATCGTTACATATATGTCTCGTTTCGAAATCATTAAGTTAGTAGTCTTATTTGTACATATGTATTTCATTGTTAATACACTTAATAATATATTTACTTATCATTTAACATAATTAACCAAGTGTATCAATATCTTAATATGATTCATATGTACCTAGTAAGACGTTGTTATAACGATAATCGTTATATATATATCGTTTTCTAGTTTCTTAAATTAATAGTCTCATTTTTATGTATATAACTCATTGTTAAAATACCTAATGAGATACATACTTATAATAAAATCATGTTAACTATATATTTAACCATATATATGTCATCGTATAGTTTTTACAAGTTTTAATGTTCGTGAATCACCGGTCAACTTGGGTGGTCAATTGTCTATATGAAACCTATTTTAATTAATCAAGTCTTAATAAGTTTGATTGCTTAACATGTTGGAAACACTTAATCATGTAAATAATAATTTCATTTAATATATATATAAACATGGAAAAGTTCGGGTCACTACAACCAACGCTCTGATACCAACTGTGACGATCGCTCCAAATCCATATGGACGAACACGTCATTCATCAATTTCATTGTGAGGTATTTGACCTCTATATGATACGTTTTGTAAACATTGCATTCTTTAGAAAAGGCACACCATCAATGAATATTTAAATCAAAGGTTCTCGACATCTGATGATTTCTATATATAGACAATCACCGTAAATAATAGTGTACAATAGTAATTCCGTTGACAATGCAGTCAAAATAAGATACATGGTGATTATTTTGTGTATGCAACATTTTCTTGAATAAAGTATGCAAGACTCCATGCACATAGCTTGTATAACATGTAAGCAAACAGCGGAAGACTTCTAGAGAACCTGAGAATAAACATGCTAACAAGTGTCAACACAAAGGTTGGTGAGTTCATAGCTTTAATGTTTTGCATAATCTGTACATAAAAGTGGATCACAAGATTTCAGTTGTTCCATCCAGAAACGTTTATCAAAATATTCTACGAAATTGAGCACCCTGGTAACTAAACTTAACGTATATATAATTTGTACCCATTGTATAATCATCTTAAAAATACACGTAAACCAACGTGTACGCTTCTCAAATAGCATACGTCCGTTAAAAGGCTAGTGCTCTAGCTCGGACGGGGATGTCAAGCCCTATGGATCCATATACAACTACTCGCGCCCACCAGTTCTTATAACTGGCAATTACTAGTTACCAAAGCTAAGGGATTTTCGGTTCAAACTCGGTGTAGAATTTAGTATGTACTTGTGTCCATTGCGTTTAAATTAAAGTGCATGTATTCTCAGCCCAAAAATATATATTGCAAAAGCAATTAAAATGGGAGCAAATGAAACTCACCTTAGCAGCACATAAAGTTGTTTATCATAATGTGACCGAAACTCGGATTACCAAATAATCGTAGATCTCAACCTAGAGAACATATGTTGGTCAATAAATATCTATCAAGCTAGGTCAGGTCATAGTGTATCACAATCCTAATGCTCGAGATCGACATACAAAAGTTTATCCAAAGTCGTTTCAAAAAGTCAATTTTGACAGTAGTTCAACAAAACGAGACGTACCTTATATAAGGATTCATTTACTCGGTTGGTAATATTCAAAAATCCATTTTATCAATCTCGTAAACAAGTTGTTTAAATCTTAATTGCAGATTCAAAAGTAATTTCAATTAACGTCAATCATAATTCAGTTGATCATATCTTTTAATCCGCTTATCGAAACTATTCGGTGTCAAAAAGAAAAGTTATTGATTTTTCGCCAGCTTTCCAAAAACATGTATATCATATACCTTTTACCAGTAATATATGTATTTAATTCGTGATTCATCATAAACTGTTTAACGATGAAATTTAGCATACAAGCTTGTATAAATATATATACTCGAGCACTAGACATGGATACACTATTAGTATATAAAAGATAAAATATAAATGCTTACGTATCAATATTGTGATTCAATATTTCAGAAAAGTACGTAGACGTAACGGAGATGATAAACACTAGGTTTGATTCATAAATATACCCTCGAACATTACCCATAATTTCCTTAGCTCTATCCCGCTTGAAACCCCATTTTGAAAGTGACACGCTCATAACCTCGTCGTAATATTTTATGTATAATACTAATACTACTAATTAAGATTAATAATAATAATAATATTAATCTTAATAATAATAATAATAATAATAATAAGATTAATAATAATAATATTAATCTTAATAATAATAATAATAATAATAATAATAATAATAATAATAATAATAATAATAATAATAATAATAATAATAATAATAATAATAAATAAATATAATACGGAGTAATATAGATAAATATGTTTGTGTAGGAATTAATCTAGAACTCGATCAATTTATAGAACCTTTTCTGAAAAAGTACCCCATGCGATCGCATGGGATTTGTGCTTCAAGGCCATGCGATTGCATGGCCCTCTAATACAGCTCACAAACTTTTAACTTTTTGTTTGTCGACATAATTTTATATAATTTTATATAATATATTTAATTTATATAATTAATTATATATTATATTAAATTCACATGCATAGTTGACTTGTAATTTTTGTTCCGATAAGTCGTACGTCATCACTCGACTTATGTCCCGGTTCCAGTTTTTCAAATGTCCTTTCGTACGCTGAGAAAACTTGTATTTTACATTTCGTGTCACGTACCTTTGTCAAAATATAGCCTTAAATTATTCCTAAACTATACCACTCAAAGTATATCTTAAACTTTCGAGTATTTTGGTCATTTACTTCTATAAATCATCGTCTCGCTATTTGTTAATATATATATAATAACAAATCGTTTTATGACCAAGTTAATATATATTTTCAACATTCATAAACACGTTTTAAATATACGTCGCAAATTATTCATACAATTAATATTCCAACTTATCATATATATTCAAATAAATATTTAAACTAATAAGTTTAATGTACAGTATCAAACAATTAATACATTGTTACGTTTTCAAGTTATAGTATATATATATATATATACATATAATTGTTCGCGAATTGTCAAGAACAACCGAAAGGTATTTGAATATATGAAAGTAGTTCAAAAATTTTGAGATTCAGTTTTACAGACTTTGCTTATCGTGTCGAAAATGTTAATCATACAAAGATTAAGTTTAAATTTGGTCAGAAATTTCCGGGTCATCAGAGGACGACCGACTACGCCTACGGAAATCCGAAGTTTTCTCGGATTGGCCAGTTATTATTGTCGGTTTATCCAAGACTTTTCTAAGATTGCTTCTCCATTGACGAAATTGATGAGGAAGAATGCAAGATTTAATTGGGAAAATGAGCAAGAGATCGCTTTCCAATTGTTAAAAGAGAAGTTGTGTCAAGCTCCGGTGTTAGTGTTGCCGGAAGGTGTGGAGGATATGACGGTCTATTGTGATGCTTCATTAAATGGATCGGTTGTGTTCTAATGCAAAGAGGTAAAGTCATCGCTTACGCCTCTTGACAACTAAAGGAACATGAAACGAGATATCCGACTCATGATCTTGAGTTGGCGGCGGTTGTGCATGCGTTGAAAATCTGGCGCCATTGCTTGTATGGTGTCAATAGTACGATTTATTTCGGATCATAAGAGTTTGAAACACCTCTTCAATCAACGAGATTTGAATTATCACCAACGTAGGTGGATGGATGTGGTAAAAGATTATGATTGTGAAATACTTTATCATCCGGGCAAAGAGTCACCACCCGGCGTTACGATTGGGATTGTTACGTATGATTATTACTAATGATTTTCTTGAAAAACTTGGTGTGATTCAAATAGAGGCTTACGTTCACAACAAGCATGCGGAACGAATAGTGGGGCAATCGGAGTTCATTACTATGGGCTCGCATGGTTTGTTGTCTTTTCAAGGAAGAGTGTGGGTGCCTAATATGGGGGATTATCGACGAGTGCTACTTGATGAAGCACATAAGTCAAAGTATTCCATTCATCCGGGCGCAACAAAAATGTACCTTGATTTAAGGAAGGAGTATTGGTGGCCGGGCATGAAACGTGATGTTGTTAAGTATGTGGAGCAATGCGTCACTTGTTTGCAAGTTAAAGCCGAACACCAAAAGCCGTATGGTAAGTTACAACCGTTGGAAATCCCGAAGTGGAAATGGGAGCACATTACCATGGATTTTATCACAAAGTTACCAAAGACGGTGAGGACCCAATTTGATTCGATTTGGGTTATAGTTGATCGATTGACGAAAAGTGATTTGTTTCTTCCCATCAAGGAAGCGATATCGTCGGAGACCTTGGCTAAGTTGTTTATCAAGGAAGTAATCTCTCGACATGGAGTTCCTATATCTATTATTTCGGATCGAGATACTCATTTTACATCTCGGTTTTGGGAAAAGTTTCATGAAGATATAGGTACGCAATTGAAATTGAGCACGGCGTATCATCCTCAAACGAACGGTCAAACCGAACGTACGAACCAAACTTTGAAGGATATGTTACTGGCGTGTATTATTGATTTTGGTGGTAGTTGGGACGAGCATTTACCTTTGGTGGAATTCTCGTACAATAATAGTTATCATACTAGTATCGGGATGTCACCATATGAGATGCTTTATGGGCGAAGGTGTCGAACCCCGATTTGTTTGGGTGAAGTGGGTCAAAGGGAAATCGGGAGTACCGATTTGGTCTTAGAAATGAATAGCAAGATTGATATGATTCGGGATCATTTGAAAAAGGCTCAAGATAGACAAAAGTCGTATGCCGAGAAACGAAGGCGACCGATCGAATTCCAAGAGGGCGACATGGTGATGCTTAAGGTTTTGCCATGGAAAGGAGTTATTCGGTTTCGAAAACGAGGAAAGTTAGCTCCTCCGTTTATTGGTTCGTTTAAGATTTTAGCTCGTGTTGGCGAAGTTGCGTATCGTTTGGAATTACCCGAAGATCTTGCGGGGATCTATAATACATTCCATGTTTCCCATCTTCGTAAGTGTCTTGCGGATGATTCTTCATGGGTGCCGTTAGACGAGATTGAATTAAACAACAAATTAGAGTATGTTGAGAAGTCGATTGCTATACTCGATGAAAAGGTAAATAGGTTGAGAAATAAAGAGGTGAGAACTTTTAAAGTTCAATGGAGTCGTAGTAAAGGTTCTGAGTTTACATGGGAACCCGAAGAATTTGTATTGGTGTATCTTCCGGCTTGTCATGCGGCTTGGATCGCGAGGACGCGCTCCGATTCAAGTGGGGGAGAGTTGTAACACCCCGTTTATCTAAACATGATGCTCAGGGCATCATTTGAAGTCCAAGAATGATTATTTAATAGTTTGGATGTAATGCTTTGAACACGTTTGACTTTGGGATGTTTTAAAAGTGAAATTGGAGTACATAAGGTAATCTGTCGAGTTTGAGTGCGGTTTGTCGCGTTTTGGTGTGTCGCGTTCCGTGACAAACATGCTTGAAACGAGACAAGTTCTGATGGTGATTTCTGACCACTTTGTCGTGTTTGAGTGCTGTTTATCGCGTCCTGGTGTCGCGAAACGCGACGAAGTGTCACGAAACGCGACAAATGTCGCTGAAATGACTTTTTAGCCATTTTAAATGGCATCTTTTGGGGGTATAATAGTCCTTTCACTTGTGGCCGGTTTTGGGGAGTTTAAAGCTGATTCAACCTTACCCAATCCTCATTTATCACATCTTCACCTTCATCTATTAAATCTTAGAAAGAGAGTTAGGGTTTAGTGAGAGAGAACTCAACCCAAGTCCGAGTTTTAAAGTTGTTCCCTACGTCTCTAGCTACGTTATGATTGTATTGGTAAGTCTTAACTCTATGTTTTGAGTTTAATTGGTTTATGGCTAGGGTTTTGTGTACTTGAGGCTTGTATGACCATTTAGGGGTTAAATGGGTTATATATATGTATGTATAATTATTGCATTCACTAAGCATTGCTTACCCTCTCGTTGTTTACCATTTTATAGGTTCTGGCATGGACACGGGTAAGGGCATTCGTTTGGATTAGAGATCCCGCCTTATTGTTAGGGGACGCTTTTGGATTTGTTAGCTTTGGAAGTTGGCCTAACGTTTTGGATAGTTTAGTGCCTTGTAAAATTTAAATTGTGGTACGTTTTAAATGAAACTTGTGGAATGGTTTACATATTTTATTGGCGCGTAAATATGAAATAAAAAATATATATATATATATATATATATATATATATATATATATATATATATATATTGTATGGAAATACGGTTTGGGTTGTTTCATCGAGCATTACCGCATATAGAGTGTCTATGGTTATTCCAAATAATATATATAGATGTGTCGATATGATATGTCAAAACCTTGTATACGCGTCCCGATATTTAAAGTGCGTAAAATAAATAACAGAAATTAAATGACGATAAATAAAATTGCGAGAATATAAATTGCGATAAATAAAATGTAATCAGTTAGCTAGGAACAGTTAGCTAGGATTTCGTTAACGTGGATTCTTAACAACATTTTCCTCATAGTTAATTTGTTTGTTTCTAACAAATTTTATTTTGTCAAATGTTTTCTTCATTATGCCACTTGTTGGATTCTGATAAGTTCAAAATCCAAATATGAAATTGAATGAAAATGATTATTCTGTGGTGAACGGATTCATATATCTGTGGGTGTAAGTAGGATAATAAATGACCGTTGAATCAGATTCGAAGAATGTACAGTGTAACTTATTAATGTGAAATCTTAAATATTCCTCGGGTATTACCTACCCATTAAAATATTTTCATCATTAACAGTTTGTACGAAAGACTTTTTAATTACAATCTTTATGAAAATATATATACATATATATTTTTTCTGATATAATCATGAATTTAATGAGTTAATATGATATTAATCTCATTTTCTTTTTGGTTTGAGCTAGAATAAGTAATCTCTAAAACTTTTAGAAAACACATATTCTTCGCAGAATATTTCTTCAATGAAGTTATGGATCAATACCTCATCATTCATTGTTGTTGGTACTCCTTGGTATCTATGGTGCGTATGATGTTGATGTTCATGGGACAGATTGTGAAATTGAGGCTTGAGATGCGGATGTTGAAACTTGGGTTGTTGGTGGTACTGTTGTTGCCGGTGATGCTGCTGGTGCTTGTAAGTTTTGCACCATATTCTCTTAAGCTATTACTCGAGCACGAAGTTTGTTAACTTCTTGTATTACTCTGGGGTGATTGTCGGTTCGGACAAGTGGATGAATAAGATCTAGAATCTGAGATAGTATATAGTCATGACGAAATACCCTGGAAATAATAGAGAAAATGGTATTACGAACAGGTTCGTCGGTAAGTGCTTCAGGTTCTTCGCCAAGAGGAGAATGTGGTGGATGGAAGGGATCACCTTCTTCTTGTTTCCAATGATTTAATTGTGACGACCCGAAAATTTCCGACCAAATTTAAACTTTAATCTTTATATTATTCCGACACGATAAGCAAAGTTTGTTAAGTTAAATCTCAAGAATTTTAAACTGTGTTCATACATTCATTATAACCTCGACCAAATTCCGACGATTCACGAACCGTTATATATAAATAGATATGTATATGTATATATATATTATAACTTGAGAATATTAATAAAGTATTAAACGTATAATACCTTACACGAACGTATTTGTTTCAATATGATTTTCGACAAAATTAAAAAAATATATTAATTGATTGAATTATCAGAAACATTGAATTATGATTACAAGTCTATGTTGAGAGGTCCACTATGATTTGAGAAAATCTATTCCTCTTAACAATATTCAGAATAATTTGTAAAGCTATTTATAAATAAAAACAAAAAGTGTCATTTACGAAAGTTAGACAAAAGTTAGTGGAGAATTGGTTTCCATAATATTCCATTAATTTAGTTTCAAAAGTATAAAAAACGTTTTCAGTTTAAAAAGAACTTTATTATTAAAACGTATATATCTTTTATAAATATCTAGAACCACTTTTGACAACTCATTACTTAACCAGTATGATAAAGATAACGATATTTATATTTTATTTTATTAAATATATATAACGATTTAAATTAATATTATATATACTTATACGCATATTATACGTATATAGTTTTATACTTTTACTATACTTTAACTTTACCTTTACTTTACTTTTATTTTACTTTAACTTTAATAATTCATACTTTAATAATTTACTTTAATAATTCACTTTAATAATTCATACTTTAATAATTCACTTTAATAATTCATACTTTAATAATTCACTTTAATAATTCACTTTAATAATTCATACTTTAATAATTCACTTTAATAATTCAATTTAATAATTCATACTTTAATAATTCACTTTAATAATTCACTTTAATAATTCATACTTTAATAATTCACTTTAATAATTCAAAAATCTAATATAAATAGAATTCAATAGGTTTCATTATTTCATAAAAACTTGAAAATATATTTCTCTAAACTCTCTCAATCGAATTACATATATATATTTTCTTTGTATTATTTCAAGATATTATTAGTATACATAAAATATTACGACGGAGTTCTGTCCGAGTGATTTCAAAATAGTTTTTTTGAATGAGTCAAAGCTAAGGAAATTATGGGTTATAGCTATGGAGGTGATGGGTATGGTTCATGGGTATGCTCGTGAGGTCAATCTAGTGTTTATCATCTCCGTTGCGTCTACGTACTTTCTTGCAATATTGAATCTCAATATTGATACGTTCGTGAATCCGAGTCCAACCTTGCACTTGTTAAATGACGTTATATGTATTTTTACTACGAAATACAGTATTGTGAGTTTCATTTGCTCCCTTTTTAATTGCTTTTGCAATATATATTTTTGGGCTGAGAATACATGCGCTATTTTATAAATGTTTTACGAAATAGGCACAAGTACTAAAACTAATTCTATGTGGGTTTAAACCAGAAATATACCCTTAGCTTGGTAACATTAAACTACTTGTCTATGTACGGTAGGCGCGAATCCTAAAGATAGATCTATTGGGCCTGACAAACCCCATCCTGACTATGGGATGCTTTAGTACTTCGAGGTTATTTTAAACACACCTGATCTGGTGTACTTTAGAGGGTAAAACATGAACGTTAAGGCTTGTTACCGGGTGCCTACAACTTATAGAATACTTTTATACACTTGCGAGTGTACATATATTTATAAACAGAAATCTTGTGGTCTATTAATATATTGAAATGATTGTTATGATAAACCTATGAACTCACCAACCTTTTGGTTGACACTTTAAAGCATGTTTATTCTCAGGTAATAAAGAAATCTTCCGCTGTGCATTATCTCATTTTAAGGATATTACTTGGAGTCATTCATGGCATATTTTGAAAGACGTTGCATTCAAGTCATTGAGTTCATCAAGATTATTATTAAGCCAATTATAGTTGGATGTATTATGAAATGGTGTGCATTCCGTTAACTTTCGTTGTAAAGAAAGTTTGTCTTTTAAAAACGAATGCAATGTTTGTAAAATGTATCATATAGAGGTCAAATACCTTGCGATGTAATCAACTATTGTGAATCGTTTATAATGTATATGAACGGGTCCTTTCAGTTGGTATCAGAGCGGTGGTCTTAGCGAACCAGGTCTGCATTAGTGTGTCTAACTGATAGTCGTTAGGATGCATTAGTGAGTCTGGACTTCGACCGTGTCTGCATGTCAAAAGTTTTGCTCATCATTTTTGTCGGAAATTATCTGCTTATCATTCTTAGTCTAGACACATCTTATTGCATTGATTGTATGAATAGTATATAGACAAAATTCATATCTTAGCGTATCTGCTAATTCATATCTTAGCGTATCTGTTACTGTAAACTTTACCTGACATATTCCGTAAATTCCTCCGTAATCTACGAAACCTTTTGCTCTATATAATTAGAATACCACACGATAGCCGGAAAATCATTTCATATCGAAAAATTCTTTATTCAATCATACGAAATGGAATTCATCATTAGTTCAAGTCCCTCGGATTCCGAAATGGAATCCCACTCAAGTTCCGAAAGCAGTGTGACCGGAATGGATCAACCAATTAGTCATCATCTATTCTGGATGAATTGGGGATGGATCCGTAGCCTCCTTAATCATTAGAGACAAGAAGAAGGTGATCCCTTCCATCCACCACATTGCCCTCTTGGTGAAGAACTTGAAGCACTTACCGGCGAACCTATTCGAAACACCATTTTCTCTCTCATTTCCAGAGTATCTCGTCATGATTATATACTACACCAAATTCTAGATCTTATTTATCCACTCGTCCGAACCGACAATCACCCCGGTGTAATAGAAGAAGTCAACGAGCTTCGCGCTTGGGTAGTGGCTTTGGAGAATATGGTGCAAAGGTTACAAACACCAGCAGCAGCACCAGCAACATAACTAGTACCACCATCAACAACATCAACAGTACCATTACCACCACCAACAACAACCGCATCACAAACCTCAACTTCACAATCTGTCCCATGAGCATTGACGTCATACGCCCTGTAGATACTAAGGAATACCACAACGATGAAGTATTGATTCATAACTTCATTGGGAAAATATTCAACGACGATTATGTAATTTCTAAAGTTTAGAAATTATCTATCCTAGCCTTAACCATAAATCAAGTAAGTTTAATTTAATATTAACTCATTAAATCTATATTACATCTGAAGAAATATACACATATATTTCCATAAAGACTGTAATAAAATTCTTTCGTACAAAATATTAATTGTGACATTTTTTTTAACGGGTAGGTAATACCCGAGAGATATATAAATTCACAATTAATATGTTACATTCTTCGAATCTGATTCAGCAAATCATCCATTATACTCCCTACTTTCACAACAATATACATTCTTTTATAAAAATCAAAACAACCATACTCATTCAAAAATCTAATTACATATTCTGATTTTGAAATTGCCGAATTCAATTCAAGTTATAACCGGTATCATCACTCTTAGATTCTTACATCTTTCAAAGCTATACTTTAGCTTCTAAACTGTGTTAGAACATCGTATGTATATTAACGATTATAATCTGTATTTAAGCCCTTCGAAATACCTGAAGACACTTCAAATAATGAACAATCGAGATGATGATCCAACCACATGTTATCCACAGTTACGTACCTAAAAAACTCTTGAAACCAAAGTCATAATTTAACATGTATCCATGTCAGACCTTTTGGCATTTACTAGCTAAAATAACTTTTCAATCCCTTCTAAAAATAGACGGTTTTGTCACAGCTCCAGCAAACCAACTTCAATTGTTCAATCGAATAAGCCTTATTATAATGATTACCTCTTCATCAATATTACCGGGGAACCTTTCATATCTCGCCACATTAGCAGTAAACTTATTAATAACTTCATTGATCTTTGACTTTCCGAAAAATCTTTATATTTATCAAAACCCCATCATTTACTCATCTGCATCTTGTAACGAGAATTACCATACGAATCATCGGAAATTAGCAATCAGTATTTTGAAATCTCGCAGCATGTCTACGCCAACAATTATATGTGTCTATCTTCTGGACTTATATACTTTGAATGTGAAGTTTCTGAAAAACACCCTAAACTGCGAACTAGTTCTCGAAATACTGATGAAGCAGCAAAAACTATAAACGACCTTAACAGTAAAAAGTTTGATGATAAAGAGTAGTGTGTTGGCAAAGCTCAGAAAAAGAGAATATTAGGTACTGAAAAATACGGATTGAGCAAACCATGAAGAAGCCTGTGGATAAATCACAAGGACAAAATCTACCTTCAAAGAATCCAAATGATTCCGTGTCTGCTGAAGTCATTATCGAATACCTTGCTCCTGACTCTAAACCCTTACGGACAATATTCTTCATCATCCTCTGATATTAGAAATTTTAAGATATCATCGTATCTTTCATTATAAATATCCTCCATATTTCTGAAGATATTTCTATAATTATTCTTATCTAAAATCATTTACCTCTTCGTACTGTCTGTATTACATCATAAAAGAAACTATTTTAGTTTCTAAATTCTGAAACTTTCGAATTTAAAATAGGAATATTTTTGAAGTAGTGTTGGGAACTGAAGCATGAACTAGTATAATATAATGACACTTGATCAACGTGATTATATTACAGTAAGTCATGCTGAGTTTCTAAATGGAACGTGATGATTCACAGATCATAACGTCATCATGTGCTATGTTACACGACTCTTGTATTCTCTTTAACCTCTAAAATATCAAGAAAATATTTCTTGATGATTCGGCCTTTTTCGAGGTATTCTAGTAATTTGACAAGTCAAGATCGTGCCATTATAATTTCCTTCTTAGAACATTAACAATGTTCATTCCGAAATTCATATATGCGAATTCTGGACCATTACAAGCGGTGCTTAATCGCAAGAAGAAGAAACGAAAGGACAAAACTCCGAAATAGAAATTGGGGTATAAATCGCAGCAAATAAAAGAGAGCATTAATTGGGGATGACAATGATTATAGAAGAAGCAAGGACTTTGAAATATAAGGGAAGATATAAAACCCAACAACAACCCAGAAATCACAAACCATATATATCAATGCATATAGCAATATAAAGACACGGGAGAACTAAAAACACTATAAAACCAAGAGTATAGTAGAAGTAAATAGATTTTTCCGGAGGCAGATGAAAAAGAAGAGCGACATATATGAAAGTGAGGAGTATATCAAGAATCAGCACTGGATGAAGCATATTGACAAATACTTTAAAATATGAGTTGAGAAGGTGTGAGTTGTAAGAAAACAAATGAGGTGGATTTATAGTGAAATATCCGACAGAGAAATCAAAATGGATTATCGCATTAATTCGAAGAGGATCATAATTTCCTTAATCGCCGAATAATCAAATCCAATATAGATTACAAAGAGTTTCTTTTCGGAGATCAATCGTGATGACGTCAAAAGATATGACGAATCACTATTATCTTATTTCATTCATTTACGATAACTTCACTCACACGCTTCGAGTGATCGAATTATTTTATCCATTCTTCTTGAACATGATAAAACTCTATAATCGTTATAATAACATTCTCATTGTTAGTCATGACGACCTCTATCAAATTTCGGGGACGAAATTTCTTTAACGGGTAGGTACTGTGACGACCCGGAAATTTCCGACCAAATTTAAACTTTAATCTTTATATTATTCCGACACGATAAGCAAAGTTTGTTAAGTTAAATCTCAAGAATTTTAAACTGTGTTCATACATTCATTATAACCTCGACTAAATTTTGACGATTCACGAACCGTTATATATAAATAGATATGTATATGTATATATATATTATAACTTGAGAATATTAATAAAGTATTAAACGTATAATACCTTACACGAACGTATTTGTTTCAATATGATTTTCGACAAAATTAAAAAAATATATTAAATGATTGAATTATCAGAAACATTGAATTATGATTACAAGTCTATGTTGAGAGGTCCACTATGATTTGAGAAAATCTATTCCTCTTAACGATATTCAGAATAATTTGTAAAGCTATTTATAAATAAAAACAAAAAGTGTCATTTACGAAAGTTAGACAAAAGTTAGTGGAGAATTGGTTTCCATAATATTCCATTAATTTAGTTTCAAAAGTACAAAAAACGTTTTCAGTTTAAAAAGAACTTTATTATTAAAACGTATATATCTTTTATAAATATCTAGAACCACTTTTGACAACTCATTACTTAACCAGTATGATAAAGATAACGATATTTATATTTTATTTTATTAAATATATATAACGATTTAAATTAATATTATATATACTTATACGCATATTATACGTATATAGTTTTATACTTTTACTATACTTTAACTTTACCTTTATTTTACTTTTATTTTACTTTAACTTTAATAATTCATACTTTAATAATTTACTTTAATAATTCACTTTAATAATTCATACTTTAATAATTCACTTTAAGAATTCATACTTTAATAATTCAATTTAATAATTCACTTTAATAATTCATACTTTAATAATTTACTTTAATAATTCACTTTAATAATTCATACTTTAATAATTCACTTTAATAATTCACTTTAATAATTCATACTTTAATAATTCACTTTAATAATTCAAAAATCTATTATAAATAGAATTCAATAGGTTTCATTATTTCATAGAAACTTGAAAATATATTTCTCTAAACTCTCTCAATCGAATTACATATATATATTTTCTTTGTATTATTTCAAGATATTATTAGTATACATAAAATATTACGACGGAGTGCTGTCCGAGTGATTTTAAAATAGTTTTTTTGAATGGGTCAAAGCTAAGGAAATTATGGGTTATAGCTATGGAGGTGATGGGTATGGTTCATTGGTATGCTCGTGAGGTCAATCTAGTGTTTATCATCTCCGTTGCGTCTACGTACTTTCCTGCAATATTGAATCTCAATATTGATACGTTCGTGAATCCGAGTCCAACCTTGCACTTGTTAAATGACGTTATATGTATTTTTACTACGAAATACAGTATTGTGAGTTTCATTTGCTCCCTTTTTAATTGCTTTTGCAATATATATTTTTGGGCTGAGAATACATGCGCTATTTTATAAATGTTTTACGAAATAGGCACAAGTACTAAAACTAATTCTATGTGGGTTTAAACCAGAAATATACCCTTAGCTTGGTAACATTAAACTACTTGTCTATGTACGGTAGGCGCGAATCCTAAAGATAGATCTATTGGGCCTGACAAACCCCATCCTGACTATGGGATGCTTTAGTACTTCGAGGTTATTTTAAACACACCTGATCTGGTGTACTTCAGAGGGTAAAACATGAACGTTAAGGCTTGTTACCGGGTGCCTACAACTTATAGAATACTTTTATACACTTGCGAGTGTACATATATTTATAAACAGAAATCTTGTGGTCTATTAATATATTGAAATGATTGTTATGATAAACCTATGAACTCACCAACCTTTTGGTTGACACTTTAAAGCATGTTTATTCTCAGGTAATAAAGAAATCTTCCGCTGTGCATTATCTCATTTTAAGGATATTACTTGGAGTCATTCATGGCATATTTTGAAAGACGTTGCATTCAAGTCATTGAGTTCATCAAGATTATTATTAAGCCAATTATAGGTGGATGTATTATGAAATGGTGTGCATTCTGTCAACTTTCGTTGTAAAGAAAGTTTGTCTTTTAAAAACGAATGCAATGTTTGTAAAATGTATCATATAGAGGTCAAATACCTTGCGATGTAATCAACTATTGTGAATCGTTTATAATGTATATGAACGGGTCCTTTCATTAATAGACTACGAACTCATCCCCAATTCATCCAGAATTGATGATGGCTGATTGGTTGATCCATTCTGGTTATACTGTTTTCGGAGCTCGAGTGGGAATCCATATCGGAATAGTTGTCGGAATTCGAGGAATTCGAACTAGTTGCAGGATCCATCTTTGTACGATTAGATAAATGATTTTTGATATGAAAAAGATTTTTAGGACATAAATTGATATTCTAAATACATATTTTACATATGTATTATGTATATATATAATATCAAAATCCCATAAGGTACAGAGGAAATTATGGAATATGTCAGGAAGATTTACGATAATAGATACGATAAGATATGAATTTGTCTATACACTATCTATGCAATAATTGTAGTGAGACATGTCAAGACTAGAAATGATAAGCATGTAATTTATGACAAGAAATGATAAGCAAAACTTATAACTAAATAGATGCGGTCAAAGTCCAGACTCACTAATGTATCCTAACAAAGACCCGTTAGACACACTAATGCAAATTCTGGTTCGCTAAGACCTCTGCTCTGATACCAACTGTGATGGCCCGCCAAAATCCCTATTGATGCAGCACATCATTCATCGGTCCCATTGCGAGGTTTGCCCTCAATATGATACGTTTTACAAACATTGCATTCATTTCAAAAGACGCGCTTTCTATATAAGAAAGTTCTAAAATTTGTATACATTTTTAAAGCATGTACATAAATGTTTTCGACTTGTGGTGGTTTTTACATATAGACAATCCCAATAAATGATAGTTCATAATAATACATCAGTTGACTAAACAGTCAAAATATAATACATATTAATGTTTGAATGCAAAGTTTCCTTGAAAAATATGCCATGTAAGACTCCATGCACATAGTAGTTAAACAGCGGAAGCTTCTTTAATACCTGAGAATAAACATGCTTTAAAGTGTCAACCAAAAAGGTTGGTGAGTTCATAGTTTTATCATAAATAATGATTTTCAATAGTTGTAATAGACCACAAGATTTCAGTTTCATAAATATCCATACACTCGCAAGTGTATAAAAGCATTCTATAAGTTGTGGGCACCCGGTAACAAGCCTTAACAACAATAATGAGCACCCCTGATATAAATAACGTGCACCGAATCAAGTGTGATAATAACCTCAAAGTACTAAACACCCGCCCACTAGCTCTAATGTCTAGTGCAGCATCCTGGGTGGGGATGTTAAACCCGATAGATCTACCTTTAGGATTCGCGCCTACCGTACATAGACAAGTAGTTTAATGTTACCAAGCTAGGGGATTTTTGATTCAAACCCGCGTAGAATTAATTTTAGTACTTGTGCCTATTTCGTAAAACAGTTATAAAATACGCATATATTCTCAGCCCAAAAATATATAATGCAAAAGCATTTAAAAATGGAGCTATGAAAACTCACATATCAATATTGAATTTATTCAATATTGTAGGAAAAGTATGCAGACGCAACGGAAAATGATAAATGCAAGGTTGGCCTTTGATTCACGAACAAAACTCCTGATCAATACCCATAAACTCCTTATTTAATACCCATGAATTCCTTAGCTTTAAACCATTTGAAAAACCCGTTTTGAAATCACTTGAACATAACCCCGTCGTAGTATTTTATGTATATTACTAATAATAATAAGACTACTTAATAATAATAAGACTAATAATAATAGGAGTAATAATAATAATAATGATAAAATCTTACTAAGTAATATATATGTATGTATGTGTAAAAATGATCAATTGCAGAAACTGAATCGAGTCATATATATATAGTATAATAATATAATATAATAATATAATAAAGTAATAATACAATAATAATATAATAATAATAATATAATAATAAAAGGAATCAAATGTGTGAATTAGAATTCAATAATATCTGCCGACAGTTTTCACGGACCGGTATTTCGTACTCTTGTTGCTAATAATTGACAGGTAAAAGTATGAGTAAAGATTCCACTTTTTATATTTGAATACATATATATCTGTTTTGGTCTTAAGCTTTATGAAATTAGTTGTAAAAAGGTTCATTTATAAAGTTTATAAGCGTAATATGTGTTTTCCTAGTTTTTGACTGGACAAAGATATATATTATAATATAAATTTTAATATAATAATATAATAAATATAATAATATAATAATATTGAAATAAAATATAATAATATAATAATAAATTTAGAATCAAATTTGAATCGTAAATTTTTAAAAAGTCGTATTTATTAAATACTTCAGGGATATATTATGTAACTTATAATTAATAATTTCTATCATGTAAATAGTAAATTAATTAATTTCATTTCATTTACTATTCATATGAATAGTAAATGAATTAATTTTGATTCAACTATTTAAGCTACAAGTTGTTGTACGTTGTGCTTTACAAATTGTACATTTTTAATTTAACTTCGTTTCTTAAAAAAAATTACAAAAATTGTATCATAAAAATAAAACGACTTAATACGTAAAAATTTTTATTTAAAATAGCATCGTTTAATAGTAAATTTTTATCATTTCATATATAAATCATGACGGGTTCGAGTTTTAAATTATAGGTTTGATATTGCTTAATATATGCATATTCTTAGTAGCAATATCAGTCCCAAATGTTATGATTTTATGTGTATTCGTGTAGTTTTCGGTTTGTAATTGGTTAAAATGTTCAAAGCGTCGAATGAAATGTTATTATGGATTTTCAATGATATAAAGATCAAAATGAAGATTTCTAATGAGCAACAAAAGAGTACAACATCGCGCCTCAAGACTACAAGTTAAAATGATCGAAATCACGAAATCTGCGCGCCTGCACGAAAAAAATCATAACTAAATCATACTGACTCAAAAAAAGGCGAATCAGGTGTCCAGACGTCCGTAACTAAAAAATATACAACTTTCATGAAGGAACCTTACGCGAAACGTGTACCAATCTACGCGAAACGCGTTTTGTTGTGACACATTTCCATAATTCATTTTACTCTTACGCGGAACGTGTGATTGCTACGCGAAACGCATAATCTTGTGGCCATTTTTCAGATTCCAGAGTCACATGGGTCGGTCAACTTTTCAATATTATAATAATTCTTTCCTGCTGGATTTAATTCTTCACAACACACAGTCGCATGCTTTTAAATTTAATTTACTAAAGCAGATCGAGATCCACTTTTTTCATTTTTTAATACAAAAATACACATCAAGTGATATGTGAAATGTCCCGTTCTTATTGATTAAAAACGTTCCATATTAATTGATTTCGTTGCGAGGTTTTGACCTCTATATGAGACGTTTTTCAAAGACTGCATTCATTTTAAAACAAACCATAACCTTTATTTCATCAATAAAGGTTTAAAAAGCTTTGCGTAGATTATCAAATAATGATAATCTAAAATATCCTGTTTACACACGACCATTACATAATGGTTTACAATACAAATATGTTACAACAAAATAAGTTTCTTGAATGCAGTTTTTACACAATATCATACAAACATGGACTCCAAATCTCGTCCTTATTTAAGTATGCGACAGCGGAAGCTCTTAATAATCACCTGAGAATAAACATGCTTAAAACGTCAACAAAAATGTTGGTGAGTTATAGGTTTAACCTATATATATCAAATCATAATAATAGACCACAAGATTTCATATTTCAATACACATCCCATACATAGAGATAAAAGTCATTCATATGGTGAACACCTGGTAACCGACATTAACAAGATGCATATATAAGAATATCCCCATCATTCCGGGACACCCTTCGGATATGATATAAATTTCGAAGTACTAAAGCATCCGGTACTTTGGATGGGGCTTGTTAGGCCCGATAGATCTATCTTTAGGATTCGCGTCAATTAGGGTGTCTGTTCCCTAATTCTTAGATTACCAGACTTAATAAAAAGGGGCATATTCGATTTTGATAATTCAACCATAGAATGTAGTTTCACGTACTTGTGTCTATTTTGTAAATCATTTATAAAACCTGCATGTATTCTCATCCCAAAAATATTAGATTTTAAAAGTGGGACTATAACTCACTTTCACAGATTTTTACTTCGTCGGGAAGTAAGACTTGGCCACTGGTTGATTCACGAACCTATAACAATATATACATATATATCAAAGTATGTTCAAAATATATTTACAACACTTTTAATATATTTTGATGTTTTAAGTTTATTAAGTCAGCTGTCCTCGTTAGTAACCTACAACTAGTTGTCCACAATTAGATGTACAGAAATAAATTGATAAATATTATCTTGAATCAATCCACGACCCAGTGTATACGTGTCTCAGTATTGATCACAAATCAAACTATATATATTTTGGAATCAACCTCAACCCTGTATAGCTAACTCCAACATTCACATATAGAGTGTCTATGGTTGTTCCGAAATATATATAGATGTGTCGACATGATAGGTCGAAACATTGTATACGTGTCTATGGTATCTCAAGATTACATAATATACAATACAAGTTGATTAAGTTATGGTTGGAATAGATTTGTTACCAATTTTCACGTAGCTAAAATGAGAAAAATTATCCAATCTTGTTTTACCCATAACTTCTTCATTTTAAATCCATTTTGAGTGAATCAAATTGCTATGGTTTCATATTGAACTCTATTTTATGAATCTAAACAGAAAAAGTATAGGTTTATAGTCGGAAAAATAAGTTATAAGTCGTTTTTGTAAAGGTAGTCATTTCAGTCGAAAGAACGACGTCTAGATGACCATTTTAGAAAACATACTTCCACTTTGAGTTTAACCATAATTTTTGGATATAGTTTCATGTTCATAATAAAAATCATTTTCTCAGAATAACAACTTTTAAATCAAAGTTTATCATAGTTTTTAATTAACTAACCCAAAACAGCCCGCGGTGTTACTACGACGGCGTAAATCTGGTTTTACGGTGTTTTTCGTGTTTCCAGGTTTTAAATCATTAAGTTAGCATATCATAAAGATATAGAACATGTGTTTAGTTGATTTTAAAAGTCAAGTTAGAAGGATTAACTTTTGTTTGCGAACAAGTTTAGGATTAACTAAACTATGTTCTAGTGATTACAAGTTTAAACCTTCGAATAAGATAGCTTTATATGTATGAATCGAATGATGTTATGAACATCATTACTACCTTAAGTTCCTTGGATAAACCTACTGGAAAAGAGGAAAATGGATCTAGCTTCAACGGATCCTTGGATGGCTCGAAGTTCTTGAAGCAGAATCATGACACGAAAACAAGTTCAAGTAAGATCATCACTTGAAATAAGATTGTTATAGTTATAGAAATTGAACCAAAGTTTGAATATGATTATTACCTTGTATTAGAATGATAACCTACTGTAAGAAACAAAGATTTCTTGAGGTTGGATGATCACCTTACAAGATTGGAAGTGAGCTAGCAAACTTGAAAGTATTCTTGATTTTATGTAACTAGAACTTGTAAAATATATGAAGAACACTTAGAACTTGAAGATAGAACTTGAGAGAGATCAATTAGATGAAGAAAATTGAAGAATGAAAGTGTTTGTAGGTGTTTTTGGTCGTTGGTGTATGAATTAGATATAAAGGATATGTAATTTTGTTTTCATGTAAATAAGTCATGAATGATTACTCATATTTTTGTAATTTTATGAGATATTTCATGCTAGTTGCCAAATGATGGTTCCCACATGTGTTAGGTGACTCACATGGGCTGCTAAGAGCTGATCATTGGAGTGTATATACCAATAGTACATACATCTAAAAGCTGTGTATTGTACGAGTACGAATACGGGTGCATACGAGTAGAATTGTTGATGAAACTGAACGAGGATGTAATTGTAAGCATTTTTGTTAAGTAGAAGTATTTTGATAAGTGTCTTGAAGTCTTTCAAAAGTGTATGAATACATATTAAAATACTACATGTATATACATTTTAACTGAGTCGTTAAGTCATCGTTAGTCGTTACATGTAAATGTTGTTTTGAAACCTTTAGGTTAACGATCTTGTTGAATGTTGTTAACCCATTGTTTATTATAACAAATGAGATGTTAAATTATTATATTATCATGATATTATGATATATAATATATCTTAGTATGATGTATATACAGTTAAATGTCGTTACAACGATAATCGTTACATATATGTCTCGTTTCGAAATCATTAAGTTAGTAGTCTTATTTTTACATATGTATTTCATTGTTAATACACTTAATAATATATTTACTTATCATTTAACATAATTAACCAAGTGTATCAATATCTTAATATGATTCATATGTACCTAGTAAGACGTTGTTATAACGATAATCGTTATATATATCGTTTTCGAGTTTCTTAAATTAATAGTCTCATTTTTATGTATATAACTCATTGTTAAAATACCTAATGAGATACATACTTATAATAAAAACATGTTAACTATATATATAACCATATATATGTCATCGTATAGTTTTTACAAGTTTTAACGTTCGTGAATCACCGGTCAACTTGGGTGGTCAATTGTCTATATGAAACATATTTCAATTAATCAAGTCTTAACAAGTTTGATTGCTTAACATGTTGGAAACATTTAATCATGTAAATATCAATCTCAATTAATATATATAAACATGGAAAAGTTCGGGTCACTACAATATGGAGTACTACTACTACACTGCTATTTAATATACAGAGTACTAAAGATGAGGGGGACAATAAAAAGGAGAGATACATACTCCGTAGTAGTAGATAGTTTTATGTAGTAGTTAGTAGGGAACCAGTTTTACTACTTCAATTTAATTTCCATATTATTCGTATCAATTATTTTCAGTATTTGTTCCATCTCATAATCATTTTCAAGTTCAATTAGAATAGTTTCAATATTGTAAGGGTGTATTGTTCGTGATTAATGGTATTATTGTGCGAGTGCAAGGGTGCTTTCATTTCCATTTTCTACCATTTGTAATCATTAAATTGAAGACCTTTTGTAAGTTTGTTACTTCTATTTTTATTATTGTCATTGTTACTTATTATTATGTTTATGTTTATGTATTATTATTTTTACTCCCGTATCATTATCATGATTAGTTAGTAAATTCCCATAGTGTTTGCTTAGATGTAGAGCCCTAGTGAAATGGATTTTTATCATTTGTAAAAATTAAAATGTAACTTAAGTATTTTTAACATTGAGCCTAATTAAAAGAACCATAATTATGTACCTAGATGTTTAACCCTTGTCACTTAATTTATTAGATTCAAATAACGAAAGTTATTTTTATTTATATAAATTAAGCTTCAACATTAAATGTGATCTAGACGAACTTATGAATAAGTTATTAACACTAATTTAGAAATAAAGTTCGGTGGTTTGGGTAATATCATTAGGTATATAATAGTGAAATTGTAAAAAGGGAAACCGTTATGATTTGGGTTTTGGCGAAAGTCAAAACTAGATTGGGTCTCAATTTAAATATTTGAGAAATAGTAAACTACCTAAATAAAGTCAAATGAAAATGAGATTTAATTTAGCTAGTTAAACCTTTATTTATTCAAAAGAAAAATATTAAGTTTATACTAAAACCTTTTAATAGAGCTTAACTTTAAAACAATCAATGAATCTAGAGGTGAAACATTTAAGTGAACACTCCCAATTATATATTGCAAATTATTATTATTATTTTTACGTTTTATTATTCAGAAAAATTAAAATATAAATGAATCTCCTTCAGTCTTAATACGTACTGTTTTGTCACATCGAATATAACATACGCAGAACGCGTATAAATACACGCGGAATGCGTAAGTGTAGATACAGTACTGTATGATTTTAGTTTAAATTTTAAGTTTTAATTAAAACATTTTATTACTTCCCTTTTCTACTAGATTAACTATCGGTAATTTAATCTCTTGAACTCCATTCCCCCTGTAGAACGAACCGGATTTACCAACAAACTAAACTACGCGGATATGACTAGTTGCCTATATATGTGTGAAATCAACCTGAATTCATTAAAACACCATATATACAATAAAACAATTCGTGTAACAAAATCGCTCAAATCTATTCATAAATAAAGGTATAGTTTCACCACATCAACTTTTTGGCGCCGCTGCCGGGGAGAAATTGTTCATTCAGGAATTTAATTACTTTTAGTTATTTGATCCTTTCGTCGGGATTTATTTTCCTACGAAAGTTCTGTTTTATTTTTCTCTTTGTTCTTTTTAAATTTTAACTAGGTTCTAGTCATACTGTAATATGGATGATTTTGAGAATGTGACCATGGAAAAACTTTTTAATGCCCAACAATTTAATCAACACTCTCAAACAAGTTTTGATGATAATTGGTGCGATTCTGTAACATCCCGCCTTTTTCCGTTTACTTTTCTGTTTTACTCTTTAAATCCCGTTATATGTTTATAACATCTCCCGTTAATACGTGTTTTAAAAATATCTCGTCTAGGTAATTCACGCACCCGCAACCGAACTCGAGGAACTAGTTTCGCCAAAATGCCAAAGAGGTGACTAGCTTTTGACTAGTCAACCCACCTCCCATCTTTTTTTTTTCATTTCATTTTCCATTTTCATTTCATACTTTCCAATTTTCTCTCAATTCTCCATTTTGAAGATTCATCATCTAAATCAAATCGGTCAAGCTTCAATCCAAAATAATTACATATTTGGAATCCTTGCAACTTCCTCTTCGATTCCATACCGACTACATCAAGTTTGGGTAACTTTTTAAAATCACTAGATTTTGTGTTCTTGATGTTTTTAAGTTATAAGGTTGTTAATTAGTGTCTATGGCTCAAGTCTAACATGAATATATGATTTATATGTTCGATTTCGTTATTTGAAGTAACTAGTTTGAATATGAACTTTGGTGTGTTTGATTTGGTGATTTGGTTGTTTGAATGTTGTTAAATGTTATAAATGCATGTATTAAATGTGTTCATAACATCACTAGCTTCAACTTGATGTGTAGGTTGCTTGAGAACACACCATAAACTTGATTAGTGATTTTGGTGAATTTGGGTTAGGGTTTGATAATCTTGAAATGAATATTTGATGCATTGAATGCCATAAATTATTGTTAGTAAGTAGTTAGTTGTATTGTATGCTCGATTACCTACAAAACGGCGTGTTGTATGTATGCATTAAATGCCCGAATCATAAATGTGCACTTGCATTAAATGTATGCATTGATTGATCATTTGATTTGAAATGTCGGTTATTGCAAATAATGTTTTCGGTTGGTGAATTGTGTTTAGTTGTCTTCCTTGTCAAAAGAGCTTTCCAACGATATAAGATGCGAGTCATAAGTGTTTACGGTTTGCGATTTGTGTTTGATCGAAGTTCGGAAAAAGACTTGAACAATTGAAACTGGCCAGGTACCAGCTCCAGTGTATTGTCGCGGCGCGGTAATCCTGGGTCGCGGCGCGGCCTAAGCCGTGTCCAGGCTCTGACCTCCTTGGTCAAAATACGAAAAATGTTTGGCACACTATGGACCTCTGATTCACATGTAACTTGTTCTAACATGCTTATATATGAATAAAAACCTCAGAAAAATAGTTCGGGACCCGACCCGAACGTGTTGACTTTTTGTTGACTTTGACCGACCAAAATTTGATTTTTTGTCAAACTTAATCAAATGATTATGCAACCTTCCTAACTTGTTTCTATACTTGTTTCTTGCATGAAACTTGACAAATTGATTCACATGCTACATAATCGAGTCGTAACGAGCCATAGGACTAATTGAACATCTTTGACCAATCGTGACTATCATTATTGATATAACCTATTTGTTTAGGTCAAGACTAGCATTGTTCTTTGCACACGTTACTTGTTGAAGTACTGTTACTCTTACGCTCAAGGTGAGATCATAGTCCCACTTTTACTATTTTGAACTTACATTTGGGATGAGAAAACATAAACGTTTCTTTTAAACTAAGTGAACACAAGTACAGAAAAACAAACATTCTACATACGAGTTTAGAACGAAAGCCTCAATTCGATTATCATTAGTTACACTTGCAGGGTGTAAGTGTAGGCGTGAACTTATGTTGTATGGCCATATGGGTTTGACAAACCCTCATCTCGGACGGTTCGCTACTGTCCACAGATGAAATATATTTTCGGGAAACAGTGTATGTTCTAACACTATTGTGATGGGGTACTATGGAAGGAAATGTTAAGCCTTGATAATTGGGTGCTCGTGAATATTAACTTTTAGAATGTATTACTATTTATCAGTGATGCAAATCTTGTGGTTCGACTTACTTTTACTCACTTACTTACTTAAACCTATGATTTCACCAACGTTTTCGTTGACAGATTTTCTATGTTTTTCTCAGGTCTTTGATCATTAGGTGATACATGCTTCCGCACTTTCTTTTTGATACTTGCTTTGGATGTCGAGTATACTTGCATATGTGGAGCGCCTTTTGACTACTTTAAACTGTGTCGCATGTGTTTTATTTGTACTTTAAACATCGTTATGTACTAGTTATGGAAACTACTTTTGTAAACTTTGAAACATCCACACTTATGAAATGAATGCGACATATTTTCGGTCAAACTTTGTCTTAAAGACTTATGACCATGTATTGGGTGTGATGACCCGGGAATTTCTGACCAAATTTAAACTTTAATCTTTATATGTTTCTGACGCGATAAGCAAAAATCTGTAATGTTGAGTCTCGAAAGTTTTGAAATCTATATTCATGTAATCAATTACCCTTTAACTATTCCCGACGATTCACGAACAATTATGAGTAATAGAATATGTAAATTATATATAGATATAGATATAAATATAAGTGTATATAATAAATTGAAATTAATAAAGTATAGTTAATCATTTAGAATTAAGAATGTAAAATAATAAATAGAATAGATAAGTTACTATTATATATATATATATATATATATATATATATATATATATATATATATATATATATATATATATATATATATATATATATGATTTCTTTGTATAAATAAAAAAAATATTGTATTATATATAAAATGTATAAATAATAAATATTTAATAAAAATTATTACATATGATTATTAAATTGAATATAATTGTTACATTAATATTTGTATCATTGATTTGTTATCTTTACTAATACTATTATTACTATTACTTTCATTATTTGATTAATGTAAATATTAAATATTAACAGTAGTGTTATTATTGTAATTATATATAATATATAATTATGAAATTTGATAGGTAAGAATTAAGATGTTATTATTATTAATATAATATTAATATTATTATTAGTAATATAAATTATTGTTATCACAATTAAATTTATTAGTTAACATTTTAATAAGTATTAGTATCATTGTTATTTATTGATATTACTATTAGTAGAACTAATGATATTATTTTATTATTATTATTATTATTAATATTTGTATTATTGTTATCATTACTAACAACATTATTATAATTAGTAATAAAATTATAATTTTAATTATTATTATGATTATTACTATTATTACTAAAATTACTAAAAATTATTACAATTTTTGTTATTATTATAATACAACTTATTAATACCATCATTAAAATTGTTACTAATATTATTGACAATACTATTAATAATTATCATTATTGTTTTAATTTTTACTATTATTATTAATAATATTAAAAGTGTTATTATTATTAATATAATTGTATATAATAATTATTAATATTAATAAAACCAAAATAGGATAGAATTCTGTTTCACACTTTATTCCCGTGTCTATAGATGTCGATCTCACTTGAAGAATGCAAACAAAACTTGGGTTAATATCTATATCTACTTTATATATATATATTTTTTATTTATTTATTTAATTTTTTTTCTTCTTCTTCACTGATTGACAAATTTTGTCGATTTACCTTGACTATATAAACAACGATTACTTTGTGTTTGAGGAAGCTCTTTCAATTCATTATTACTCTTATCAATTACAATTACTAGTTTTATCTGATGAATTAAATGTTTTTTTTTAAAAGGACCCGTTCATTCTCTGTTATTCATCTTTTTAGTAAATTATTGAATTCGAGTTTTATTCAAAAATCTAATAATGCAATTCTATTAGAAAGGGCTCATTTAATCTATCTGTAAAGTTCCAAGTCTCAATTTTAACTAATGAGTTCGAATTTCGGAGTCAAACTTCTAAATACAAAAGTCAATTTTTTTATTCATCATCAAATTCGTGTTGTGTGTTAAGATTTGAGTTAAATTGATAATTTTTATAGTTTATAGAGGTGATTTTAAACTTACTTTGTATTATAAATTTTGTGTAAAACATTCACGAATTAAAAATCAAATATTATTTTTTTTAAAAATCGTAACAGCAGCTTCGCTGCTTTGTTTTTATTTCTTTTTATATTTTATTTTTTTATCACTTGATTTCATGAAAATAAATTACCCAGATTATTATAAATCAGTTTCAAGTTTTAGCTCTTGAGTAGGAATTCGTTTTATGAATTTTGGCAAACCAGTCGAGCAGTTTTTTTTAGGGGAAGAGGATGATAACATAAATGTTTTAAAAGATTTTAAATAGAAAATAAATCAGAAGAAACAGAATGGGCTAAGTGGTTTAAATGGTGTTCGGGGTAACGAGAGGTCGGGGGTTCGAACCCGGGCGCGAGCTGTTTTCTTTTTGGAACTCATTTTCTTTTGAGGTAGTCTTTTGTATTATTATTATTATTATTGTTGTTGTTATTATTATTATTGTTATTATTATTATTATTAGTATTAGTATTATACTTATTATTATCATATTTACATTTAATGTATTATAATTATTGTATCATGAAAATTATTATCATTTTAGTATCATCCTTAGGTATTATTATTATTGTTATTATCATTAATTACTATAAGTATTATTAATACTATTATTATTTAATATTACCATTTTAGTGTTAATATTATTATTATGATTATGGATATTATTATTATCATCACACTCATCATTTTTTGTTACTATTATTATTATTATTATTATTATTATTATTATTATTATTATTATTATTATTATTATTATTATTATTATTATTATTATTATTATTATTATTATTATTATTATTATTATTATTGTTAAGTGTTAGAATTATTAATAGTATTAGTATTATTAATATTAGTTATTACTATTATTATTATTATTAAATCTTTATTATTATAAAAACTATCTCTTTAACCAGACAAATATTTTGTATATAAACTATACTTATTACATATACTATAATTATATTTCTCATAACTATATATATTTCTCATAACTATATATATATATATATATATATATATATATATATATATATATATCATATATATATATATATATACTTACATATAACCAACTAATGATTTTAAATATAATACAGATCATGTAATATATATAGATATATTGATACAACTAAATATATAATATTAATCATTTTAAATATATCTACAAATAAATATATATAACATATAATGTAAGATATAATATATGTAAATGTTTTAATGGATTTTTAGAATAAATTCTATATAACTAAAATATATAAATAACAAATAATAATAAATGAAATTATGTGAATCCATTATATATTTTAATAATTATATAACTGATATAGGTTCGTGAATCTGAGGCCATCCTTGCATCGTTTAGTTGTTCAATGTCGTTATATGTATTTTTACTACAAAATACAATACGGTGAGTTTCATTTGCTCCCTTTTTAAATGCTTTTGCAATATATATTTTTGGGACTGAGAATACATGCGCTATTTTTATAACTGTTTTACGAAATGGACACAAGTATTTGAAACTACATTATATGGTTGGATTATTAAACCGAATATGCCTTTTTTATTAAGTCTGGTAATCTAAGAATTAGGGAACAGACACCCTAATTGACGCGAATCCTAAAGATAGATCTATCGGGCCCAACAAGCCCCATCCAAAGTACCGGATGCTTTAGTACTTCTAAATTTATATCATGTCCGAAGGAGGATCCCGGAATGATGGGGATATTCTTATATGTTTATTGTGAATGTCGATTACCAGGTGTTCAATCCATATGAATGATATTTTTGTCTCTATGTATGGGACGTATGTTTATAAGAAATGAAAATCTTGTGGTCTATTAAAATGATGGAAATGATTATTTATGATAAACTAATGAACTCATCAACCTTTTGGTTGACACTTTAAAGCATGTTTATTCTCAGGTATGAAAGAAATCTTCCGCTGTGCATTTGCTCACTTTAAAGATATTACTTGGAGTCATTCATGACATATTTCAAAAGACGTTGCATTCGAGTCGTCGAGTTCATCAAGATTATTATTAAGATAATTATAATTAGATATACTATGAAATGGTATGCATATCATCAATTTTCGATGTAAGGAAGTTTGTCTTTTCAAAATGAATGCAATGTTTGTAAAATGTATCATATAGAGGTCAAGTACCTCGCGATGTAACCAACTATTGTGAATCGTTTGTAATCGATGTGGACTTTGTCCGGATGGATTAGGACGGGTCCTTTCAGTTGGTATCAGAGCGGTGGTCTTAGTGAATCAGGTCTTGCATTAGTGTGCCTAACTGATAGTCATTAGGATGCTTTAGTAAGTCTGGACTTCGACCGTGTCTGCATGTCAAAAGTTTTGCTTATCATTTTTGTCAGAAATCATCTGTTTATCATCCTTAGGAAATTACCTGCTTATCATTCTTAGTCTAGACACATATTACTGCAATGATTGCATGAATAGTGTATAGACAAAATTCGTATCTTAGTGCATCTGCTAATTCATATCTTAGCATGTCTGTTACTGTAGACCTTGCCTGACAACTTCTTTAGATTCCTCAGTAACTTATGGGATTTTAGTATTATATATACATATGTAAATTATGTATTGCAGGGTACTAATCTATATCCTATAATCTATTTCTTATCGAAAATCCTTCATCTGATCGTACGAGATTAATCCCTCAACAAGTTCGAGCCCCTCAGATTTCGATAGTTATTCCGATAGTTATTCCGACAGCTATTCCGACATGGATGTTCACCTAAGCTCCGAAAGCAGTGTCACCAGAATGAATCAATCAATCATCCATCCCCAATTCATCTGATGGGTTCGTAGTCGACCTAATTAAAGGAGACGCGAAAAAGGTGATCCCTTCCACCAACCGAATTCACCTCTTGACAATGAAGCTGAAACGTTTACCGGCGAATCTATACGAAACACCATTTTCAGCCTCATTTCCAGGGTAACTCGACAAGATTATATTCTATCCACAATTCTGAACCTTATTCATCTGCTCATTCTGACCGACAATCATCCTGGAGTAATAAGTCAACGAACTTCGCGCTCGAATAATCAATTCGGAGAATATGGTGCAAAATGTACCAGCTTCGGCAACATTACCGGCACCAACAGTACAATCAATAACAGTACCAGTATCATCAACAATCCATGTTTCAATATCATCATCTGTACTTTGAGTATGATCTTCATTCTATGTATCGTTATACCTCATTTATCTTCGTTCGACATGGTGAATATGTAATCTCTAAAATTTTAGAGATTATTTATTATACTTCCAGCCGAAAAGCAAATGAGTTTAATATCATATTAACTCATTAAATCCATGAATACATCTGAAGAAAATATATATGTATATATGTTTTCATAAAGATTGTAATTAAAAATTCTCTTGTACAAACTGTTAATGGTGAAAATATTTTAACGGGTAGGTAATACCCGAGAACTATTTAAATTTCACATTAATAAGTTACATTGTACGTTCTTCGAATCTGTTTCAATAGTCATATACTATCCTACTTACATCCACCGATATACAAATCCGTTCACCACAGAATAACCATACTCATCCAATTACATATTTGAATTTTGACCTATCAGAATCCAACAAGTGGCATAATGAAGAAATAATGGACACAATAAAAATTGATTAGAAACAGATTAATTAACAATATGAAATTCTATTAAGAATCCACGCTAACAAAATCCTAGCTAACTGTTCCTAGCTAACTGTTAATTCCGTATTACCATTTAATTATCGCAATTTATTTATCACAGTTTATTTATCGCAATTTATATTCTCGCAATTTTATTTATCGTTATTTAATTTCTGTTATTTACTTTACGCACTTTATTTATTGTCATTTAATTTCTGTATTTATTTTTTGCACCTTAAATATCGGGACACGTATACAAGGTTTTGACATATCATATCGACGCATTTATATATATTATTTGGAATAACCATAGACACTCTATATGCAGTAATGATCGAGTTCTCTATACAGGGTTGAGGTTGATTCTACAATAATATATATAATTTGAGTTGTGATCGAGTCTGAGACGTATACGGGTCACGACACGTATTAATTAATTCGAATATTATATATGAATTATTGAAATGCTAACTGTGGACTAGTAACTGTGGACTATCAACATTGGACAATTAAAATGAATTAAAATATTGATTATAACATATGAAACTAAACAATTCTTCAAGTTTGCCACTTGATTTCGTCTTAAACCTCATTTGTATCTTCACGATTACATTCTGCGTTCAAACCTTTCATGATTCTTAAAAACACCTCAATTGGGAGGATGAACCAACCGCACTTCATCTACAGAAGGAAAGATTTATGCATATAGTTATGCACCTGAGAAACTCTCGGTAACTGAGTAAAAGTTTAACACGTAGCCGCGTCAGATCCTTTGGCATTTATTAGCAAAAATAATTTTTGCGATCCCTTTTCAAGGTAGCCAATTTTGTCACAGCTCCAGCAAGTCAACTTCGACTTTTCATTCAAAGTAGCCTTACTATAATCCTGATATATACGATTACCATTTTGATACCGGAGAATTCTTTTATATTCCACCATATTACCAGCAGACATACCAACAACCTCGTTACTTCTTGGCTTAAATCTCTCTGACAAATCATTATATTTATTCATTGAAATCCTATCATATACTCATCCGCATCTTGTAACGAGAACTGCCATACCAATTACCGGGAATCAGCAATCAGTACTTTAAAAACTCACAGCATATCTACATCAACAGTTATATGTATGACATTTATCTCTTAGAATTATGATCTCTTTCTGGAATTCTGAAAAGCACTCAGTCACAAATCAATAATCTGAATGTTGAAAAAGCTGAATGAAGCAGCAGAAACCATAGACAACCGTAAACGACCTTAATCATCGAAAGTTTAATGATAAAGAATATTATGTTGGAAAAGCTCAGAAAAGTTGAAACTGGAAAACGGATTGAGCTAACCACGAAGGAGACCAAGGACAAATACAAGGACCATACTATATATTCAAAGAATCCAGGTAATTCTGGATCCGATGAAACCTTCAATGAGTATCTTGCTCCATACTCATGTTAAAGTCTTGCAGAAAATCTTCTTCATCAACCATCGAACTTAGAAATTCCAAAATATCATCATCAATATCTTCGATATTTCTGAGGATATTTTCATAAATATTCTCGTCCGAAGTTATATACCTCTTCGTGCTTCCTGTGTATCATTATGTCGGAAACATTCAATAGAAAATTTAGTACCGAAAAGCGGATTATGCGAAACTATGAAGGAAGCCGTGGACAAATCACAAAGAATAAGTTTGACTTCAAAAAAAAAAAATCTAAATGATTCCGTTTCTGATGAAATCTTTAGCGAATACCTTGCTTCCGAATCTAAACCCTTACGGATAAATCTTCTTTATCATCCTGCGATATTAGAAATTCCAAGATATCATCGTATCTTTCATTATAAATATTCTCCATATTTCTGAAGATATTTTTATAATTATTCTTATCTGAAATCATTAATCTCTTTATGATATTAGTATTACATCATATAGAAACTGTTCGTTTCTATATTCTGTAAACTTTCGAGCTTAAAATATGAATGTTATTGAAGTAATGTTGGGAATTGATGCATGATGTAGTATAATATAATGACACTTGATCAACGTGATTATATTACAGTAAGTCATGCTGAGTTTCTAATAGGACGTGATGATTCACAGATCATAACGTCATCATGTGCCATGTTACGTAACTCTGTCATTCTGCTTAACTTCTGAACATATCAAGAAAGTATATCCTTGATAGTTCTATTCTCAGTGAATCTGGTAATTTGACAAATCAAATCGTGCTATTACGTTCCTTTTTATGTAGAACATTAATAATGTTTATTCTGAAACTTATATCTGCGAATTCTGGAACATTACAAGAGATGCCAAATCGCCAGAAGAAGAAACGAATGGACAACGCTCTAAAATAGAAATGGGGGGTATAAATCACAACAAATAGGAAAGAGCATTAACTATGAATGACAATGATTATTAAAGACAGAAGCAGGGACTTTGAAATTTAAAGGAAAATATAAAGCCCTATAACAACACATAAGTTACAAACCGTGTATATCAATACGTATCGCAACGTAAAGACACGGGAGAATTAAAAACACTATAAACCCAAGGGTATAGTAGAAGTAAATAGATTCTTCTGGTGGAAGGTGGAAAAGAAGAATGACAGATATAAAGGTTAGGAGTATATCGAGAACCAGAACTGGATGGAGCATATTGACAAATGATTCAAAGTACGAATTAAAGAAGATAGAATAGAAGGTGTGAAGTATAAGGATATGAAGGTAGGTGGATTTATAGTAAAATATCCGACAGAGCAATCAAAACAGATGATCGCATTTAAAGCAGATCCTAATTCCCACGATTACCGAAGAATCAAATCTTATTACGAAGATTTTCTCCAATTCTCTTGAACTTGGAAATCAATCCTATCTACGTCAAAAGATATGACGAATCTATACCTACTCATTTCACCCTTTGGTGATAGCTTCACTCGTACTCTTCACAAAATCAAATTGTTTTATCCATACTACTCAATAATGATAAAACTCTATTTATCAAATCATATTCGTCATGAAAACATTTTTATAGTTAGCCATGATGACCTCACTCAAATTTCGGGACGAAATTTCTTTAACGGGTAGGTACTGTGATAACCCGGGAATTTTCGACCAAATTTAAACTTTAATCTTTATATTTTTCCGACGCGATAAGTAAAAATCTGTAATGTTGAGTCTCGAAAGTTTTAAAATCTATATTCATGTAATCAATTACCCTTTAACTATTCCTGACGATTCACGAACAATTATGAGTAATAGAATATGTTAATCATATATAGATATAGATATAAATATAAGTGTATATAATAAATTGAAATTAATAAAGTATAGTTAATCATTTAGAATTAAGAATGTAAAATAATAAATAGAATAGATAAGTTACTATTATATATATATATATATATATATATATATATATATATATATATATGATTTCTTTGTATAAATAAAAAAAATATTGTATTATATATAAAATGTATAAATAATAAATATTTAATAAAAATTATTACATATGATTATTTATTAAATATAATTGTTACATTAATATTTGTATCATTGATTTGTTATCTTTACTAATACTATTATTACTATTACTTTCATTATTTTATTAATGTAAATATTAAATATTAATAGTAGTGTTATTATTGTAATTATATATAATATATAAATATGAAATTTGATAGGTAAGAATTAAGATGTTATTATTATTAATATAATATTAATATTAATATTATTATTAGTAATATAAATTATTGTTATCATTATTAAATTTATTAGTTAACATTTTAATAAGTATTAGTATCATTGTTATTTATTGATATTACTATTAGTAGAACTAATGATATTATTTTATTATTATTATTATTATTATTATTAATATTTGTATTATTGTTATCATTACTAACAACATTATTATAATTAGTAATAAAATTATAATTTTAATTATTATTATGATTATTACTATTATTACTAAAATTACTAAAAATTATTACAATTATTGTTATTATTATAATACAACTTATTAATACCATCATTAAAATTGTTACTAATATTATTGACAATACTATTAATAATTATCATTATTGTTTTAATTTTTACTATTATTATTAATAATATTAAAATATTATTATTATTAATATAATTGTATATAATAATTATTAATATTAATAAAACCAAAATAGGATAGAATTCTGTTTCACACTTTATTCCCGTGTCTATAGATGTCGATCTCACTTGAAGAATGCAAACAAAACTTGGGTTAATATCTATATCTACTTTATATATATATATTTTTTATTTTTTTACTTAATTTTTTTTCTTCTTCTTCACTGATTGACAAATTTTTTCGATTTACCTTGACTATATAAACAACGATTACTTTGTGTTTGAGGAAGATATTTCAATTCATTATTACTCTTATCAATTACAATTACTAGTTTTATCTGATGAATTAAATGTTTTTTTAAAAAAAGGACCCGTTCATTCTCTGTTATTCATCTTTTTAGCAAATTATTAAATTCGAGTTTTATTCAAAAATCTAATAATGCAATTCTATTAGAAAGGGCTCGTTTAATCTATCTGTAAAGTTCCAAGTCTCAATTTTAACTAATGAGTTCGAATTTCGGAGTCAAACTTCTAAATACAAAAGTCAATTTTTTTGTTCATCATCAAATTCGTGTTGTGTGTTAGGATTTGAGTTAAATTGATAATTTTTATAGTTTATAGAGGTGATTTTAAACTTACTTTGTATTATAAATTTTGTGTAAAACATTCACGAATTAAAAATCAAATATTATTTTTTTTAAAAACCGTAACAGCAGCTTCGCTGCTTTGTTGTTATTTCTTTTTATATTTTATTTTTTTATCACTTGATTTCACGAAAATAAATTACCCAGATTATTATAAATCAGTTTCAAGTTTTAACTCTTGAGTAGGAATTCGTTTTATGAATTTTGGCAAACCAGTCGAGCAGTTTTTTTAGGGGAAGAGGATGATAACAGAAATGTTTTAAAAGATTTTAAATAGAAAATAAATCAGAAGAAATAGAATGGGCTAAGTGGTTTAAATGGTGTTCGGGGTAACGAGAAGTCTGGGGTTCGAACCCGGGCGCGAGCTGTTTTCTTTTTGGAACTCATTTTCTTTTGAGGTAGTCTTTTGTATTATTATTATTATTATTATTATTGTTGTTATTATTGTTATTGTTATTATTATTATTATTATTAGTATTAGTATTATACTTATTATTATCATATTTACATTTAATGTATTATAATTATTGTATCATGAAAATTATTATCATTTTAGTATCATCCTTAGGTATTATTATTATTGTTATTATCATTAATTACTATAAGTATTATTAATACTATTATTATTTAATATTACCATTTTAGTGTTAATATTATTATTATGATTATGGATATTATTATTATCATCACACTCATCATTTTTTGTTACTATTATTATTATTATTATTATTGTTAAGTGTTAGAATTATTAATAGTATTAGTATTATTAATATTAGTTATTACTATTATTATTATTATTATTATTATTATTATTATTATTATTATTATTATTATTATTATTATTATTATTATTATTATTATTATTATTATTATTATTATTAAATCTTTATTATTATAAAAACTATCTCTTTAACCAGACAAATATTTTGTATATAAAATATACTTATTATATATACTATAATTATATTTCTCATAACTATATATATATCAAACCTATCAATATCATATATATATATATATAAATATATATATATATATATATATATATATATATATATATATATATATATATATATATATATATATATATACTTACATATAACCAATTAATGATTTTAAATATAATACAGATCATGTAATATATATAGATATATTGATACAACTAAATATATAATATTAATCATTTTAAATATATCTACAAATAAATATATATATATATATATATATAACATATAATGTAAGATATAATATATGTAAATGTTTTAATGGATTTTTAGAATAAATTCTATATAACTAAAATATATAAAAAACAAATAATAATAAATGAAATTATGTGAATCCATTATATATTTTAATAATTATACAACTGATATAGGTTCGTGAATCTGAGGCCATCCTTGCATCGTTTAGTTGTTCAATGTCGTTATATGTATTTTTACTACAAAATACAATACGGTGAGTTTCATTTGCTCCCTTTTTAAATGCTTTTGCAATATATATTTTTGGGACTGAGAATACATGCGCTATTTTTATAACTGTTTTACGAAATGGACACAAGTATTTGAAACTACATTATATGGTTGGATTATTAAACCGAATATGCCTTTTTTTATTAAGTCTGGTAATCTAAGAATTAGGGAATAAACACCCTAATTGACGCGAATCCTAAAGATAGATCTATCGGGCCCAACAAGCCCCATCCAAAGTACCGGATGCTTTAGTACTTTGAAATTTATATCATGTCCGAAGGAGGATCCCGGAATGATGGGGATATTCTTATATGTTTATTGTGAATGTCGATTACCAGGTGTTCAATCCATATGAATGATATTTTTGTCTCTATGTATGGGACGTATGTTTATGAGAAATGAAAATCTTGTGGTCTATTAAAATGATGGAAATGATTATTTATGATAAACTAATGAACTCACCAACCTTTTGGTTGACACTTTAAAGCATGTTTATTCTCAGGTATGAAAGAAATCTTCCACAGTACATTTGCTCACTTTAAAGATATTACTTGGAGTCATTCATGACATATTTCAAAAGACGTTGCATTCGAGTCATCGAGTTCATCAATATTATTATTAAGATAATTATAATTAGATATACTATGAAATGGTATGCATATCATCAATTTTCGATGTAAGGAAGTTTGTCTTTTCAAAACGAATGCAATGTTTGTAAAATGTATCATATAGAGGTCAAGTACCTCGCGATGTAACCAACTATTGTGAATCGTTTGTAATCGATGTGGACTTTGTCCAGATGGATTAGGACGGGTCCTTTCATTGGGACCTATGTAGACGGCACCGTCAATCATGATTTGGTCGGGTCGCTATAGATGGTATCAGAGCATTGGTTGTAGGGATTTAGAGTTCATTGGTGTCAACCCCGAGTCATAGGGTACATTAGTGAGTCTAGACTACAACCGTCATGTAGACTTGGAGTAGGAATTACTTGACTACTTGTGCATTTATACTCAAACTCTCATACTCATATCTATTCTTATTCTACCTTAATCTCACGTTACTTGATGTAATTGACGTGCCACCTTGACTATATGAAATGATGTCGAATGCACATATGAATTAGGGTAATATAATTTTCGAGATTATATTACGGTGACTCATATGAACATTCCGACATTATGACATAAAGAATTTAAGGCGAGTCAAGGATAATTTTCTCTCTATCTTTATTCCATATCACGGTTAGTATTATTTAGAATACTAACCAACGGTATTCTTTTGTTTTGAAGGAACAATGCCTCCTCGTCGTGTGCCACACCATGAGACTCCCGAACAAGCTCTACAACGAATGATAGCCACCGCCGTAGAGGCGGCCATGGCCGATTACTCCACCAACAACAATAACAACAACCACAACAACAACAACCAAGGGGCCGGTAACTCTAGCGAAGGGTGCTCCTACAAGGCTTTTATGGGGTGCAAACCTCACACTTATTATGGAACCGGGGGACCAGTTACTCTTACTCGATGGTTCGAACAAACGGAGGCCGTCTTTAGCATAAGCAGTTGTCGGAACCAAGACAAGGTCAAATACTCCTCTCACACTTTCGCCGGTGTCGCCCTCACGTGGTGGAACACCTATGTTCAATCGGTAGGTACCGATGAAGCTCATGCCCTCTCTTGGGCCGATTTAAGGGAAAAGATGATTGTCGAATATTTCCCTCGCGAAGAAACCCGAAAGCTCGAACAAGAGCTAAGAACTTTGAAGGCGGTCGGAAACGATCTCAAGGCCTATAACTAACGCTTCGCCGAACTATCCTTGATGTGTCCTAATCTCGTGAACCCCGAATCTCAAAGGGTTGAACTCTATATGGATGGTCTTCTAAAGAGCATCAAACAAGGTGAGATGTCCTCCAAACCCGCTAATCACCAAGCCGCTTTGAACATGGCCCGCCAATTGATTGAAATGGTTGACGAAATCGTAGTACCGGCACCTAAGGCCGAGGAAAAATCGAGTGGCAACAAAAGAAAATGGGAAGCCACTTCGTCAAGCAACTACAACAACAACACCTTCACCAAAAAGCCCTTCACCAACGACGGCAAGAAGGGTTATGTCGGGAACCTACCTCTTTGCAATAAATGCAACAAACATCACTTTGGTGAATGTGGAAAGCTAATTTGTCACCGATGCCAAGGAGTTGGTCACAAGGCCAACAATTGCACAAGCGCCGCCCCCGTCGCTCGAAAGGGGCCCAATCCTCCAAAAACGGTCACTTGTTATGAATGTGGCCAAACGGGCCATTATAGAAACGCATGCCCGAAGAAGAAAGATAACCCCAATACGCGCGGCCGAGCTTTCAACATCAACACCGAGGAAGCTCGAGATGACAATGAATTAGTCACGGGTACGTTTCTTCTCAACAACACTTATGTTACTTGTTTATTCGATTCGGGTGCCGATAAGAGTTTTGTATCCAAGACTTTGACTCATTCTTTTAGCACTCCACCACTCCCACTAGATACCACTTATACCATTGAAGTGGCCAACGGGAAACTATTGAGTGCCGACACATATTACCGGGGGTGTACGTTAAACATTTTGGGTAATGAGTTTGAAATTGACTTGATACCCATGGAACTAGGAAGCTTCGATGTAATAATCGGTATGAATTGGCTAGCCAAAACGAAATCTCACATCCTTTGTGATCTTAACACAATCCGAATTCCTAACGAGAATGGTGAACCCTTGATTGTCTATGGCGATAAGAGTTGCACCAGACTCAACCTCGTTTCGTGCATTAAAGTTAGAAAACTACTCAGTAAGGGTTGTTTTGCGATCCTTGCTCACGTTAAGAAAGTCGAGTCCGATGAGAAGCACATCGATGATGTGCCAATTGTTAGTGACTATTCCGATGTATTTCCCAACGAATTGCCGGGTCTTCCACCTCATCGACCGGTTGAATTCCAAATCGATCTTATTACGGGAGCCGCACCCGTAGCACATGCACCATATAGACTCGCTCCATCCGAATTGCAAGAATTTCAAAGTCAAATCCAAGAACTACTTGATCGTGGTTTTATCCAACCTAGCCATTCACCTTGGGGCGCTCCGATTTTGTTTGTTAAAAAGAAAGACGGATCCCTACGAATGTGCATTGATTATTGTGAACTAAACAAATTGACGGTTAAAAACTGATATCCTCTTCCTCGCATCGATGACCTCTTTGATCAACTGCAAGGGTCTTGTGTATATTCGAAAATCGATCTCCGCTCGGGTTATCATCAATTAAGGGTTAAGGGGGAAGATGTCTCCAAAACCGCTTTCCGAACTCGTTATGGTAGTTATGAATTCCTTATCATGCCATTTGGTCTCACTAACGCACCGACGGTGTTCATGGATCTTATGAATCGAGTGTGCAAACCGTATCTTGACAAATTCGTTATTGTGTTCATCGATGATATTTTGGTTTATTCTAAAAGCGAAGAAGAACACGAGGAACACCTTCAACTTGTGCTTGAACTTTTAAGACAAGAACGACTCTATGCCAAATTCTCCAAGTGTGAATTTTGGTTGAAGGAAGTTCAATTTCTTGGTCATGTTGTAAGTGATCAAGGTATTAAAGTCGATCCATCAAAAATCAAAGCCATTAGTAATTGGGAGACTCCTACTACTCCTACTCACATTCGTCAATTCTTGGGTCTCGCTGGATACTACCGTAGATTCATCAAAGATTTCTCTTTGGTCGCTCGTCCTCTAACTGCGTTAACTCATAAAGGAAGAAACTTCGTTTGGGCAACCAAACAAGAATCCGCATTTCAAATCTTGAAAACGAAGCTAACCACCGCTCCTATATTGTCACTTCCTGAAGGCAACGATGATTTTATTGTGTATTGCGACGCCTCGAAACATGGTTTTGGGTGTGTGTTGATGCAACGAATGAAAGTCATTTCTTATGCTTCTCGATAACTCAAAATTCATGACTGAAACTATACAATACATGACCTCGAACTCGGAGCCGTTGTCTTTGCACTTAAAATGTGGAGACACTATCTTTATGGAACAAAGAGTACTATCTTTACCGATCACAAAAGTCTCCAACATATCTTCGACCAAAAGCAACTAAACATGAGACAACGAATGTGGATTGAAACCTTAAACGATTACGATTACGAGCTTCGTTACCACCCCGGAAAGGTAAATGTAGTAGCCGATGCCTTAAGTCGAAAAGAAAGAGCGGTGCCTCTTCGTGTCCGAGCCTTAAACATCACCATCCACACCAACCTTAATAGCTAAATTCAGGTAGCCCAAGATGAGGCTCTCAAGGATGAAAACGTTTCACACGAACTCTTGAATATTCTCGTCTCTCGATTCGAAGTTAGGGAGACCGGACTTCGATATTTCGCCGGAAGGATTTGGGTGCCTAGATATGGGGACCTACGAAGTCTTATTTTAGATGAAGCCCATAAGTCACGATACTCGATTCACCCCGGTGCCAATAAGATGTACCACGACCTTAAACAACAATATTGGTGGCCGAACATCAAAAGGGACGTAGCTACTTATGTTTCCAAGTGTTTGACATGTTCCAAAGTTAAAGCCGAACACCAAAGACTGTCCGGACTACTTCAACAACCCGAAATCCCACAATGGAAGTGGGAAAGGATAACGATGGATTTTATCACCAAACTACCAAAAACGAGGCAGTTATGATACCATTTGGGTTATTGTTGACCGTCTCACCAAATCCGCACACTTTCTTGCCATGAAGGAGACCGACAAAATGGAGAAACTTGCACAACTTTACATTAAGGAGATCATAGCCCGACACGGTGTACCGTTATCGATTATCTCCGACCGAGATGGCCGTTTTGTTTCTAGATTTTGCCGTACCTTGCAAGAAGCGTTGGGAACGCGTTTAGACATGAGCACCGCATATCATCCTCAAACCGATGGACAAAGCAAACGTATAATTCTAACCTTAGAGGACATGTTACGAGCTTGCGTGGTTGATTTTGGAAAAGCTTGGGACAAGCACTTACCTCTCGCCGAGTTCTCTTACAACAATAGTTATCACGCGAGTATTAAAGCCGCACCTTTTGAAGCGCTATATGGCTGAAAATGTCGTTCACCTCTTTGTTGGGCCGAGGTAGGTGACGTGCAAATCACCGGACCCGAACTCATTCACGAAACCACCGAGAAGATCGTACAAATCCGAGATAGGCTTCGGACGGCCCGGAGTCATCAAAAGTGCTACACCGACAAAAGACGCAACGACCTCGAATTTCAAGTCGGTGACTGAGTAATGTTAAAATTTGCCCCTTGGAAGGGTGTAATCCATTTTGGGAAACGCGGGAAGCTAAATCCGCGGTATATTGGTCCTTTCGAAATCTTGGAGCGTATTGGAACCGTTGCTTATCGTTTAGATCTTCCGCCTCAATTGAACTCTGTTCATCCTACCTTCCATGTATCTAACTTGAAAAATTGTCTTGCCGAACCCGATATCCTCATCCCTCTCGAGGAACTTACTATTGATGTCAAACTTCATTTTGTGGAGGAACCAGTTGAAATTGTGGACACCTCCGTCAAGACATTGAAACAAAGCCGAATCCCGATTGTCAAGGTTCATTTGAATGCCAAAAGAGGACCCGAGTTTACTTGGGAAAGGCAAGATCAAATGCAAAAGAAATACCCTCACTTGTTCTCGATTCCGGAAACGCAAAATTTCGAGGATGAAACAACGACTATCACGCCTACTTAAATTTCGGGACGAAATTTCTTTTAAGGAGTAGGTAATGTAACATCCTGCCTTTTTCCGTTTACTTTTCCGTTTTACTATTTAAATCTCGTTATATGTTTATAACATCTCCCGTTAATACATGTTTTAAAAATATCTCGTCTAGGTAATTCACGGACCCGCAACCGAACTCGAGGGACTAGTTTTGCCAAAATGGCAAAGAGGTGACTAGCTTTTGACTAGTCAACCCACCTCCCATCTTTTTTTTCATTTCATTTTCCATTTTCATTTCATACTTTCCAATTTTCTCTCAATTCTCCATTTTGAAGATTCATCATCTAAATCAAATCGGTCAAGCTTCAATCCAAACAAATTACATATTTGGAATCCTTGCAACTTCCTCTTCGATTCCATACCGACTACATCAAGTTTGGGTAACTTTCTAAAATTACTAGTTTTTGTGTTCTTGATGTTTTTAAGTTATAAGGTTGTTAATTAGTGTGTATGGCTTAAGTCTAACATGAATATATGATTTATATGTTCGATTTCGTTATTTGAAGTAACTAGTTTGAATATGAACTTTGGTGTGTTTGATTTGGTGATTTGGTTGTTTGAATGTTGTTAAATGTTATAAATGCATGTATTAAATGTGTTCCTAACATCACTAGCTTCAACTTTATGTGTAGGTTGCTTGAGAACACACCATAAACTTGATTAGTGATTTTGGTGAATTTGGGTTAGGGTTTGATATGCTTGAAATGAATGTTTGATGCATTGAATGCCATGAATTATTGTTAGTAAGTAGTTAGTTGTATTGTATGCTCGATTACCTACAAAACGGCGTGTTGTATGTATGCATTAAATGCCCGAATCATAAATGTGCACTTGCATTAAATGTGTGCATTGATTGATCATTTGATTTGAAATGTCGGTTATTGCAAATAATGTTTTCGGTTGGTGAAATGTGTTTAGTTGTCTTCCTTGTCAAAAGAGCTTTCCAACGATATAAGATGCGAGTCATAAGTGTTTACGGTTTGCGATTTGTGTTTGATCGAAGTTCAGAAAAAGACTTGAACAATTGAAAATGGCCAGGTACCAGCTCCCGTGTATTGTCGCGGCGCGGCAATCCTGGGTCGCGGCGCGGCCTAAGCCGTGTCCAGGCTCTGACCTCCTTGGTCAAAATACGAAAAATGTTTGGCACACTATGGACTTCCGATTCACATGTAACTTGTTCTAACATGCTTATATATGAATAAAAACCTCAGAAAAATAGTTCGGGACCTGACCCGAACGTGTTGACTTTTTGTTGACTTTGACCGACCAAAATTTGACTTTTTGTCAAACTTAACCAAATGATTATGCAACCTTCCTAACTTGTTTCTATACTTGTTTCTTGCATGAAACTTGACAAATTAATTCACATGCTACATAATCGAGTCGTAACGAGCCATAGGACTAATTGAACATCTTTGACCAATCGTGACTATCGTTATTAATACAACCTATTTGTTTAGGTCAAGACTAGCATTGTTCTTTGTACACGTTACTTGTTGAAGTACTGTTACTCTTGCGCTCAAGGTGAGATCATAGTCCCACTTTTACTATTTTGAACTTACATTTGGGATGAGAAAACATAAACGTTTCTTTTTAACTAAGTGAACACAAGTACAGGAAAACAAACATTCTACATACGAGTTTAGAACGAAAGCCTCAATTCGATTATCATTAGTTACACTTGCAGGGTGTAAGTGTAGGCATGAAATTATGTTATATGGCCATATGGTTTGACAAACCCTCATCTCGGACGGTTCGCTACCGTCCACAGATGAAATATATTTTCGGGAAACAGTGTATGTTCTAACACTATTGTGATGGGGTACTATGGAAGGAAACATTAAGCCTTGATAATTGGATGCTCGTGAATATTAACTATTAGAATGTATTACTATTTATCAATGATGCAAATCTTGTGGTTCGACTTACTTTTACTCACTTACTTACTTAAACCTATGATTTCACCAACGTTTTCGTTGACAGATTTTCTATGTTTTTCTCAGGTCTTTGATCATTAGGTGATACATGCTTCCGCACTTTCTTTTTGATACTTGCTTTGGATGTCGAGTATACTTGCATATGTGGAGCGTCTTTTGACTACTTTAAACTGTGTCGCATGTGTTTCATTTGTACTTTAAACATCGTTATGTACTAGCTATGGAAACTACTTTTGTAACTTTGAAACATCCACACTTATGAAATGAATGCGACATATTTTCGGTCAAACTTTGTCTTAAAGACTTATGACCATGTATTGGGACCTACGTAGACGGCGCCGTCAATCATGATTTGGTCGGGTCGCTACAGATTCATCTATGTTTAATAGGGTTGAAACTACATATATTTGTGAAAATTGTGGAGGTTACCATTTGACTTGGGAATGTGATTATCATATTTCCATGGATCAAATGAAGAGTTATGAACCCATGAACTATATATGGAATGAATATCAAGAGAATAACTCGAATCCAGATTTTTATTATCCAAACCAACCTTATTACGATTCCCCACAAAATTATCAACAATACCAATTTTCTAACCAAATGCCACAAAATTTTCAACAAACTCAAAATGAAGAAAATTACGCGTATGATGTTCAAAATATAATGATGAGTTTTATTGAAAGTCAAACCGAAACTAGGGAATTACTAAATCAACAATGGCAACAAAATCAAACATCTATTCAAAATATAGAAAGAGAAATGGAACGTTTGCTTACTATTCTTTCAGAAAGACAATCAGATGTTTCATCGGTTGAGTCTTCATATTGTTATCCTAACCCTATTTTACAGGTTCCAAATGAACAAACAGTTAAACAGGAGGACAAGGTGCAAATTGAAATTGTAAAAATAAATTCACGGGAACCTCTTGAATTAAAAGAATATGAAACCGCTATGAAATATATAAATAGGATAAGTCAAAATGAATATGTAGTGAATGGAAAGAATAATGATGAGGATTCTAATTCCGAGGACGAAGTGGTAGAACCAGTTATTCATACACCTGAGAACTTTTCAGTTTATAATACTTCACTCGGGTATAATTGTGATAATGAGGAGGTCGAGTTGATGAAATCATCAGGGATCATTGAGGAAGAGGAGTTATATATATTAAAACCACTTGAGGAGTCACCTTCTCATGTTGAATTCGTATATCCTCAAGAGGTTAACACTTGGAATACCGTGAAAGATGATCCATTTGGGCAGGATCCACCTAGGAGAATAAAATTTTTATTACAAGCCACACTTAGAGAAGAGTTGTGCGTTGACTCTCGGGTTGGGTATTCCTTTTTCAGGAAACTAAAAAAGGATTTATCTGATATATTATATACCACCCGAGATGTAAATGAGTGGCTCACTCTTCTAATTCGTGAAACTTTCTCCACTGATTTTACATGTCGTCCGATAAAAATAGAGAAATTTGACCTCGCTAGGCAATAAAGTGTGGGGTCGAGTCGAGAAAACGACTTGTTAAAAAAATCATTTTTTGTGTGCCTTTTATTCATTATGTGCTTTATAAAATAAAAGTAAAAAAATAATATAGAGTGCATTTAATTCTTATTAATTTTGTGTGATTTTTAAAAAAAATAAAAAAATATTTAATTTTTTATACATTAAATTTTAAAAATTGAATTTTAAAATTTATAAACGGATAAAAACTAGGTTTTACAACCGAACTTTCCGTTATGAGAAATATAAATTTTATAAATGATATTTTAAATAGTTACTAAGTTGAAAAAATAATAATAATAAAATAATTGTGTTTTTAGTTTATTATATTTTAGTTTATTTATATATATACAAAAAATTTTAGTGTGGGGTAAAATTTTTGTACTACTGAAGTACAACCCTATCTCATGTGTGATTAACATATTTTGTTGACAGGTACTTACGATGATGAGATTCGACTTAACGAAACACGAAAGTATTATTGTGATAAAAAGGATTGGATATGTTCATACGATAAGCATTTTACAATGTCCAATTACTTAACAAAGGAAGTTCCAAATTCTTTACACTTTTTGTCCTCTCGAATTTATACATTTAATCTGATTTTATGTAATGAGGGCATTACGTAATCTTAAGTGTGGGGTGGGAATATATAAAATCTCGATAACTTATAAATTGGAGGCTTTTATGAAAAATTTTGAAAATTTTTAAACAAATGTATCTAGTCAATTTTTAAGGTAATTACGAGCAATTAAAGATTAGGTGTCAAAAAACCGAAATTATTGTCTCCATACATTAAAAATACATAAGATTATTTGATTAAAACCTATAAAAGAAAACCAAGTACAACAGAATTTATAAACCCATATTTTAGGAACCATTTATCACATGTTTCTATGAAGTTTATTGCAGATATCATTGCTTTAGAATGTATAAACCTGAATATCCCATTAAGGAAGTAAAGTCTTCCAAAATGACACACTTGCTAACTTATGTTAGAAGATGTAGTCCAGAACAGCTGTAGGTTGACGAAAAATCTTGAAAAGTCATCTCTATCATCGGCTGGAAATCCACCTCACCTCAGCATCAAACAGGGTTTTTGGTGGTCAGACTTATCCTAACCATGAGATGGATCTGTCTCGTACAATGGGGGGCACATTGCAAATTAGCTTTTAAGACTAATGAATCTAATCCCCAGATGGATGATCTCCGTAAAGATCAACCGCATCTATGTTTGACCGCGGTCAACATACATATGCCATAACAAATTGAGGTGTGCAAACTCATGGTTCACCGATGATATTTGGACACGATATAATTTTATTCTAAAACTTATGCTATTTTATGAATTATATTGTGTAAAACCATTTTTAGGACATTCGGTTTCAAGTTCCATGATACTTCAATCATGGGGGCGGATAGCTTGCTAATAGCCGACTGAGGCTTCGGTTTTCAGTTACCCTCAACCAGAATTTAAGGTTAAAATCGAAAAATGTGTCTAGTGAAAAAATAGCATGACATTTTAAAAAATCATAAAACGTTTTCACAAGGTCCAATTTTCCCTAAGGATCCAAATTTTTAACTTTTCGTGAGACTCTAATCACGAAATTTCAACTTCGTTTCTGTTGCCAGAATTTCATTTCGTGTGGTGTGTGTGATCCAATAAATATTGTGTGGTGTTTTCAAGTCATTTCATTAAGCGTGTGTTTTCGTTTCGTGTGATGTGTGTGTGTGTGTGATGAATAATTGATATGGAAAAATATGTAGTATTCCTAGTCTATTAAAAAGATATTATTGCTTGAAGACAAGCAATGTTCAAGTGTGGGGTAATTTGATATTGCTTAATATATGCATATTCTTAGTCGCAATATCAGTCCCAAATGTTATGATTTTATGTGTATTCGAGTAGTTTTCGGTTTGTAATTGGTTAAAATGTTCAAAGCGTCGAATGAAATGTTATTATGGATTTTCAATGATATAAAGATCAAAATGAAGATAAAATGAAGATTTCTAATGAGCAACAAAAGAGTACAACATCGCACCTCAAGACTACAAGTTAAAATGATCGAAATCACGAAATCTGTGCGCCTCCACGAAAAAAATCATAACTAAATCATACTGACTCCAAAAAAGGCGAATCAGGTGTCCAGACGTCCGTAACTCAAAAATCTACAACTTTCACGAAGGAACCTTACGCGAAATGGGTACCAATCCACGCGAAACACGTAATGTTGTGACACATTTCCAGAATTCATTTTACTCTTACGCGGAACGTGTGATTGCTACGCGAAACGCGTAATCTTGTGGCCATTTTTCAGATTCCAGAGTCACATGGGTTGGTCAACTTTTCAATATTATAATATTTCTTTCCTGCTGGATTTAATTCTTCACAACACACAGTCGCATGCTTTTAAATTTAATTTACTAAAGCAGATCGAGATCCACTTTTTTCATTTTTTAATACAAAAATACACGTCAAGTGATATGGAGTACTACTACTACACTGCTATTTAATATACGGAGTACTAAAGATGAGGGGGACAATAAAAAGGAGAGATACATACTCTGTAGTAGTAGATAGTTTTATGTAGTAGTTAGTAGGGAACCGGTTTTACTACTTCAATTTAATTTCCATATCGTTCGTATCAATTATTTTCAGTATTTGTTCCATCTCATAATCATTTTCAAGTTCAATTAGAATAGTTTCAATATTGTAAGGGTGTATTGTTCGTGATTAATGGTATTATTGTGCGAGTGCAAGGGTGCTTTCATTTCCATTTTCTACCATTTGTAATCATTAAATTGAAGACCTTTTGTAAGTTTGTTACTTCTATTTTTATTATTGTCATTGTTACTTATTATTATGTTTATGTATTATTATTTTTACTCCCATATCATTATCATGATTAGTTAGTAAATTCCCATAGTGTTTGCTTAGATGTAGAGCCCTAGTGAAATGGATTGTTATCATTTGTAAAAATTAAAATGTAACTTAAGTATTTTTAACATTGAGCCTAATTAAAAGAACCATAATTATGTACCTAGATGTTTAACCCTTGTCACTTAATTTATTAGATTCAAATAACGAAAGTTATTTTTATTTATATAAATTAAGCTTCAACATTAAATGTGATCTAGACGAACTTATGAATAAGTTATTAACACTAATTTAGAAATAAAGTTCGGTGGTTTGGGTAATATCATTAGGTATATAATAGTGAAATTGTAAAAAGGGAAACTGTTATGATTTAGATTTTGGCGAAAGTCAAAACTAGATTGGGTCTCAATTTAAATATTTGAGAAATAGTAAACTACCTAAATAAAGTCAAATGAAAATGAGATTTAATTTAGCTAGTTAAACCTTTATTTATTCGAAAGAAAAATATTAAGTTTATACTAAAACCTTTTAATAGAGCTTAACTTTAAAATAATCCATGGATCTAGAGGTGAAACATTTAAGTGAACACTCCCAATTATATATTGCAAATTATTATTATTATTTTTACGTTTTATTATTCAGAAAAATTAAAATATAAATCAATCTCCTTCAGTCTTAATACGTACTGTTTTGTCACATCGAATATAACATACGCGAAACGCGTATAAATACACGCGGAACGCGTAAGTGTAGATACAGTACTGTATGATTTTAGTTTAAATTTTAAGTTTTAATTAAAACATTTTATTACTTCCCTTTTCTACTAGATTAGCTATCGGTAATTTAATCTCTTGAACTCCATTCTCCCTGTGGAACGAACCGGATTTACCAACAAACTAAACTACGCGGATATGACTAGTTGCCTGTATATGTGTGAAATCAACCTGAATTCATTAAAACACCATATATACAATAAAACAATTCGTGTAACAAAATCGCTCAAATCCGTTCATAAATAATGGTATAGTTTCACCACATCAAGGTTGTTCGTGAATCATAGGGTAAAGTCCAATGGTTAATTAAATGTATGAAAAAAAATATTTTAATGCAACACATCAATTTGCTTATCTTGTCGGAATTATCAGAGTTTAAATTTGACCAAAATTTCCAGGTCATGACACAAGGGGAACTTTAAGTTATGTTACCGGTTACTATCCAATCTATCGCCTAAAGAAAAGGCGAAACTAGTTGAATTTGTGGATATTACACAGGAATCCGACCAATGGCTTAAAAAAGTCACAGATATGCAAGTTGATTATGGTCCAAGAGAAATTGACAGTGCAGTTAACGACAATTTCGACACCACAACTACCTAAGTGTGGGGAGATTCAAATGTTCTAAAAAGAAAATGCTGTCTAGAGTTAGATGTTCTGTTCTCGTGTAGTTCCGAGAATGGAATCCGATTGGTCTTTTCCACTAGCAGACACTAAAGAACTAGTTTTCTCCCCTCATTCTGATTTTTTTTTATTTTGTAGGTTTTGTATGAAATTAATATGTTTTTTAAATTTAAGTTTTGTGTGATTTTAAAAACAAAATTTACTTTATTTCATTAAAGATAAAAAAAATGATTTCTAAAATTCGTCGTGAGTTAAAGACAAGGTCATGAAACTGAAATTGATTTACCCAAAGACGGGATGAAAATTTTTGTTATCATTATTTTTAATATTATTGATCTAAAGTATGCAAAAAAAAAACAAAAATACAAAAAACCCAAAAATCTTTGCTTTTAAAACAATCGCTTTAAAAACGACAAATTTTAAATTTTGTTGAGGGACGGACTAGGTAAACATGCCGAAACTACCTCTACCTAAAGTAAAAGGAAACAAAAATTTTAAAATTATTCATTTAAATTGTTTTAATAAATAAAGGTTTTATATAAAAAAATAATATTGTGTATATATATATATGTTTGTAGTTTATCTTATGTACAAAACAGGGTAAAACAAAGCACTTTCAAAGACTGGAATTAAGTTCAGCAAAAGCTACTAATTTTGACGACAAGACGAAAAACAAATGTGATGTAACAACTGCAGAAATGAACAAATGATGTGCACCATTTATCATTCGAACAAACAATATGTTTGCAAACTCGGTATTTTTAATCATTTTTCTACACTAATCACCCTCATGAATTTAAATTTTTACTGATTTCTTGCAAATGAGGGCATTGCAAGATCTCAAGTGTGGGGAAGGGTTATAAATTCTCTCGGGTTTACACTTGGTTTAATTGCCAAATTTTGTGAAAATTTGAAAAATTTTCAACTAAATGAATTCAAAATCATGTTTATACATATTTATGAACGATAAAACTAGGTATTAATACCGAAATTATTGTTACCTTGGAAATGACATAAATTGAGAAACAACCCAAAATGTTAGAATTCATTTAAAAATGAAATAAAGGAGAATAGAAAGGCAAAGAAAGAAATAAATAAAAGCTAAGTGTGGGAAGAATGCACCAAGTTCTTTAAAACATATATCACATATTTTTGTACAAGATTATTGCAGGTAATTTTGTTTTGGACTAAACTAATCAGTTTTACCCGATTTACTGTAATATATTTGAAAGAAAGATGGATCTACACGATGAATCAATTCCATCATTAAAAGAATGTAAAGTCTTCCGAAAAATACACGCGCTTCTTGATTTCGGTCAGGAAGTTGTCGTCCAGACCAGTTGTAGAGTCTACGAAAAACCTTGAAAAGTTTTCTTGAAAATCAGCTGGAAATCCACGGACCTCAGCATCAAACAGGCTCGCCAAGTGGTCAGAATTATCCTATCCATGAGAGGATCTGTCTCGTAAAATGGGGAGGGCGCCGTGCAAATTAGCTTGATAAGACTAATGAATCAGACCCCTAGAAAGGATAATCTCCTTAAAAGATTAAAAATCAGCATTTAAGCCTGATATTACTCAATCCTTGAGATTGACCTTAAAGATTGAGAATTACAAATTCATGGAATTCGATGATATCTAAACTCGAGCTTGAACGAGAAAATATTTTGATCAAAAATAAAATCGATTTGTTTTCTGAAAACCTATTTTCAGTGCGTTCATTACCATTGAACGTAAAATCCTTAGAATTTATCAAAATTCATTAGGTCACCTAAACAAAATCGGGTGTCAACCGTAAGAATGGTGGTTGCATAGCATGGTCGAAGACAGGACCTTGTGCCAGACCGAAAAACTATAGGGTGATCTTTAATATTGCTCCTACAAAGGATAGTAATTGCATCCGACACGTTGTGGACCATGATTATCTGCATGTCATTAGACATTGCCTTAACAGTTGCTTGTTCATCGCTTTCCTTTACAACCGGACGGTAGTTTACCGAAAGGTAATATATAGAACAAGTAAACTGGATGTGTGCTTTCCGATACAGGGATAGTAGTGGATTCCACGAACCTAAAAGTTTTAGCCAAAATATTGATCCACAAAAATATTTTGCAACACCGATGGTGGGTCAAATCAGAAAACTTATCTAGGGTAAAAGCTAGAATAAATTTTGAAAAGATGAAATGTTTTCATAAAGATCCAATTTCCTTAAGGATCTAAATTTTCATAGTCACGTGGAACTTTAAACAGCCTTTCAAATGTGCACTTTGCTTTGGAAACCGAAAGTAAATCGGCTATTTGATTGCAAGTGTCGTTGACCTGAACCCGAGGCAACTGTGGATGGCACACCCACCTTTAACCATGGTTCTATCGTTACTATCATTGTTCATACCGCCATATCAAAATCACTGATGTATAAAGTGTGAGAATAAAAAAAGTTATTCGAGTGAAGTGTGATTTTATTTCAAGTTCTGTATTGCTTGAGGACAAGCAACGCTCAAGTATGGGGATATTTGATAGTGCTCCAAATGAACATATATTTAGGCGCAATATCCTTCCAATATATAAAGTTTTCAGTTGTAATTGTCCTATTTTTAAGTTATAATCATTTATATTAAATAAGTGCGAAGACAGAAGACGAAAATAAAGAATTGAAGAAAAAGTGCCACTAAAACTGGAAAAGAGTCCCTAAAGCCATATTGCACGCAAAAGCATCCTAAAAAGTGAGTTAAAAGACTTGAGCGGATTTTGGGAGTTAAGGAAAATATTTTTTTGAGCAAATTACAAATTGCGAAACATAAAGTACAAGATATTAAAGAGTACGAAAAGACGTTCGAAAATCCGGAACCGAGACAAGAACCGAGCATCAACGCGCGAGTCAGCGGTGAAATGTCCCGTTCTTATTGATTAAAAACGTTCCATATTAATTGATTTCGTTGCGAGGTTTTGACCTCTATATGAGACGTTTTTCAAAGACTGCATTCATTTTTAAAACAAACCGTAACCTTTATTTCATAAATAAAGGTTTAAAAAGCTTTACGTAGATTATCAAATAATGATAATCTAAAATATCCTGTTTACGCACGACCATTACATAATGGTTTACAATACAAATATGTTACATCGAAATCAGTTTCTTGAATGCAGTTTTTACAATATCATACAAACACGGACTCCAAATCTTGTCCTTATTTTAGTATGCAACAGCGGAAGCTCTTAGTATTCACCTGAGAATAAACATGCTTTAAACGTCAACAAAAATGTTGGTGAGTTATAGGTTTAACCTATATATATCAAATCGTAACAATAGACCACAAGATTTCATATTTCAATACACATCCCATACATAGAGATAAAATTCATATGGTGAACACCTAGTAACCAACTTTAACAAGATGCATATATAAGAATATCCCCATCATTCCGGGACACCCTTCGGATATGATATAAATTTCGAAGTACTAAAGCATCCGGTACTTTGGATGGGGTTTGTTAGGCCCAATAGATCTATCTTTAGGATTCGCGTCAATTAGGGTGTCTGTTCCCTAATTCTTAGATTACCAGACTTAATAAAAAGGGGCATATTCGATTTCGATAATTCAACCATAGAATGTAGTTTCACGTACTTGTGTCTATTTTGTAAATCATTTATAAAACCTGCATGTATTCTCATCCCAAAAATATTAGATTTTAAAAGTGGGACTATAACTCACTTTCACAGATTTTTACTTCGTCGGGAAGTAAGACTTGGCCACTGGTTGATTCACGAACCTATAACAATATATACATATATATCAAAGTATGTTCAAAATATATTTACAACACTTTTAATATATTTTGATGTTTTAAGTTTATTAAGTCAGTTGTCCTCGTTAGTAACCTACAACTAGTTGTCCACAGTTAGATGTACAGAAATAAATCGATAAATATTATCTTGAATCAATCCACGACCCAGTGTATACGTATCTCAGTATTGATCACAACTCAAACTATATATATTTTGGAATCAACCTCAACCCTGTATAGCTAACTCCAACATTCACATATAGAGTGTCTATGGTTGTTCCGAAATATATATAGATGTGTCGACATGATAGGTCGAAACATTGTATACGTGTCTATGGTATCTCAAGATTACATAATATACAATACAAGTTGATTAAGTTATGGTTGGAATAGATTTATTACCAATTTTCACGTAGCTAAAATGAGAAAAATTATCCAATCTTGTTTTACCCATAACTTCTTCATTTTAAATCCGTTTTGAGTGAATCAAATTGCTATGGTTTCATATTGAACTATATTTTATGAATCTAAACATAAAAAGTATAGGTTTATAGTCGGAAAAATAAGTTACAAGTCGTTTTTGTAAAGGTAGTCATTTCAGTCGAAAGAACGACGTCTAGATGACCATTTTAGAAAACATACTTCCACTTTGAGTTTAATCATAATTTTTGGATATAGTTTCATGTTCATAATAAAAATTATTTTCTCAGAATAACAAATTTTAAATCAAAGTTTATCATAGTTTTTAATTAACTAACCCAAAACAGCCCGCGGTGTTACTACGACGGCGTAAATCCAGTTTTACGGTATTTTTCGTGTTTCCAGGTTTTAAATCATTAAATTAGCATATCATATAGATATAGAACATGTGTTTAGTTGATTTTAAAAGTCAAGTTAGAGGGATTAACTTTTGTTTGCGAACAAGTTTAGAATTAACTAAACTATGTTCTAGTGATTACAAGTTTAAACCTTCGAATAAGATAGCTTTATATGTATGAATCGAATGATGTTATGAACATCATTACTACCTTAAGTTCCTTGGATAAACCTACTGGAAAAGAGAAAAATGGATCTAGCTTCAACGGATCCTTGGATGGCTCGAAGTTCTTGAAGCAGAATCATGACACGAAAACAAGTTCAAGTAAGATCATCACTTGAAATAAGATGGTTATAGTTATAGAAATTGAACCAAAGTTTGAATATGATTATTACCTTGTATTAGAATCATAACCTACTGTAAGAAACAAAGATTTCTTGAGGTTGGATGATCACCTTACAAGATTGGAAGTGAGCTAGCAAACTTGAAAGTATTCTTGATTTTATGTAACTAGAACTTGTAAAATATATGAAGAACACTTAGAACTTGAAGATAGAACTTGAGAGAGATCAATTAGATGAAGAAAATTGAAGAATGAAAGTGTTTGTAGGCGTTTTTGGTCGTTGGTGTATGGATTAGATATAAAGGATATGTAATTTTGTTTTCATGTAAATAAGTCATGAATGATTACTCATATTTTTGTAATTTTATGAGATATTTCATGCTAGTTGCCAAATGATGGTTCCCACATGTGTTAGGTGACTCACATGGGCTGCTAAGATCTGATCATTAGAGTGTATATACCAATAGTACATACATCTAAAAGCTGTGTATTGTACGAGTACGAATACGGGTGCATACGAGTAGAATTGTTGATGAAACTGAACGAGGATATAATTGTAAGTATTTTTGTTAAGTAGAAGTATTTTGATAAGTGTCTTGAAGTCTTTCAAAAGTGTATAAATACATATTAAAATACTACATGTATATACATTTTAACTGAGTCGTTAAGTCATCGTTAGTCGTTACATGTAAGTGTTGTTTTGAAACCTTTAGGTTAACGATCTTGTTAAATGTTGTTAACCCAATGTTTATAATATCAAATGAGATTTTAAATTATTATATTATCATGATATTATCATGTATGAATATCTCTTAATATGATATATATACATTAAATGTCTTTACAACGATAATCGTTACATATATGTCTCGTTTAAAAATCATTAAGTTAGTAGTCTTGTTTTTACATATGTAGTTCATTGTTAATATACTTAATGATATGTTTACTTATCATATTATCATGTTAACTATATATATATCCATATATATGTCATCATATAGTTTTTACAAGTTTTAACGTTCGTGAATCACCAGTCAACTTGGGTGGTCAATTGTCTATATGAAACATATTTCAATTAATCAAGTCTTAACAAGTTTGATTGCTTAACATGTTGGAAACATTTAATCATGTAAATATCAATCTCAATTAATATATATAAACATGGAAAAGTTCGGGTCACTACAGTACCTACCCGTTAAATAAATTTCGTCCCGAAATTTTAAGCTGTTGAAGGTGTTGATGAATCTTATGGAAATAGATGCGGGTATTTCTTCTTCATCTGATCTTCATGCTCCCAGGTGAACTCGGGTCCTCTACGAGTATTCCATCGAACCTTAACAATTGGTATCTTGTTTTGCTTAAGTCTTTTAACCTCACGATCCATTATTTCGACGGGTTCTTCGATGAATTGAAGTTTTTCGTTGATTTGGATTTCATCTAACGGAATAGTGAGATCTTCTTTAGCAAAACATTTCTTCAAATTCGAGACGTGGAAAGTGTTATGTACAGCCGCGAGTTGTTGAGGTAACTCAAGTCGGTAAGCTACTGGTCCGACACGATCAATAATCTTGAATGGTCCAATATACCTTGGATTTAATTTCCCTCGTTTACCAAATCGAACAACGCCTTTCCAAGGTGCAACTTTAAGCATGACCATCTCTCCAATTTCAAATTCTATATCTTTTCTTTTAATGTCAGCGTAGCTCTTTTGTCGACTTTGGGCGGTTTTCAACCGTTGTTGAATTTGGATGATCTTCTCGGTAGTTTCTTGTATAATCTCCGGACCCGTAATCTGTCTATCCCCCACTTCACTCCAACAAATCGGAGACCTGTACTTTCTACCATAAAGTGCTTCAAACGGCGCCATTTCAATGCTTGAATGGTAGCTGTTGTTGTAGGAAAATTCTGCTAATGGTAGATGTCGATCCCAACTGTTTCCGAAATCAATAACACATGCTTGTAGCATGTCTTCAAGCGTTTGTATCGTACTTTCGCTCTGCCCATCAGTTTGTGGATGATAGGCAGTACTCATGTCTAGACGAGTTCCTAATGCTTGCTGTAATGTCTGCCAGAATCTTGAAATAAATCTGCCATCCCTATCAGAGATAATAGAGATTGGTATTCCATGTCTGGAGACGACTTCCTTCAAATACAGTCGTGCTAACTTTTCCATCTTGTCATCTTCTCTTATTGGTAGGAAATGTGCTGATTTGGTGAGACGATCAACTATTACCCAAATAGTATCAAAACTACTTGCAGTCCTTGGCAATTTAGTGATGAAATCCATGGTAATGTTTTCCCATTTCCATTCCGGGATTTCGGGTTGTTGAAGTAGACCTGATGGTTTCTGATGCTCAGCTTTGACCTTAGAACACGTCAAACATTCTCCTACGTATTTAGCAACATCGGCTTTCATACCCGGCCACCAAAAATATTTCCTGAGATCCTTGTACATCTTCCCCGTTCCAGGATGTATTGAGTATCTGGTTTTATGAGCTTCTCTAAGTACCATTTCTCTCATATCTCCAAATTTTGGTACCCAAATCCTTTCAGCCCTATACCGGGTTCCGTCTTCCCGAATATTAAGATGTTTCTCCGATCCTTTGGGTATTTCATCCTTTAAATTTCCCTCTTTTAAAACTCCTTGTTGCGCCTCCTTTATTTGAGTAGTAAGGTTATTATGAATCATTATATTCATAGATTTTACTCGAATGGGTTCTCTGTCCTTCCTGCTCAAGGCATCGGCTACCACATTTGCCTTCCCCGGGTGGTAACGAATCTCAAATTCGTAATCATTCAATAATTCAATCCACCTACGCTGCCTCATATTCAGTTGTTTCTGATTAAATATGTGTTGAAGACTCTTATGGTCGGTATATATAATACTTTTGACCCCATATAAGTAGTGCCTCCAAGTCTTTAATGCAAAAACAACCGCGCCTAATTCCAAATCATGCGTCGTATAATTTTGTTCGTGAATCTTCAATTGTCTAGACGCATAAGCAATCACCTTCGTTCGTTGCATTAATACACAACCGAGACCTTGCTTTGATGCGTCACAATAAATCACAAAATCATCATTCCCTTCAGGAAATGACAATATAGGTGTCGTAGTTAGCTTTTTCTTCAATAACTGAAACGCTTTCTCTTGTTCATCATTCCATTCAAATTTCTTCCCTTTATGCGTTAATGCAGTCAAGGGTTTTGCTATTCTGGAAAAGTCTTGGATGAACCTTCTGTAGTAACCAGCTAGTCCTAAAAATTGGCGTATGTGTTTCGGAGTTTTCGGGGTTTCCCACTTTTCAACAGGTTCTATCTTTGCCGGATCCACCTTAATACCTTCTTTGTTCACTATGTGACCGAGGAATTGAACTTCTTCCAACCAAAATGCACACTTTGAAAACTTAGCGTACAATTCTTCCTTCCTCAATACTTCTAACACCTTTCTCAAATGTTCACCGTGTTCTTGGTCATTCTTTGAGTAAATAAGTATGTCATCAATGAAAACAATGACAAACTTGTTAAGGTATGGTCCACACACTCGTTTCATAAGGTCCATGAACACAGCTGGTGCATTAGTTAAACCAAACGGCATGAACATAAACTCGTAATGACCGTAACGTGTTCTGAAAGTAGTCTTTGGAATATCATCTTCTTTCACCCGCATTTGATGATACCCGGAACGTAAGTCAATCTTTGAATAAACAGACGAGCCTTGTAGTTGATCAAATAAGTCGTCAATTCTCGGTAGTGGGTAGCGGTTCTTGATGGTAAGTTTGTTCAACTCTCGGTAGTCGATACACAACCTGAATGTACCACCTTTCTTCTTGACAAACAAAACAGGAGCTCCCCACGGTGATGTGCTTGGTCGAATGAAACCACGCTCTAAAAGTTCTTGTAATTGGCTTTGCAGTTCTTTCATCTCGCTGGGTGCGAGTCTGTAAGGAGCACGAGCTATTGGTGCAGCTCCTGGTACAAGATCTATTTGAAATTCAACGGATCGATGTGGGGGTAATCCCGGTAATTCTTTCAGAAATACATCGGGAAATTATTTTGCAATGGGAACATCATTGATGCTCTTTTCTTCAGTTTGTACTTTCTCGACGTGTGCTAGAGCAGCATAGCAACCTTTTCTTATTAGTTTTTGTGCCTTCAAATTACTAATAAGATGTAGCTTCGTGTTGCCCTTTTCTCCGTACACCATTAAGGGTTTTCTTTTTTCTCGTATAATGCGAATTGCATTTTTGTAACAAACGATCTCTGCTTTCACTTCTTTCAACCAGTCCATACCGATTATCACATCAAAACTCCCTAACTCTACTGGTATCAAATCAATCTTAAATGTTTCGCTAACCAGTTTAATTTCACGATTCCGACATATATTATCTGCTGAAATTAATTTACCATTTGCTAATTCGAGTAAAAATTTACTATCCAAAGGCGTCAATGGACAACTTAATTTAGCACAAAAATCTCTACTCATATAGCTTCTATCCGCACCCGAATCAAATAAAACGTAAGCAGATTTATTGTCAATAAGAAACGTACCCGTAACAAGATCCGGGTCTTCCTGTGCCTCTGCCGCATTAATATTGAAAACTCTTTCGCGGCCTTGTCCATTCGTGTTCTCCTGGTTCGGGCAATTTCTAATAATGTGGCCCGGTTTTCCACATTTATAACAAACTACATTGGCATAACTTGCTCCGACACTACTTGCTCCGCCATTACTCGTTCCGACACCATTTGTTCCTTTCGTTCTATTAACCCCTGGTCCGTAGACCTCACACTTCGCCGCGCTATGACCATTTCTTTTACACTTGTTGCAAAATTTGGTGCAGAACCCCGAGTGATACTTTTCACACCTTTGGCATAGCTGCTTCTGATTGTTGTTGTTGTTGCGGTTATTATTATTGTTGGGATGATTGTTGTAGTTGCTGTTGTTATTGTTGTTGTTGTTGTTGTTGGGCCGTTTGTTGTAGTTGCGATTGATGTTGCGATTGTTGGGATAATTGTTGCGATTATTGTTGTAATTGCTGTTGTTGTATTGGTGATTCTTATCACCGTTTTCCTCCCACTTTCTTTTGACTTGCTTCACATTGGTCTCTTCAGCAGTCTGTTCTTTAATTCTTTCTTCAATCTGGTTCACTAATTTGTGAGCCATTCTACATGCCTGTTGTATAGAGGCGGGCTCGTGTGAACTTATATCTTCTTGGATTCTTTCCGGTAATCCTTTCACAAACGCGTCGATCTTCTCTTCCTCATCTTCGAACGCTCCCGGACACAATAGGCACAATTCTGTGAATCGTCTTTCGTACGTAGTAATATCAAATCCTTGGGTTCGTAACCCTCTAAGTTCTGTCTTTAGCTTATTGACCTCGGTTCTGGGACGGTACTTCTCGTTCATCAAGTGCTTGAATACTGACCACGGTAGTGCGTACGCATCGTCTTGTCCCACTTGTTCTAGATAGGTATTCCACCATGTTAAGGCAGAACCTGTGAAGGTATGCGTAGCGTACTTCACTTTATCCTCTTCAGTACACTTACTTATGGCAAACACCGATTCGACCTTCTCGGTCCACCGTTTCAATCCGATTGGTCCTTCGATTCCATCAAATTCCAACGGTTTGCAGGCAGTGAATTCTTTGTAGGTGCATCCTACACGATTTCCTGTACTGCTAGATCCAAGGTTATTGTTGGTATGTAGTGCAGCCTGTACTGCGGCTATGTTTGAAGCTAGAAAAGTACAGAATTCCTCTTCATTCATATTCACGGTGTGTCGAGTAGTCGGTGCCATTTCCTTCAAAATAGTCAAATGGAACAAGTTAATCATACAGAATATTAAGAGTAGTTAATAGTATTTCGTAGCATAATATGAACTCATTTATAAAAGCTTTTTCTTCATATTAGCATTTTATAAGTTTAAATTCGGGTAGTACCTACCCGTTAAGTTCATACTTAGTAGCTAATATACAATTCAACTACTACAATTCTATATGAAAAACTGATTATAATAATATTTCGCGTTCAAATTTTTATACAATATTTTACAAACTTACAATACCGCTTATTTTACATAAAGCATGAAATATAGCACACAATAACTTTGATACAAGATAGTTGTGAAGATAATTCTAGCTAGTACACAAGTCGTTCAGCAAAGGCAATAAAGACACGTAATTCATACGTCCAGAAACAAGTCATGCATTCTGGTTTTACTAGGACTACTTCCCATCCTTGGTCTTTTGGAACATAACCGTTATGGCCGTTGATAAGACAGCGTGTTGTAACGTCGTCAAAGGGACGAGGGTTACGTAATGTCCAACAGTCCCGTAACAATCTAAAAACCTCATTTCTTACCCCAATTACCGACTCCGTCACTTGTGGAAACGTTTTGTTTAATAGTTGTAGCCCGATGTTCTTGTTCTCACTTTGGTGAGAAGCGAACATTACTAATCCGTAAGCATAACATGCTTCTTTATGTTGCATGTTAGCCGCTTTTTCTAAATCACGAAGTCCAATATTCGGATATATTGAGTCAAAATAATTTCTTAACCCGTTGCGTAAAATAGCATTTGGGTTCCCCGCAATATATGCGTCAAAGTAAACACATCGTAACTTATGGGTTTCCCAATGTGATATCCCCCATCTTTCAAACGAAAGTCTCTTATAAACCAAGACATTCTTGGAACGTTCTTCGAATGTCTTACAAACTGATCTCGCCTTAAATAGTTGTGCCGAGGAATTCTGGCCGACTCTAGACAAGATTTCATCAATCATGTCTCCGGGTAGGTCTCTTAAAATATTGGGTTGTCTATCCATTTTGTGTTTTTAAACTGTAAAATAGACAAGAGTTAGATTCATAAAAAAAAACTTATTAATACAAGCAATTTTTACATATATCATAAAGCATAAGCACACTATATTACATATATATTACACCACACGAATACAACTATCTTATTCCGACTCGCTCGTTTATTCTTCTTCGGTTTTGGTTCGTTTTGCCAAGTTTCTAGGGATATATGATGTTCCCCTAATACGAGCCGTCGTTTTCCACATTGGTCTAGAAAAACCTGGTGGTTTAGAGGTTCCCGGGTCATTGTTACAAGTTAAGGACTTCGGGGGTTGACGATACATATAAAGTTCATCGGGGTTGGAATTAGATTTCTCTATTTTTATGCCCTTTCCCTTATTATTTTCTTTTGCCTTTTTAAATTCAGTTGGGGTAATTTCTATAACATCATCGGAATTCTCGTCGGAATCCGATTCATCGGAGAATTGGTAATCCTCCCAATATTTTGCTTCCTTGGAGGAAACACCATTGACCATAATTAACCTTGGTCGGTTGGTTGAGGATTTTCTTTTACTTAACCGTTTTATTATTTCCCCCACCGGTTCTATTTCTTCATCCGGTTCCGATTCTTCTTCCGGTTCCGATTCTTCTTCCGGTTCCGACTCTTCTTCCGGTTCCTCTTCGGGAACTTGTGAATCAGTCCACGAATCATTCCAATTTACATTTGACTCTTCATTATTATTAGGTGAGTCAATGGGACTTGTTCTAGAGGTAGACATCTATCACATAATATCAAACGCGTTAAGAGATTAATATATCACATAATATTCACATGTTAAAAATATATAGTTTCCAACAAAATTTGTTAAGCAATCATTTTTCAAGTAAACACGGTCGAAGTCCAGACTCACTAATGCATCCTAACAAACTCGATAAGACACACTAATGCAAAATTCTGGTTCTCTAAGACCAACGCTCAGATACCAACTGAAATGTCCCGTTCTTATTGATTAAAAACGTTCCATATTAATTGATTTCGTTGCGAGGTTTTGACCTCTATATGAGACGTTTTTCAAAGACTGCATTCATTTTTAAAACAAACCGTAACCTTTATTTCATAAATAAAGGTTTAAAAAGCTTTACGTAGATTATCAAATAATGATAATCTAAAATATCCTGTTTACACACGACCATTACATAATGGTTTACAATACAAATATGTTACATCGAAATCAGTTTCTTGAATGCAGTTTTTACAATATCATACAAACATGGACTCCAAATCTTGTCCTTATTTTAGTATGCAACAGCGGAAGCTCTTAGTATTCACCGGAGAATAAACATGCTTTAAACGTCAACAAAAATGTTGGTGAGTTATAGGTTTAACCTATATATATCAAATCGTAACAATAGACCACAAGATTTCATATTTCAATACACATCCCATACATAGAGATAAAAATCATTCATATGGTGAACACCTGGTAACCAACTTTAACAAGATGCATATATAATAATATCCCCATCATTCCGGGACACCCTTCGGATGTGATATAAATTTCGAAGTACTAAAGCATCCGGTACTTTGGATGGGGTTTGTTAGGCCCAATAGATCTATCTTTAGGATTCGCGTCAATTAGGGTGTCTGTTCCCTAATTCTTAGATTACCAGACTTAATAAAAAAGGGCATATTCGATTTCGATAATTCAACCATAGAATGTAGTTTCACGTACTTGTGTCTATTTTGTAAATCATTTATAAAACCTGCATGTATTCTCATCCCAAAAATATTAGATTTTAAAAGTGGGACTATAACTCACTTTCACAGATTTTTACTTCGTCGGGAAGTAAGACTTGGCCACTGGTTGATTCACGAACCTATAACAATATATACATATATATCAAAATATGTTCAAAATATATTTACAACACTTTTAATATATTTTGATGTTTTAAGTTTATTAAGTCAGCTGTCCTCGTTAGTAACCTACAACTAGTTGTCCACAGTTAGATGTACAGAAATAAATTGATAAATATTATCTTGAATCAATCCACGACCCAGTGTATACGTATCTCAGTATTGATCACAACTCAAACTATATATATTTTGGAATCAACCTCAACCCTGTATAGCTAACTCCAACATTCACATATAGAGTGTCTATGGTTGTTCCGAAATATATATAGATGTGTCGACATGATAGGTCGAAACATTGTATACGTGTCTATGGTGTCTCAAAATTACATAATATACAATACAAGTTGATTAAGTTATGGTTGGAATAGATTTATTACCAATTTTCACGTAGCTAAAATGAGAAAAATTATCCAATCTTGTTTTACCCATAACTTCTTCATTTTAAATCCGTTTTGAGTGAATCAAATTGCTATGGTTTCATATTGAACTATATTTTATGAATCTAAACATAAAAAGTATAGGTTTATAGTCGAAAAAATAAGTTACAAGTCATTTTTGTAAAGGTAGTCATTTCAGTCGAAAGAACGACGTCTAGATGACCATTTTAGAAAACATACTTCCACTTTGAGTTTAATCATAATTTTTGGATATAGTTTCATGTTCATAATAAAAATCATTTTCTCAGAATAACAACTTTTAAATCAAAGTTTATCATAGTTTTTAATTAACTAACCCAAAACAGCCCGCGGTGTTACTACGACGGCGTAAATCCGGTTTTACGGTGTTTTTCGTGTTTCCAGGTTTTAAATCATTAAATTAGCATATCATATAGATATAGAACATGTGTTTAGTTGATTTTAAAAGTCAAGTTAGAAGGATTAACTTTTGTTTGCGAACAAGTTTAGAATTAACTAAACTATGTTCTAGTGATTACAAGTTTAAACCTTCGAATAAGATAGCTTTATATGTATGAATCGAATGATGTTATGAACATCATTACTATCTTAAGTTCCTTGGATAAACCTACTGGAAAAGAGAAAAATGGATTTAGCTTCAACGGATCCTTGGATGGCTCGAAGTTCTTGAAGCAGAATCATGACACGAAAACAAGTTCAAGTAAGATCATCACTTGAAATAAGATGGTTATAGTTATAGAAATTGAACCAAAGTTTGAATATGATTATTACCTTGTATTAGAATGATAACATACTGTAAGAAACAAAGATTTCTTGAGGTTGGATGATCACCTTACAAGATTGGAAGTGAGCTAGCAAACTTGAAAGTATTCTTGATTTTATGTAACTAGAACTTGTAAAATATATGAAGAACACTTAGAACTTGAAGATAGAACTTGAGAGAGATCAATTAGATGAAGAAAATTGAAGAATGAAAGTGTTTGTAGGTGTTTTTGGTCGTTGGTGTATGGATTAGATATAAAGGATATGTAATTTTGTTTTCATGTAAATAAGTCATGAATGATTACTCATATTTTTGTAATTTTATGAGATATTTCATGCTAGTTGCCAAATGATGGTTCCCACATGTGTTAGGTGACTCACATGGGCTGCTAAGAGCTGATCATTAGAGTGTATATACCAATAGTACATACATCTAAAAGCTGTGTATTGTACGAGTACGAATACGGGTGCATACGAGTAGAATTGTTGATGAATCTGAACGAGGATATAATTGTAAGCATTTTTGTTAAGTAGAAGTATTTTGATAAGTGACTTGAAGTCTTTCAAAAGTGTATAAATACATATTAAAATACTACATGTATATACATTTTAACTGAGTCGTTAAGTCATCGTTAGTCGTTACATGTAAGTGTTGTTTTGAAACCTTTAGGTTAACGATCTTGTTAAATGTTGTTAACCCAATGTTTATAATATCAAATGAGATTTTAAATTATTATATTATCATGATATTATCATGTATGAATATCTCTTAATATGATATATATACATTAAATGTCTTTACAACGATAATCGTTACATATATGTCTCGTTTAAAAATCATTAAGTTAGTAGTCTTGTTTTTACATATGTAGTTCATTGTTAATATACTTAATGATATGTTTACTTATCATAGTATCATGTTAACTATATATATATCCATATATATGTCATCATATAGTTTTTACAAGTTTTAACGTTCGTGAATCACCAGTCAACTTGGGTGGTCAATTGTCTATATGAAACATATTTCAATTAATCAAGTCTTAACAAGTTTGATTGCTTAACATGTTGGAAACATTTAATCATGTAAATATCAATCTCAATTAATATATATAAACATGGGAAAGTTCGGGTCACTACAAGCGGGCCTAAAATTACAAGTCTACTATGCACAAGAATATAATATAATATATATATAATTATAAATAATAATATATATTATATTATATATTATTAAAATTCAGAGCCGCCCACGTTTTAAACATCATATGAGCTGGGACAGCTGGCCATGTGATCGCATGGCCAGGAAGGTTTAAATCCATGCGCTCGCATGGGCACAAAAAGTTGGCCAAGTGCTATAAAAGGCGACGTTTTCTGCCGAATGAATTACACCTTCACACACTCTTTCTCTCTTCTGTAATATATATTAATATTTATATTTATAATATTAATTTTAATTTAAGTTTAATAATAATTGGGTTATTGTAAGAAATGTTTTACAGGTTTTAAAGTCGATACTCTGTCCGTGTAACGCTACGCTACTAATAACCACTGTAAGCTATGTTCTTCCTTTTTAAATTAATGTCTCGTAACTAAGTTATTATTATGCTTATTTAATTCGAAGTAATCGTGATGTTGGACTAAATATTAAGACGGGGTTATTAGATTTTGTACCATAATTAATGTTTGAACAAAAGATCGACACTTGTGGGCATTGGACTATGGACTATTAATAGATGGGGGGTGTTGTCTAATTGAGTGACAACTCATCGGATTCTGTCGAACCTATCTTCAAATTAATAAACCTAATAATTAATAATGATTATGGCCATCCTATTTAGTGACGTTCATACGGAATCTATTATAATCATTTAATTAATTATTCAGGTTGGGCAATTGATTATTCAAACTGATCAATTGGGAAATTAATATTCATATCTAATCAAAACAGGGGTGGATTACATACAGTGAAAACTTGTGTAATTGTTGACAAAAGTGATAACTGCGTCACAGTTTAAATCCTTAATTAGTTGGAATATTTGACTTCATGTATAAGGGTAATTTGACGAGGACACTCGCACTTTATATTTAAGACCGATGGACTATTATGGACAAAAACCAGATAGACGTATCAAATAAACCAGGACAAAGGACAATTAACCCAGAGTAATAAATTAAAATCAAAACGTCAAACATCATCATTACGGAAGTTTAAATAAGCATAATTCTTTTATTTCATATGCTATCGCAATTTTATTTACTATTATTTTATTTATCGTCATTTATTTATCGTTATTTATTTTACGTACTTTAATTATTGTCATTTATCTTTATGCTTAAAAACTTAAAATCGACAAACTGGTCATTAAACGGTAAAACCCCCTTTTTATATTATTATTACTATATATAAGTATATATATTTTATATAAATATAGTTTCATAAAAATATAGTACGTAATCACTAGCTCCCTGTGGAACGGACCGGACTTACTAAAAACTACACTACTCTACGATTAGGTACACTGCCTATAAGTGTTGTAGCAAGGTTTAGGTATATCTCATTCTATATAAATAAATAAAACTTGTGTAAATCGTATAATATTTTGTCGTATTTCGTAGTAAAATAATAACTATTTCGTACACCTCCGTTGCTTCATCATTTATAATTTTTTTTTTGAAAAACTATTTCTGTAAAACCTTTAAATATATTACTATTTTGAAAAAAAAATCCTAATAATACCAATGTTCAACGAGAATAACATAGCTGAATATCAATCAAAATAAATAGAATGGGAAAGATAACTCAACTATATACACCTTGGCATAAAAACAAATTTATGTTGAAATTTTACAAATTTATAACTCTACATTTAATCTTGGATAAAGAATTCAGCATATATTAAGGAGACAACATTAACAAATAAATTGAAAATTAAATCACAAATTTGGATTTATTGTGTTAATCTTAATTAATTTTCCCGCAGTCGTTGCGATTTTGACCTCTGTTACCTGTTAACAAATTTAGTTCACTCATTTTAATCATAGACTTTGTTGGTGCATAATCCCGAGTTCTATAATTGCAATATGTTCTATTTGTATTGTCTTTATTATTTTAGTCGTGTTAGAATATTGTCAATAATACATTGCGATTGAATGGATTAAAATAATGACATGAAATGGTTAGAGCTGTTTGGTTGGCAGCTCAGACCATTGATCGATGACCATCGGTCGAGGGACAAACACCACCGGTCGAAGGTCAGAGACCACTGGCCGATGGTCACTGTAACTATATATATATATATATATATATATATATATATATATATATATATATATATATATATATATATATATATATATATATATATATATATATATATATATATATATATATATAGGGGTGTCGGGTTAAATTGTTAGGTTACACAAACTACACCCTATTGCCGTCATATTTCTCTGTTGCAGTCATCCTAGACCATACCCAACCGAATACAATCATTAAGGCATCGATTATATCAACATATTGTTGGTTAGATTGATCCTAAGGTGAACTAAGTCTTCGATTCATCCTAGTTTAGTGTATTCCGCCTCTAAGCTAGTAATAACATTTGATCTAAGATCCTTATACGTCTACAAAGTGGTATCAAAGCCGTGGCTTGTTGATCTAAATGTTTTTGAGTCGAATTCATAGTTTTTGATATTAGGGTTTTGGTCAAAACGGGTTTTTGATTCAAAGTTGTAATTTTTACGTGTTAATCTTGTGTTTTTGTTGTTATTAGTGTTTCTGGGTGAGTTTCCTAAGTTTCTACCGGTTTTGTTTTGTTTTAAACGTCAAAATCTATCAAAATCGAAGTTTTTAGTGAAAACCCTGGTTTTTTTGCCCAGTTTTCGTAAGAACTACCCTCGGCCGATCGTCATTGACCATCGACCGTTTGTCTCGACCTTCGACCGTTCATCAATCTTAATACAACCGATCGTCTCACATAGAACCGGAGGACAGTTTGTCGTATCTTAGAGCCGTTTGTCTTTACCATCGGCCGTTAGTCACTAGACAACCGAACGATCGTCTTATACCATTGACCGATAGTCACTTCCATCAACCGAAGGACTTAATACTTACATTCAGCTACTTAAGTTTACACCATCGGCCGTTCGTCCACGACCTCCGACCGATAGTCAAGGACCACCGACCGATTGTCTCACCTTCGGCCGATACTCTTTTGTCACAGAATCTTAAAGACTGCAATCATTTAATCTTAATTAATTAAAATGTCAGACACTAATGAACAAGTAACAAACAAATACAGTGCTTTAGTAATTGCACCTGGACTACAAAAACTGTTAATGAAAGTGTGTCTGGTTCTACGAATAAGGTCCCTAAACTTGAAAATCTTAAAGACTTTTTGGACTGGAAAACCAGGTTTACAATCTACATGAATGGTATAGACTCTTGTCTATGGGAGTTTATTGAGAATGAATATGTTTGGCCAAATGGAGGAGATGGTGAACCTAAAGAAACTACACAGTTCAGTCCTACCGAGCATGAGCAGTATAATCTAGAATGTAGGTGTTACGTGTAGTGACCCGAACTTTTCCATGTTTATATATATTAATTGAGATTGATATTTACATGATTAAACGTTTCCAACATGTTAAGCAATCAAACTTGTTAAGACTTGATTAATTGAAATAGGTTTCATATAGACAATTGACTACCCAAGTTGACCGGTGATTCACGAACGTTAAAACTTGTAAAAACTATATGATGACATATATATGGTTATATATATAGTTAACATGATATTATGATAAGTAAACATATCATTAAGTATATTAACAATGAACTACATATGTAAAAACAAGACTACTAACTTAATGATTTTTAAACGAGACATATATGTAACGAGTATCGTTGTAACGACATTTAAATGTATATATATCATATTAAGATATATTAATATATCATAATATCATGATAATATAATAATTTAACATCTCATTAGATATAATAAACAATGGGTTAACAACATTAATTGAGATCGTTAACTTAAAGGTTTCAAAACAACACTTACATGTAACGACTAACGATGACTTAACGACTCCGTTAAAATGTATATACATGTAGTGTATTTAGATGTATTAAAATACTTTTGGAAGACTTCAAGACATATATCGAAACACTCATACTTAACGAAAATGGTTACAGTTACTTTCCCATTCTTTTCTTTCATCAAGAATTCTAGTCGTATTCTTACCCGTATTATACACAGCTTCAAAACGTACTTACTATGGGTATATACCAATAGGAACTAGCATGGGATTCCACTCTTGATTATGTCATGTATGACTAATCAATTTTAACTTCTACCATGAGCTAGTCAACTAACTAGAACTCCTTTTAACCCCACTCACCACTCACCAATTAACACTCATCATTCACTCCATTTCACTTCCAAATCTCTTTCTAATTCTCTCTCAACACACCCACACTATTATGAACGTATTTTTCCAGTAGTTAATCATCATCTTCATCAAAAATCACTTCAAGAATCAAGCTATAATCATCATAGGAAGAACACTTCAAGAATACTTCAAAAATCCCTTCAAGTTTACTAATTTACTTCCAAGCTTTCTAATCCATTCCAAGTAATCATCTAAGATCAAGAAACCTTTGTTATATACAGTAGGTTATCTTTCTTATTCAAGGTAATATTCATATTCAAACTTTGATTCAATTTCTATAACTATAAACTATCTTAATTCGAGTAAAAATCTTACTTGAACTTGTTTTTGTGTCATGATCCTACTTCAAGAACTTTCAAGCCATCCAAGATCCTTTGAAGCTAGATCATTTCTTGTCACTTCCAGTAGGTTTACCTACTAAACTTGAGGTAGTAATGATGTTCATAACATCATTCGATTCATATATATAAAACTATTTTATTCGAAGGTTTAAACTCGTAATCACTAGAACATAGTTTAGTTAATTCTAAACTTGTTCGCAAACAAAAGTTAATCCTTCTAACTTGACTTTTAAAATTAACTAAACACATGTTCTATATCTATATGATATGCTAACTTAATGATTTAAAACCTGGAAACACGAAAAACACCGTAAAACCGGATTTACGCCGTCGTAGTAACACCGCGGGCTGTTTTGGGTTAGTTAATTAAAAACTATGATAAACTTTGATTTAAAAGTTGTTATTCTGAGAAAATGATTTTTATTATGAACATGAAACTATATCCAAAAATTATGGTTAAACTCAAAGTGGAAGTATGTTTTCTAAAATGGTCATCTAGACGTCGTTCTTTCGACTGAAATGACTACCTTTACAAAAACGACTTGTAACTTATTTTTCCGACTATAAACCTATACTTTTTCTGTGTAGATTCATAAAATAAAGTTCAATATGAAACCATAGCAATTTGATTCATTCAAAACGGATTTAAAATGAAGAAGTTATGGGTAAAACAAGATTGGATAATTTTTATCATTTTAGCTACGTGAAAATTGGTAACAAATCTATTCCAACCATAACTTAATCAACTTGTATTGTATATTATGTAATCTTGAGATACCATAGACACGTATACAATGTTTCGACCTATCATGTCGACACATCTATATATATTTCGGAACAACCATAGACACTCTATATGTGAATGTTGGAGTTAGCTATACAGGGTTGAGGTTGATTCCAAAATATATATAGTTTGAGTTGTGATCAATACTGAGATACGTATACACTGGGTCGTGGATTGATTCAAGATAATATTTATTGATTTATTTCTGTACATCTAACTGTGGACAACTAGTTGTAGGTTACTAACGAGGACAGCTGACTTAATAAACTTAAAACATCAAAATATATTAAAAGTGTTGTAAATATATTTTGAACATACTTTAATATATATGTATATATTGTTATAGGTTCGTGAATCAACAGTGGCCAAGTCTTACTTCTCGACGAAGTAAAAATCTGTGAAAGTGAGTTATAGTCCCACTTTTAAAATCTAATATTTTTGGGATGAGAATACATGCAGGTTTTATAAATGATTTACAAAATAGACACAAGTACGTGAAACTACATTCTATGGTTGAATTATCGAAATCGAATATGCCCCTTTTTATTAAGTCTGGTAATCTAAGAATTAGGGAACAGACACCCTAATTGACGCGAATCCTAAAGATAGATCTATTGGGCCTAACAAACCCCATCCAAAGTACCGGATGCTTTAGTACTTCGAAATTATATCATATCCGAAGGGTGTCCCGGAATGATGGGGATATTCTTATATATGCATCTTGTTATTGTCGGTTACCAGGTGTTCACCATATGAATGATTTTTATCTCTATGTATGGGATGTGTATTGAAATATGAAATCTTGTGGTCTATTATTATGATTTGGTATATATAGGTTAAACCTATAACTCACCAACATTTTTGTTGACGTTTTAAGCATGTTTATTCTCAGGTGATTATTAAGAGCTTCCGCTGTCACATACTTAAATAAGGACGAGATTTGGAGTCCATGCTTGTATGATATTGTGTAAAAACTGCATTCAAGAAACTTATTTTGTTGTAACATATTTGTATTGTAAACCATTATGTAATGGTCGTGTGTAAACAGGATATTTTAGATTATCATTATTTGATAATCTACGTAAAGCTTTTTAAACCTTTATTGATGAAATAAAGGTTATGGTTTGTTTTAAAATGAATGCAGTCTTTGAAAAACGTCTCATATAGAGGTCAAAACCTCGCAAAGAAATCAATTAATATGGAACGTTTTTAATCAATAAGAACGGGACATTTCAGTTGGTATCAGAGCGTTGGTCTTAGAGAACCAGAAAATTTGCATTAGTGTGTCTTATCGAGTTTGTTAGGATGCATTAGTGATTCTGGACTTCGACCGTGTTTTCTTTAAAAATGATTGCTTAACATTTTTGTTGGAAACTATATATTTTTAACATATGAATATTATGTGATATATTAATCTCTTAACGTGTTTGATATTATGTGATAGATGTCTACCTCTAGAACAAGTCCCATTGACTCACCTAATAATAATGAAGAGTCAAATGTAAATTGGAATGATTCGTGGACTGATTCACAAGTTCCCGAAGAGGAACCGGAAGAAGAGTCGGAACCGGAAGAAGAATCGGAACCGGAAGAAGAATCGGAACCGGTGGGGGAAATAATAAAACGGTTAAGTAAAAGAGAATCCTCAACCAACCGACCAAGGTTAATTATGGTCAATGGTGTTTCCGCCAAGGAAGCAAAATATTGGGAGGATTACCAATTCTCCGATGAATCGGATTCCGACGAGAATTCCGATGATGTTATAGAAATTACCCCAACTGAATTTAAAAAGGCAAAAGAAAATAATAAGGGAAAGGGCATAAAAATAGAGAAATCTAATTCCAACCCTGATGAACTTTATATGTATCGTCAACCCCCGAAGTCCTTAAGTTGTAACAATGACCCGGGAACCTCTAAACCACCAGGTTTTTCTAAACCAATGTGGAAAATTACGGCTCGTATTAGGGGAACATCATATATCCCTAGAAACTTGGCAAAACGAACCAAAACCGAAGAAGAAGAAACAAGCGAGTCGGAATAAGATAGTTGTATTCGTGTGGTGTAATATATGTAATATAGTGTGCTTATGCTTTATGATATATGTAAAAATTGCTTGTATTAATAAGTATTTTTTTTTTTATGAATCTAACTCTTGTCTATTTTACAGTATAAAAACACAAAATGGATAGACAACCCAATATTTTAAGAGACCTACCCGGAGACATGATTGATGAAATCTTGTCTAGAGTCGGTCAGAATTCCTCGGCACAACTATTTAAGGCGAGATCAGTTTGTAAGACATTCGAAGAACGTTCCAAGAATGATTTGGTTTATAAAAGGCTTTCGTTCGGAAGATGGGGGATATCACATTGGGAAATCCATAAGTTACGATGTGTTTACTTTGACGCATATATTGCGGGGAACCCAAATGCTATTTTACGCAACGGGTTAAGAAATTATTTTGACTCAGTATATCCAAATATAGGACTTCGTGATTTAGAAAAAGCGGCTAACATGCAACATAAAGAAGCATGTTATGCTTACGGGTTAGTAATGTTCGCTTCTCACCAAAGTGAGAACAAGAACATCGGGCTACAACTATTAAACAAAACGTTCCCTCAAGTGACGGAGTCGGTAATTGGGGTAAGAAATGAGGTTTTTAGGTTATTACGAGACTGTTGGTCATTACGTAACCCTCGTCCCTTTGACGACGTTACAACACGCTGTCTTATCAACGGCCATAACGGTTATGTTCCACAAGACCAAGGATGGGAAGTAGTCCTAGTAAAACCAGAATGCATGACTTGTTTCTGGACGTATGAATTACGTGTCTTTATTGCCTTTGCTGAACGACTTGTGTACTAGCTAGAATTATCTTCACAACTATCTTGTATCAAAGTTATTGTGTGCTATATTTCATGCTTTATGTAAAATAAGCGGTATTGTAAGTTTGTAAAATATTGTATAAAAGTTTGAACGCGAAATATTATTATAATCAGTTTTTCATATAGAATTGTAGTAGTTGAATTGTATATTAGCTACTAAGTATGAACTTAACGGGTAGGTACTACCCGAATTTAAACTTATAAAACGCTAATATGAAGAAAAAGCTTTTATAAATGAGTTCATATTATGCTACGAAATACTATTAACTACTCTTAATATTCTGTATGATTAACTTGTTCCATTTGACTATTTTGAAGGAAATGGCACCGACTACTCGACACACCGTGAATATGAATGAAGAGGAATTCCGTACTTTTCTAGCTTCAAACATAGCCGCAGTACAGGCTGCGCTATATACCAACAATAACCTTGGATCTGGCAGTACAGGAAATCGTGTAGGATGCACCTACAAAGAATTCACTGCCTGCAAACCTTTGGAATTTGATGGAACCGAAGGACCGATCGGATTGAAACGGTGGACCGAGAAGGTTGAATCGGTGTTTGCCATAAGTAAGTGTACTGAAGAGGACAAAGTGAAGTACGCTACGCATACCTTCACAGGTTCTGCGTTAACATGGTGGAATACCTATCTAGAGCAAGTGGGACAAGATGATGCGTACGCACTACCGTGGTCAGCATTCAAGCACTTGATGAACGAGAAGTACCGTCCCAGAACCGAGGTCAATAAGCTCAAGACAGAACTTAGAGGGTTACGAACCCAAGGCTTTGATATTACCACGTACGAAAGACGATTCACAGAATTGTGCCTATTGTGTCCGGGAGCGTTCGAAGATGAGGAAGAGAAGATCGACGCGTTTGTGAAAGGATTACCGGAAAGAATCCAAGAAGATATAAGTTCACACGAGCCCGCCTCCATACAACAGGCATGTAGAATGGCTCACAAACTAGTGAACCAGATTGAAGAAAGAATTAAAGAACAGACTGCTGAAGAGGCCAATGTGAAGCAAGTCAAAAGAAAGTGGGAGGAAAACGGTGATAAGAATCGCCAATACAGCAACAACAGCAATTACAACAATAATCGCAACAATTATCCCAACAATCGCAACTACAACAAACGGCCCAACAACAACAACAACAACAACAGCAACTACAACAATCATCCTAACAACAATAATAACCGCAACAACAACAACAATCAGAAGCAGCTATGCCAAAGGTGTGAAAAGAATCACTCGGGGTTCTGCACCAAATTTTGCAACAAGTGTAAAAGAAATGGTCATAGCGCGGCGAAGTGTGAGGTCTACGGACCAGGGGTTAATAGAACGAAAGGAACAAATGGTGTCGGAACGAGTAATGGCGGAGCAAGTAGTGTCGGAGCAAGTTATGCCAATGTAGTTTGTTATAAATGTGGAAAACCGGGCCACATTATTAGAAATTGCCCGAACCAGGAGAACACGAATGGACAAGGTCGTGGAAGAGTTTTCAATATTAATGCGGCAGAGGCACAGGAAGACCCGGAGCTTGTTACGGGTACGTTTCTTATTGACAATAAATCTGCTTACGTTTTATTTGATTCGGGTGCGGATAGAAGCTATATGAGTAGAGATTTTTGTGCTAAATTAAGTTGTCCATTGACGCCTTTGGATAGTAAATTTTTACTCGAATTAGCAAATGGTAAATTAATTTCAGCAGATAATATATGTCGGAATCGAGAAATTAAACTGGTTAGCGAAACATTTAAGATTGATTTGATACCAGTAGAGTTAGGGAGTTTTGATGTGATAATCGGTATGGACTGGTTGAAAGAAGTGAAAGCAGAGATCGTCTGTTACAAAAATGCAATTCGCATTATACGAGAAAAAGGAAAACCCTTAATGGTGTACGGAGAAAAGGGCAACACGAAGCTACATCTTATTAGTAATTTGAAGGCACAAAAACTAATAAGAAAAGGTTGCTATGCTGTTCTAGCACATGTCGAGAAAGTACAAACTGAAGAAAAGAGCATCAATGATGTTCCCATTGCAAAAGAATTTCCCGATGTATTTCCGAAAGAATTACCGGGATTACCCCCACATCGATCCGTTGAATTTCAAATAGATCTTGTACCAGGAGCTGCACCAATAGCTCGTGCTCCTTACAGACTTGCACCCAGCGAGATGAAAGAACTGCAAAGCCAATTACAAGAACTTTTAGAGCGTGGTTTCATTCGACCAAGCACATCACCGTGGGGAGCTCCTGTTTTGTTTGTCAAGAAGAAAGATGGTACATTCAGGTTGTGTATCGACTACCGAGAGTTGAACAAACTTACCATCAAGAACCGCTACCCACTACCGAGAATCGACGACTTATTTGATCAACTACAAGGCTCGTCTGTTTATTCAAAGATTGACTTACGTTCCGGGTATCATCAAATGCGGGTGAAAGAAGATGATATTCCAAAGACTGCTTTCAGAACACGTTACGGTCATTACGAGTTTATGGTCATGCCGTTTGGTTTAACTAATGCACCAGCTGTGTTCATGGACCTTATGAACCGAGTGTGTGGACCATACCTTGACAAGTTTGTCATCGTTTTCATTGATGACATACTTATTTACTCAAAGAATGACCAAGAACACGGTGAACATTTGAGAAAGGTGTTAGAAGTATTGAGGAAGGAAGAATTGTACGCTAAGTTTTCAAAGTGTGCATTTTGGTTGGAAGAAGTTCAATTCCTCGGTCACATAGTGAACAAAGAAGGTATTAAGGTGGATCCAGCAAAGATAGAAACTGTTGAAAAGTGGGAAACACCGAAAACTCCGAAACACGTACGCCAGTTTTTAGGACTAGCTGGTTACTACAGAAGGTTCATCCAAGACTTTTCCAGAATAGCAAAACCCTTGACTGCATTAACGCATAAAGGGAAGAAATTTGAATGGAATGATGAACAAGAGAAAGCGTTTCAGTTATTGAAGAAAAAGCTAACTACGGCACCTATATTGTCATTGCCTGAAGGGAATGATGATTTTGTGATTTATTGTGATGCATCAAAGCAAGGTCTCGGTTGTGTATTAATGCAACGAACGAAGGTGATTGCTTATGCGTCTAGACAATTGAAGATTCACGAACAAAATTATACGACGCATGATTTGGAATTAGGTGCGGTTGTTTTTGCATTAAAGACTTGGAGGCACTACTTATATGGGGTCAAAAGTATTATATATACCGACCACAAAAGTCTTCAACACATATTTAATCAGAAACAACTGAATATGAGGCAGCGTAGGTGGATTGAATTATTGAATGATTACGACTTTGAGATTCGTTACCACCCGGGAAAGGCAAATGTGGTAGCCGATGCCTTGAGCAGGAAGGACAGAGAACCCATTCGAGTAAAATCTATGAATATAATGATTCATAATAACCTTACTACTCAAATAAAGGAGGCGCAACAAGGAGTTTTAAAAGAAGGAAATTTAAAGGATGAAATACCCAAAGGATCGGAGAAGCATCTTAATATTCGGGAAGACGGAACCCGGTATAGGGCTGAAAGGATTTGGGTACCAAAATTTGGAGATATGAGAGAAATGGTACTTAGAGAAGCTCATAAAACCAGATACTCAATACATCCTGGAACGGGGAAGATGTACAAGGATCTCAAGAAACATTTTTGGTGGCCGGGTATGAAAGCCGATGTTGCTAAATATGTAGGAGAATGTTTGACGTGTTCTAAGGTCAAAGCTGAGCATCAGAAACCATCAGGTCTACTTCAACAACCCGAAATCCCGGAATGGAAATGGGAAAACATTACCATGGATTTCATCACTAAATTGCCAAGGACTGCAAGTGGTTTTGATACTATTTGGGTAATAGTTGATCGTCTCACCAAATCAGCACACTTCCTGCCAATAAGAGAAGATGACAAGATGGAGAAGTTAGCACGACTGTATTTGAAGGAAGTCGTCTCCAGACATGGAATACCAATCTCTATTATCTCTGATAGGGATGGCAGATTTATTTCAAGATTCTGGCAGACATTACAGCAAGCATTAGGAACTCGTCTAGACATGAGTACTGCCTATCATCCACAAACTGATGGGCAGAGCGAAAGGACGATACAAACGCTTGAAGACATGCTACGAGCATGTGTTATTGATTTCGAAAACAGTTGGGATCGACATCTACCGTTAGCAGAATTTTCCTACAACAACAGCTACCATTCAAGCATTGAGATGGCGCCGTTTGAAGCACTTTATGGTAGAAAGTGCAGGTCTCCGATTTGTTGGAGTGAAGTGGGGGATAGACAGATTACGGGTCCGGAGATTATACAAGAAACTACCGAGAAGATCATCCAAATTCAACAACGGTTGAAAACTGCCCAAAGTCGACAAAAGAGCTACGCTGACATTAAAAGAAAAGATATAGAATTTGAAATTGGAGAGATGGTCATGCTTAAAGTTGCACCTTGGAAAGGCGTTGTTCGATTTGGTAAACGAGGGAAATTAAATCCAAGGTATATTGGACCATTCAAGATTATTGATCGTGTCGGACCAGTAGCTTACCGACTAGAGTTACCTCAACAACTCGCGGCTGTACATAACACTTTCCACGTCTCGAATTTGAAGAAATGTTTTGCTAAAGAAGATCTCACTATTCCGTTAGATGAAATCCAAATCAACGAAAAACTTCAATTCATCGAAGAACCCGTCGAAATAATGGATCGTGAGGTTAAAAGACTTAAGCAAAACAAGATACCAATTGTTAAGGTTCGATGGAATGCTCGTAGAGGACCCGAGTTCACCTGGGAGCGTGAAGATCAGATGAAGAAGAAATACCCGCATCTATTTCCAGAAGATTCGTCAACACCTTCAACAGCTTAAAATTTCGGGACGAAATTTATTTAACGGGTAGGTACTGTAGTGACCCGAACTTTTCCATGTTTATATATATTAATTGAGATTGATATTTACATGATTAAACGTTTCCAACATGTTAAGCAATCAAACTTGTTAAGACTTGATTAATTGAAATAGGTTTCATATAGACAATTGACTACCCAAGTTGACCGGTGATTCACGAACGTTAAAACTTGTAAAAACTATATGATGACATATATATGGTTATATATATAGTTAACATGATATTATGATAAGTAAACATATCATTAAGTATATTAACAATGAACTACATATGTAAAAACAAGACTACTAACTTAATGATTTTTAAACGAGACATATATGTAACGAGTATCGTTGTAACGACATTTAAATGTATATATATCATATTAAGATATATTAATATATCATAATATCATGATAATATAATAATTTAACATCTCATTAGATATAATAAACAATGGGTTAACAACATTAATTGAGATCGTTAACTTAAAGGTTTCAAAACAACACTTACATGTAACGACTAACGATGACTTAACGACTCCGTTAAAATGTATATACATGTAGTGTATTTAGATGTATTAAAATACTTTTGGAAGACTTCAAGACATATATCGAAACACTCATACTTAACGAAAATGGTTACAGTTACTTTCCCATTCTTTTCTTTCATCAAGAATTCTAGTCGTATTCTTACCCGTATTATACACAGCTTCAAAACGTACTTACTATGGGTATATACCAATAGGAACTAGCATGGGATTCCACTCTTGATTATGTCATGTATGACTAATCAATTTTAACTTCTACCATGAGCTAGTCAACTAACTAGAACTCCTTTTAACCCCACTCACCACTCACCAATTAACACTCATCATTCACTCCATTTCACTTCCAAATCTCTTTCTAATTCTCTCTCAACACACCCACACTATTATGAACGTATTTTTCCAGTAGTTAATCATCATCTTCATCAAAAATCACTTCAAGAATCAAGCTATAATCATCATAGGAAGAACACTTCAAGAATACTTCAAAAATCCCTTCAAGTTTACTAATTTACTTCCAAGCTTTCTAATCCATTCCAAGTAATCATCTAAGATCAAGAAACCTTTGTTATATACAGTAGGTTATCTTTCTTATTCAAGGTAATATTCATATTCAAACTTTGATTCAATTTCTATAACTATAAACTATCTTAATTCGAGTAAAAATCTTACTTGAACTTGTTTTTGTGTCATGATCCTACTTCAAGAACTTTCAAGCCATCCAAGATCCTTTGAAGCTAGATCATTTCTTGTCACTTCCAGTAGGTTTACCTACTAAACTTGAGGTAGTAATGATGTTCATAACATCATTCGATTCATATATATAAAACTATTTTATTCGAAGGTTTAAACTCGTAATCACTAGAACATAGTTTAGTTAATTCTAAACTTGTTCGCAAACAAAAGTTAATCCTTCTAACTTGACTTTTAAAATTAACTAAACACATGTTCTATATCTATATGATATGCTAACTTAATGATTTAAAACCTGGAAACACGAAAAACACCGTAAAACCGGATTTACGCCGTCGTAGTAACACCGCGGGCTGTTTTGGGTTAGTTAATTAAAAACTATGATAAACTTTGATTTAAAAGTTGTTATTCTGAGAAAATGATTTTTATTATGAACATGAAACTATATCCAAAAATTATGGTTAAACTCAAAGTGGAAGTATGTTTTCTAAAATGGTCATCTAGACGTCGTTCTTTCGACTGAAATGACTACCTTTACAAAAACGACTTGTAACTTATTTTTCCGACTATAAACCTATACTTTTTCTGTGTAGATTCATAAAATAAAGTTCAATATGAAACCATAGCAATTTGATTCATTCAAAACGGATTTAAAATGAAGAAGTTATGGGTAAAACAAGATTGGATAATTTTTATCATTTTAGCTACGTGAAAATTGGTAACAAATCTATTCCAACCATAACTTAATCAACTTGTATTGTATATTATGTAATCTTGAGATACCATAGACACGTATACAATGTTTCGACCTATCATGTCGACACATCTATATATATTTCGGAACAACCATAGACACTCTATATGTGAATGTTGGAGTTAGCTATACAGGGTTGAGGTTGATTCCAAAATATATATAGTTTGAGTTGTGATCAATACTGAGATACGTATACACTGGGTCGTGGATTGATTCAAGATAATATTTATTGATTTATTTCTGTACATCTAACTGTGGACAACTAGTTGTAGGTTACTAACGAGGACAGCTGACTTAATAAACTTAAAACATCAAAATATATTAAAAGTGTTGTAAATATATTTTGAACATACTTTAATATATATGTATATATTGTTATAGGTTCGTGAATCAACAGTGGCCAAGTCTTACTTCTCGACGAAGTAAAAATCTGTGAAAGTGAGTTATAGTCCCACTTTTAAAATCTAATATTTTTGGGATGAGAATACATGCAGGTTTTATAAATGATTTACAAAATAGACACAAGTACGTGAAACTACATTCTATGGTTGAATTATCGAAATCGAATATGCCCCTTTTTATTAAGTCTGGTAATCTAAGAATTAGGGAACAGACACCCTAATTGACGCGAATCCTAAAGATAGATCTATTGGGCCTAACAAACCCCATCCAAAGTACCGGATGCTTTAGTACTTCGAAATTATATCATATCCGAAGGGTGTCCCGGAATGATGGGGATATTCTTATATATGCATCTTGTTATTGTCGGTTACCAGGTGTTCACCATATGAATGATTTTTATCTCTATGTATGGGATGTGTATTGAAATATGAAATCTTGTGGTCTATTATTATGATTTGGTATATATAGGTTAAACCTATAACTCACCAACATTTTTGTTGACGTTTTAAGCATGTTTATTCTCAGGTGATTATTAAGAGCTTCCGCTGTCACATACTTAAATAAGGACGAGATTTGGAGTCCATGCTTGTATGATATTGTGTAAAAACTGCATTCAAGAAACTTATTTTGTTGTAACATATTTGTATTGTAAACCATTATGTAATGGTCGTGTGTAAACAGGATATTTTAGATTATCATTATTTGATAATCTACGTAAAGCTTTTTAAACCTTTATTGATGAAATAAAGGTTATGGTTTGTTTTAAAATGAATGCAGTCTTTGAAAAACGTCTCATATAGAGGTCAAAACCTCGCAAAGAAATCAATTAATATGGAACGTTTTTAATCAATAAGAACGGGACATTTCATTACGCACAGCTCACGCAAGCGTTGTCTAAAGAGATTTTTCAACACTTTAAGAACCAGAACAAGAATTCGTACACTATTTGGCTGGCTCTTCAATCAGCAACATAGGGTACGACTACTTATCGTGCCACTAAGGATAAGGTCTTGAAGGATAAATGGAGAGTGTTTGCAGCTCTTCCATCAGAATCTCTAGGACAAACTTTGGAAAGATACCGCCTACTGAGATGGCAGATTATGGGATTGAAGTGCCTGATGATAAGGAAGTCAGGGTTTTGAAAGATGGTCTTCCAGAAAAATGGGATCATGAGATTGAAAAGATTCAGAACAGGTGCATTACATCAGGCCGTATGCCAACCTTGACAGCTTTTACTTCTAAGTTGATGGAAAAGGATATTCAGGTTGAGGCAAAGAGAAAGAGACTTGGTACTATAGCTGCTACTTCCTCAATCGTTTCATCTTCTGGAGTTCATGCTCCATTACAGACTGCATACATCTCAACTAATGCTTCACAGATATCGGCACCACCGTCATCGTCTGGTTATTTCAATGCTAAATCTCAAGCTCATAATTCTACTGTTAAAATGATTGAGTCTTCTCCGATTCAACAGACTCAGACACCAGTATTTTAAACTGAGAATATCAAAAGGAGGTCTATAGAATTGATTCAGGAGGATATGGCACTGGCAGCAATCATTGTCAACACGTACAATGACATGATTATTGATCAAATAATTAATGGTCATCTTGAAAATGAAGACTACGATCAAATTGATGAGGATGAACTTGAGAGGATGGATATTCTTTATGGTATGGGTAGTATTGTGCGACGTGCTAGAAAGTATTTGAAGAGAATAGGGCAAAGGACATTGAGCTTAAATCGTAATTCGAAGTTTGGTTTTGATATGTCAAAGGTAAGATGTCACAAATGTAATGAACTTGGTCATTTTAAGAGATCATGTACAAGACCATCCAAGCCCGGTTTTCATAATCCTTTTCACACAACAACCATTGAAGTTACTCCAAAGCATGTGATTGTGGAGAAAGACGCTTCTGCTTCTGGTCAATCCAAAGCATTGACGACTACCTATGCTGATGAGGTGTGTGATTGGGCTATCTCGGTAGATGCAGAGAAAGCGACTGTTGTGTTTGTAGGTAAAAGTGAAGCTGAGATTGAGGAAGAGAGGATTGTGAGGAGAAATGCAGGATGTACAAGTAAGGATAATCCTAATTGCACATGCTATGTGTGCAAATGTGATGCGAGATTGAAAAGGGCAGAAGAGGTTATGAAGATGTGCTTTAGAAAGAGAATTAAAGATCAGCTGTATGATATGTGACGACCCGGAAATTTCCAACCAAATTTAAACTTGATCTTTATTTGATTTCGACACGATAAGCAAAGTCTATAATGTTAAGTCTTGAAAATTTTGGAACTATGTTCATATATTCAATTACCCTTCGACCATTACCGACAATTCACGAAAAATTATTTGTAAATAAATATGTATATATATAAATATAAATATAAGAGAATGTATAATACTTTATATAAATAAATATATACTTTAATTACTTAGGATTAAAAATGTAAAATTTATAAATAGAATAATCAAGTACAAATAAAATAATTATATATATAAACATGTATATGATATTAATATGAAACTATATGTATATATATGATTCATATTCATAATAAGTACTATATTGTAATATATATAAACTATATAAATATTCAATGTCAAATAAATGTTGATATAAGATATATATAATATAATTAATCAATTGTATTATATTAAAATACAAATTTGAATATAATTGTTATATTAATAATACTATCATTACTTTTATTATTATTGTTAATATTGATACTAATGTCTGTATTATTATTTCTAAAATAAAATATTTATATGTAAGTATTATATATATATATATATATATATATATATATATATATATATATATATATATATATATATATATATATATAATTTGATATGCATAAATGATTACATTATTATTATTACAATTAATATTATTATTATCATTAATAATATTAACATAATTATAACTAATAAGATCATTATTATTTTTATTATTATTATCATTATTAGTAATTAAATTTATTAAAATTATCATTATTGATATTATCATATTTTTATTTAGTACTACTAGTCACTTTGTCAATAACACTAATAATATTATTATTAGTATTATTAATTGTATTAATACACTTATTAATTAACAATATATAAGAATCAGATATATTTATACTAATATATATAGAAATACAGGTACATATAAAAATATATAGATATTTATACATAAATACATATTTAGATATATATAATACGATTATATACATAATCTGATAAAGAAAAATACGAATCAGTTTTCTATCCTTATCAAAGTGTTCCCTAAATTGATTTAAAACTATAATCCAGTACAAATTAGCAACAGTTAGTCCTCTAATCAAATGAAATCAATTTTGGTCGATTGTTATTTTTTCTTAAAGTCTTTTTGACAGAATCCACAATTGTCGAGCAATTAAACTATCAAACAAAGATAAATTTGGAGAAAATGAGCTGTAATGTTTTACTTAGCCTTCCAATAACTATCTATTAACGCATTTCAAAGAAAAACACTGAAATTAAAATAAAATTTTATAGAAAATAGTCGAGAATCTCTGTTCTTGGTTCAACATGTCAAAAGCTCGAATTTGAATCGCCCCTCAAAATGTATTAATACAGTTGTGTTAAGAATCTTATAAACGATCTTTCTGCAAAAATTCACATTCCAATTCCTCTTATCCACTTCAAATTTTGGAGTCAAAGTTACGTTTCAAAAGTCAAACGATTGTATTCATCGTAAAATTCAGATTCATGTTGATGATTTGAGTTTAATTGATCATGGATAAAGTTTCTAGGACGGATTTCAAACAGGTTTCATTTAGGAATCATAGTCTCAAACCATTCCAATTTCAAAATCATTAACCATGTTCTTCATTTACAACAGCGACTGTTTTTTTATTTTTTTTTATTTTTCATTTTCTTATTAATCAAATACAACACTGTATAGATTTCTAGTTGTTTAAAAAGTCTTAAATCTTAATTTGGCGATTTGTTTTATAATATTGGCTGTTCTGGTCGATTAAAGTGAAGAAGAAGAAGAAGTTGTTGTTAAAATACGGGTTATATATAAATGAAGGCTGTTTTAAATCAGAAAAGTATAATGGATCAGATGGTTGGGTATGATGCGGGTGAGCGAGAGGTCTCGAGTTCGAATCCTGTCGTGGGCATTTATTTTTACAAGCTAGATTTAAAGGTAGTTTCATTTTTAAAATGCATTATTATTAATATCATTGTTATTATTAACTATTATAATTATAAGTATTGTTAGTATTATTAATATTATGATTGTTAATATTATTTTTTATCATTATTATTGATGGTATTATACTTATCATTGTTAGTAATATCATTATTATTAGTATTATTATTAAGTATGAGTAATCCTAGGGTTATTATTATTATTATTATCATTATCAATTATTGTTATTATTACAAATATTATAAGTATTAATATTATAATTATTACTAATATATGTCTCATTATTATTGTTAATATTAGTAGGATTATTATTAATATTATGATGAAAATAATAAAAGTTACTATTAATTATATTAATGTTAGTACCAGTATCATTTTTAAATTATCATTATTAAACATTATGATAAAATTTTCATGATTATAACTACAAGTATGAATATTATTATTGTTATCACTAATAGTTGTATTATTATTATTATTATTATTATTATTATTATTATTATTATTATTATTATTATTATTATTATTATTATTATTATTATTATTATTATTATTATTATTATTATTATTATTATTATTATTATTATGATTAGGATTATTATTGTTATTATTATGAAAATAATATTAGTTATCATTATTTTCATTAGTATTAGTATCACTTTTGTAACTACTAGTATTATTATTATTATTATTATTATTATTATTATTATTATTATTATTATTATTATTATTATTATTATTATTATTATTATTATTATTATTATTATTATTATTATTATTATTATTATTATTATTATTATTATTATTATTTGTTATAACCCGACCTTAACCATAAGGATGAATACAATAACATATGATTTCATCGCGAAGTACTGACCTCTATATGCGACATTTTTCCAAAACTGCATTCGTTTTTACAATACAAACCATAGCTTTTATTACAAATATAAGGTTTAAACAACTTAATAATGATTATCGTTTAGCGATAATCTTAGACTTACAAACTTTACATGTGATAATAACAAAATGACTTCCAACATATTTTACATTACAAATCCTCCGATATGCAGTTTTATTTTTGACACAAATATGCATACTCAAGATCTTGCTTAAATTCAACATGTTGCAGCGGAAGCTTTTAGTTATCACCTGAGAATAAACATGCTTAAAACGTCAACATAAAGTTGGTGAGATATAGGTTTAATGCCGGCAGCGTTATAAATATAGACCACAAGATTTCATATATAAACGTTTTAATAAAAATATTCTAAGTTGTTGAGCACTTGATAACCATACTTAACATTTAATCAACGTCGCATATTCCCTTTATTATGAAATCTTACTACACCGTACCAAGTGTAGTCACCGAAACGAAGTACTGTGCAACCGTTGAATACTGGTCGTCCAGTCCGGTTGGGGTTGTCAGGCCCGATAGATCTATCAACAGGATTCGCGTTTACAATACCTCATGTAAATAGTAGTTACCAAGTTACAGGAAAGTATGCCAGTGGTACAACTCAGCGTAGAATATATATTTTTAATCACTTGTGTCCATAATATAAATCATAAAATGCATGTATTCTCATCCCAAAATATTTAGAGTTTAAAAGTGGGACTATATACTCACTTTTGCCTTGAAGGTATTTAACACGACTTGGTCTCCGATAGATATCACGAACCTAACCATATATATAATATATCAACATATTTTCTTTTTAAGTAATCGTTATATATATATATATATATATATATATATATATATATATATATATATATATATATATATATATATATATATATATATATATATATATATATATATATACTTTTAATACTTTTAATATTTTCTTAGTCCGTAGTTAGCAGTCCGATGTTAGTGGTCCACAATTAGTTGCTTAAATAAAATAAATAATGACCCCATCGTATTCGTATTGATTAGAATTAATCTTGACCCATGGTACCATGTTGTCAAATGACGTGTTGCGTACATAAAGTGTGACAACCCGGAAATTTCCAACCAAATTTAAACTTTAATCTTTATATGTTTTCGACACGATAAGCAATGTTTGTTAAGTTAAATTTCAAGAATTTTAAACTATGTTCATACATTCATTCAACCTCGACCATGTTCCAACGATTCACGAACCATTAAACGAATATGATTATATATGTATATGTGTATATATATTATAACTTGAAACCTAAACAAAATATTAGATTAAATACTTTATATGATTGTATCTGTTTCAAAATGTTTATCAATAGAATTAGAAGATAAGATCAAATGATTGAATTATCAAATATATTGAATTATGATTACAAGTCTCTGTTGAAAGGCCCACGTTGATTTGAGAAATCTTTCCATTTTAACAATATTCGGAAAATGGTAAAGTGATTTATAAATAAGAACAAATTGTCAATTATTGAGAACTAGACAAAGGATAGTGGAAGATTGAATCTCATAAAGACTCGATTGATCTATTTAGTTTCAAACGTACAAAAACGGTTTCAGTTTAAAAAGAACTTTATTATTAAAATGTATATATAACTTTTATAAATATCTAGAACCACTTTTGACAACTCATTACTTAACTAGTATGATAAAGATAACGATATTTATATTTTATTTTATTAAATATATATAACGATTTAAATTAATATTATATATATTTATATGCGTATTATATGTACATAGTTTTATACTTTTACTATACTTAAACTTTACCTTTACTTTATTTTTACTTTACTTTAACTTTAATAATTCACTTTAATAATTCATACTTTAATAATTCACTTTAATAATTCATACTTTAATAATTCACTTTAATAATTCATACTTTAATAATTCACTTTAATAATTCATAATTTAATAATTCACTTTAATAATTCATACTTTAATAATTCACTTTAATAATTCAAAAATCTATTATAAATAGAATTCAATAGGTTTCATTATTTCATAGAAACTTGAAAATATTTTTCTCTAAACTCTCTCAATCGATTTACATATGTATATTTACTCCGTATTATTTCAAGATAATTAGTATACATAAAATATTACGACGGAGTGCTGTCCGAGTGATTTCGAAATTGTTTTTCGAGTAGGATAGGATTAAGGAAATTATGGGTTATAGCTATGGAGGTGATTGAGTATGGTTCATGGGTATGCTCGTGAGGTCAATATAGTGTTTATCATTTTCGTTGCGTCTACGTACCTTTCCTGCAATATTGAATCTCAATATTGATACGTGAGTACTCATAATTTAACTTTTACATACTAATAGTGTATCCCTGACTAGTGCTAGAGTATTTAGGATTATGCATGCTTGTACTTTTGATATTGCCCTTAGACAGGTTAGGTTGAATCTTAAATTAGTTACACTTACGGTTGAGATAAGGTATAAGATATGCATGTCCTTGGAAAGCTAGCGAAAAATTAAGAACTTTTCCTTTAGATATCGAATGGTTTCGATGAACGGATTAGAAGTTATAATCAATTGAATTTTTGATATTTTTATTAAAAATGATTATTATTATCGTCGTTTTTATCGTCGTTCTAGTTTTATCTTATTATTATCATTATTATTATCTTTATCAATAAAAGGGATTTATCATTAAAAATTGTTATTTTTTATTATTATTACTATCGTTATTATCGTTAAAGTTATAATTAGTATTATTATTATTATCCAATTATATTATTATTATTATTAGTATTATTATTATTATTATTATTATTATTATTATTATTATCATTATTAATATGTATATCATTATTTAAAAATGGTTATTGTTATTGTTATTATTATTATTACTATATTATCATTAAGATAATTATTAGTATTATCGTTAATAATGTTATAGTAACTATCATTATTAATATTAGTGCAATTAAAACAAATATTTGTAACACCTAATTATTTTGATTACTATTATTATCATTATTATGAACACGATATAAAAGACGATTAAAAGCTATTAAACGAAACGATTAGGAAATAATGAGTAAGAGTATCATGATGAAATTAAAATATTATAAGATATTGATTTAGATAAAATTATCGTTCTTATTATTTTTATCATTACTATTATTATTAAAAGTATCGTTAGTATTAAAACTATCATTTTAACAAAAATTATCATTTTAATAGAAATGTCATTGTTACTCTAAAATATCATTATTATTATTATTTTAAATAGAATTATTATTTTAAAGATAATATTAAAAATTATCGTAAATATTAAAGTTATCATAATTAGAATTATCGTTTTATCATAATGTCATCTTAGTAATTATAAATATTGATATTTTTATAATAATAATTATTATTACAAAATAATACAACTTTTACTTACTATCATTATAGATATTATTTTATCAAATAAATATGTGATACAAACATATTTTACTACGTGTAATAACTTACTTTAATAATACCTATCATATTATCTTTATAATATTAAAATAACCCTATAAATTTTATTACTTAATATATATAAAAGTATATTTTATTATATAAATTTAATATAAAATTTTATTTATTAATAAATAAATTATATTATTTACTCTAATAAATCTTTTAAAAATATTTAAAAATATAAAATGACGATATTTAAACTATATATTAATCATGTATAGATTTTTGGAAATTATTTTGAGTCAAATTTACTTTTGTTGACTTTTGCATATTAGTCTCGAGCATTAGGATAGTGGTACACTATGACTTGACCTAATTTGTTAGACAAATATTGACCAACACATAAATATATATAATTAATTTAGGTTCGTGAATCCGAGGCCAACCTTGCACTTGTTCAATGACGTTATATGTATTTTTACTACGAAATACAGTATGGTGAGTTTCATTTGCCTTTTTACCCTTTATATTTTTGGGACTGAGAATACATGCGCTTTTATAAATGTTTGACGAAATAGACACAAGTAATTGAAACTACATTCTATGGTTGAATTATCGAAATCGAATATGCCCCTTTTTATTAAAGTCTGGTAATCTAAGAATTAGGGAACAGACACCCTAATTGACGCGAATCCTAAAGATAGATCTATTGGGCCTAACAAACCCCATCCAAAGTACCGGATGCTTTAGTACTTCGAAATTTATATCATGTCCGAAGGAGGATCCCGGAATGATAGGGGATATTCTTATATGTATCTAGTTAATGTCGGTTACCAGGTGTTCACCATATGAATGATTATTTTTGTCTCTATGCATGGGACGTATATTTATGAGAACTGGAAATGAAATTCTTGTGGTCTATTAAAATGATGGAAATAAATGATTATGATAAACTAATGAACTCACCAACCTTTTGGTTGACACTTTAAAGCATGTTTATTCTCAGGTGTTAAAGAAATCTTCCGCTGTGCATTTGCTCATTTTAAAGATATTACTTGGAGTCTTTCATAGCATATTTCGAAGAACGTTGCATTCGAGTCATTGAGTTCATCAAAGATTATTATTAAATCAATTTATATTTGGATAGTGGATATTATGAAATGGTATGCATGCCTATCAATTTTCGATGTAAAGAAAGTTTGTCTTTTAAAAACGAATGCAATGTTTGTAAAATGTATCATATAGAGGTCAAATACCTCGCAATGTAATCAACTATTGTGAATCGTTTATAATGTATATGAACGGGTCCTTTCAGTTGGTATCAGAGCGGTGGTCTTAGCGAACCAGGTCTGCATTAGTGTGTCTAATTGATAAGTCGATAGGATGCATTAGTGAGTCTGGACTTCGACCGTGTCTGCATGTCAAAAGTTTTGCTTATCATTTTGTGTCGAAAATTAACTACTTATCATCCTCAGGAAATTACCTGCTTATCATTTTTAGTCTAAGACACGTCTTGCTGCATTGATTGCATGAATAGTGTATAGACAAAAATTCATATCTTAGCATATCTGCTAAATCATATCTTATCGTATCTATTACTTTAAACCTTGCCTGACATATCCCGCAAAGTCCTCCGTAATCTACGAAATCTTTTGATCTATATATATATATATATATATATATATATATATATATATATATATATATATATATATATATATATATATATATATATATATATATATATATATTCTATGTAATTAGAATACCATCCGTTAGCCAAAATCATTTCATATCGGAAAAAAAAATCCTTTATCCAATCGTACAAAATGGAATTCGTCATCAGTTCAAGTCACTCAGATTCTGAAATGGAATCCCATTCAAGCTCCAAAAGCAGTGTGACCGGAATAGATCAACCAATCAGTCATCACCTATTCTGGATGAATTGGGGATGGGTTCGTAGCCTCCTCAATAATTGGAGACAAGAAGAAGGTGATCCCTTCCAGCCACCACATTGCCCTCTTGACGAAGAACCTGAAGACACTTACCGGAGAACCTGTCTGAAACACCATTTTCTCGCTCATTTCCAGAGTATCTCGTCACGATTATATATTACATCAAATTTTAGATTTTATTTATCCGCTCGTCCGAACCGACAATCACCCCGGTGTAATAGAAGAAGTCAACGAGCTTCGCGCTCGGGTAGTGGTTTTGGAGAATATGGTGCAGAGATTACAAACACCAGCAGCAGCATCAGCAGCATAACCAGTACCACCATTATCAACGCCAACAGTACCATTACCACCTCCAACCACAACCGCGTCGTAAACCTCAACTTCACAATCTGTCCCATGAGCATCAACGTCATACGCACCATAGATACCAAGGAGTACCAGCAACAATAACTGACGAAGTATTAATTCATAACTTCACTGGAGAAACATTCCGCGGCGATTATGTAATCTCTAAAGTCTTAGAGATTATCTAATCTAGCCCTAACCATAAATCAGTTAAGCGAACCAAAAAGATAGAAGGAAGAGTAGAAACCCTGACAAAAATGGTGTGTGATTAACAAGCTAAACTTGCTTTACCAACAGCATCAACAGTACCGTCAGCGTTACCAGCATCGTCAGTACAGTCAACATCCGAATCAACAACACCGATAACATCACAAACTCCGCCAGTTCAAGAATCACTGTGGACATCATTACGAATCAATAACGTGTATATTGTATCAACGAGTTATGAAGAATTAACTCATTCCGTCTGAAGAAATTATATATATATATATATATATATATTGAAATAAATCTTTCCGTGCTAAGCTATTGTGTGTGAATCTTAACTACTCGGTTAATTCATATTACAAATATGCAATAATGTACGTCCTTCGGTCGCAACTTAACCAGCGTTAACTACAATCTCTGTCGCAATTCAACAAATTCCAATTCATAATAAATCAAGTATATATTTGATTTTACACTTTCATCATCGATGTACCCGAAACTTTTCATATAACATCATTCGTACTTTGCGAAATTCACAAGAATTCCACGAACCGAACATCATACATCAACAAATAACGAAGTATTGATTCATAATTTCAATGTTATTAAAGAAATACTGCGTAAAAGTTATGTACTTTTTAAAGCCTTTAGGGAATATTCAATTCTTGTTTCAACCATAAATCAAATGAGTTTAATTTAACATTAACTCATTAAATCTATGTTACATCTGAAGAACATATACATATATATATATTTTCATAAAGACTGTAATAAAATTCTTTTGTACAAAATATTAATTGTGAAAATTTTTTTTACGGGTAAGTAATACCCGAGAGATATATAAATTCACAATTAATATGTTACATTCTTCTAATCTGATTCAGCAAATCATCCATTATACTCCCTACTTTCACAACAATATACATTCTTTTATAGAAATCAAAACAACCATACTCATTCAAAATTTAATTACATATTCTGATTTTGAAATCTCAAAATTCAACTTGAGATATGACCAAAATCATCACTCTTAGATCCTTACATCTTTCACAAGCTATATTTTGACTTCAAAACTGTGTTAGAATATCAAATGTATATTAACGATTACAATCTATGTTCAAACCCTTCGAAAATTTCTGAAGACACTTCGAATGATGAGCAATCGAGATGATGATCCAACCACATGTTACCCACAGTTATGTACCCGAAAAACTCTTGAAACCAAAGTAAAAGTTTAAACAACATATCCGCATCAGATTCTTTGGCATTTATTAGCAAAAATAACTTTGCGACTCCTATTCAAAGTAGCCAGTTTTGTCACAGCTCCAGCAAGTCAAATTCGACTTTTCAGTCAGACTAACCTTATTATAACCATGAGATATACACCATCGTTACCAGTGAACCTTTTACATTCCACCACATTATTAGCAGATGTACCAACAACTTCATTACCCTTTGACTTTAGCCTCTCCAAAAAGTCATTATAATTATTCATTGAAACCCCATCATTTACTCATTCGCATCTTGTAATGAGAATTGCCATACGAATCATTGGGAATTAGCAATCAGTATTTTGAAATCTCGCAGCATGTCTACGCCAACAGTTATATGTGTATATATAACGTCTATCTTCTGGACTTAATTTGAATGTGAAGTTTCTCAAAAACACTCCGAACTACGAATTGGTTCTCAGAAAATGGAAAAAATGATGATGAAGCAGCAAAAACTATAAACGACTTTAAACGATAAAAGCTGGATGATAATGATGAAATGTGCTGGCAAAGTGCAGAAAAAGAGAAGTTTTAGAACTGGAAAATGGATTGAGCAAAGTAGGAAGGAGGCTGTGGACAAATTACAAAGACTGAACCTGACTTTAAAGGATCCAAATGATTCAGTACCTGCTGAAGTCATTAACGAATACCTTGCTCCTGACTCTAAACCCCTGCAGACAATATTCTTCATCATCCTCTGATATTAGAAATTCTAAAATATCATCATATCTTTCATTATAAATATCCTCCATATTTCTGAAGATATTTTCTTAATTTTTCTTATTTGAAATCATTTACCTCTTCACGCTATCTGCATTACATCATAAAAGAAACTATTTTAGTTTCTAAATTCTGAAACATTCAAGTTTAAAATAGGAATATTTTGAAGTAGTGTTGGGAACTGAAGCATGAATTAGTATAATATAATGACACTTGATCAATGTGATTATATTACAGTAAGTCATGCTGAGTTTCTAAATGGAACGTGATGATTCACAGATCATAACATCATCATGTGCCATGTTATACGACTCTTGTATTCTTTTTAACCTCTAAAATATCAAGATAATATTTCTTGATGATTCGGACTTTTCCAAGGTATTCTAGTAATTTGACAAGTCAAGATCGTGCCATCACAATTTCCTTCCTAGAACATTAACAATGTTCATTCTGAAATTCATATCTGTGAATTCTGGACCATTACAAGCGGTGCTTAATCGCAAGAAGAAGAAACGAAAGGACAAAACTCCGAAATAGAAATTGGGGTATAAATTGCAGCAAATAAAAGAGAGCATTAACTGTGAATGATAATGATTATAGAAGACAGAAGCAGAGACTTTAAAATATAAGGGAACATATAAAGCCCAACGACAAACCAGAAATTATAAACCATATATATCGATGCATATAGCAATATAAAGACACAGGAGAACTAGAAACACTATAAACCCAAGAGTATAGTAGAAGTAAATAGATTCTTCCGGTGGTAGATGAAAAAGAAGAATGACCGATATGAAAGTTAGAAGTATATCGAGAATCAGAACTGGATGGAGCATATTGATGAATACTTTAAAATATGAGTTGAGGGGGAAAGAATAGAAGGTGATGAAACATGACTATGAACTTAGAAATCAATAGATTTAACTCACACAATGGCGGAATAAGTGAATCAAACCCTCTAGTGAATAGGTTAAGTTTTTTTTGATTAATCTAGTCAAATCACAACTAAATCAAGTGTGATTAAATCAACACCTAGAGCTATTATTCACCACCTGGGTGATTTGGACTGAGAGAGAATCAGAGGAGCTCACTAGATCTAAGTGTGTGTAACAAATGAGAGGCTTAACCTAAAATGAAGAACATAAGACTTTATATACTCCTGCTGTTGACTCACCCATACGATTCATTCATCACACGTACGAGTTGGCTTCATCAGCTGTACGGGTGATCACTCACTCGTGTATTCTCATTTAGGTTGTAATTGTGACTTAGCTCAGCATCAACCGTGCGTATGAGCCTGTCAGCCATACTAGTGAGGCTTCACTCGTACGTCTGACTAAGTCTAACATAGTCAAACATCTAAATCTCGTTCCTGCAGTTCCTATAACCACATACAAACACGGATAGGATAATAACGAGTAACTATGGTGGCCTGTAAACTGTTGTACCTGCAATGGACGTGGGTAGATGTCTAGGGACTTGCATAAAATGCATCAACAGAAGGTGTGAGTTGTAAGGAAACGAAGGAGGTGAATTTATAAGAAAATCTTCGACAGAACAATTAAAATGGACGATCGCATTTAAAGCGGATCCTAATTCCCTTGATTACCGGAGAGTCAAATCTTATTAAGAAGATTTTCTTCAAATCCCTTAAAATCTGGGAATCAATCATATCTACGTCAAATGATAAGATGAATCTACACTTACTCATTTCACTCTTCTATGTTAGCTTCATTTGTACTCTTCATATAAATGGATTGTTTATCCAAATTATTCGCTGATGATAAAACTCTAATTTTCAGCCCGTATGCATCATGAAAACATACTTATTATCATTCACGACCTTTCCACTCAAATTTCGGGACGAAATTTCTTTAACGGGTAGGTACTGTGACAACCCGGAAATTTCCAACCAAATTTAAACTTTAATCTTTATATGTTTTCGACACGATGAGCAATGTTTGTTAAGTTAAATTTCAAGAATTTTGAACTATGTTCATACATTCATTCAACCTCGACCAAGTTCCAACGATTCATGAACCATTAAACGAATATGATTATATATGTATATGTGTATATATATTATAACTTCAAACGTAAACAAAATATTAGATTAAATACTTTATATATGATTGTATCTGTTTCAAAATGTTTATCAATGGAATTAGAAGATAAGATCAAATGATTGAATTATCAGATATATTGAATTATGATTACAAGTCTCTTTTGAAAGGCCCACGTTGATTTGAGAAATCTTTCCATTTTAACAATATTCGGAAAATGGTAAAGTGATTTATAAATAAGAACAAATTGTCAATTATTGAGAACTAGACAAAGGATAGTGGAAGATTGAATCTCATAAAGACTCGATTGATCTATTTAGTTTCAAACGTACAAAAACGTTTTCAGTTTAAAAAGAACTTTATTATTAAAACGTATATAACTTTTATAAATATCTAGAACCACTTTTGACAACTCATTACTTAACTAGTATGATAAAGATAACGATATTTATATTTTATTTTATTAAATATATATAACGATTTAAATTAATATTATATATATTTATACGCGTATTATACGTACATAGTTTTATACTTTTACTATACTTAAACTTTACCTTTACTTTATTTTTACTTTACTTTAACTTTAATAATTCACTTTAATAATTCACTTTAATAATTCATACTTTAATAATTCATACTTTAATAATTCACTTTAATAATTCATACTTTAATAATTCACTTTAATAATTCATACTTTAATAATTCACTTTAATAATTCAAAAATCTATTATAAATAGAATTCAATAGGTTTCATTATTTCATAGAAACTTGAAAATATTTTTCTCTAAACTCTCTCAATCGATTTACATATATATATTTACTCCGTATTATTTCAAGATATTATTAGTATACATAAAATATTATGACGGAGTGCTGTCCGAGTGATTTCGAAATTGTTTTTTGAAATGTCCCGTTCTTATTGATTAAAAACGTTCCATATTAATTGATTTCGTTGCGAGGTTTTGACCTCTATATGAGACGTTTTTCAAAGACTGCATTCATTTTTAAAACAAACCATAACCTTTATTTCATAAATAAAGGTTTAAAAAGCTTTACGTAGATTATCAAATAATGATAATCTAAAATATCCTGTTTACACACGACCATTACATAATGGTTTACAATACAAATATGTTACATCGAAATCAGTTTCTTGAATGCAGTTTTTACACAATATCATACAAACATGGACTCCAAATCTTGTCCTTATTTTAGTATGCAACAGCGGAAGCTCTTAATATTCACCTGAGAATAAACATGCTTTAAACGTCAACAAAAATGTTGGTGAGTTATAGGTTTAACCTATATATATCAAATCGTAACAATAGACCACAAGATTTCATATTTCAATACACATCCCATACATAGAGATAAAAATCATTCATATGGTGAACACCTGGTAACCGACATTAACAAGATGCATATATAAGAATATCCCCATCATTCCGGGACACCCTTCGGATATGATATAAATTTTGAAGTACTAAAGCATCCGGTACTTTGGATGGGGTTTGTTAAGCCCAATAGATCTATCTTTAGGATTCGCGTCAATTAGGGTGTCTGTTCCCAAATTCTTAGATTACCAGACTTAATAAAAAGGGGCATATTCGATTTCGATAATTCAACCATAGAATGTAGTTTCACGTACTTGTGTCTATTTTGTAAATCATTTATAAAACCTGCATGTATTCTCATCCCAAAAATATTAGATTTTAAAAGTGGGACTATAACTCACTTTCACAGATTTTTACTTCGTCGGGAAATAAGACTTGGCCACTGTTGATTCACGAACCTATAACAATATATACATATATATTAAAGTATGTTCAAAATATATTTACAACACTTTTAATATATTTTGATGTTTTAAGTTTATTAAGTCAGCTGTCCTCGTTAGTAACCTATAACTAGTTGTCCACAGTTAGATGTACAGAAATAAATCGATAAATATTATCTTGAATCAATCCATGACCCAGTGTATACGTATCTCAGTATTGATCACAACTCAAACTATATATATTTTGGAATCAACCTCAACCCTGTATAGCTAACTCCAACATTCACATATAGAGTGTCTATGGTTGTTCCGAAATATATATAGATGTGTCGACATGATAGGTCGAAACATTGTATACGTGTCTATGGTATCTCAAGATTACATAATATACAATACAAGTTGATTAAGTTATGGTTGGAATAGATTTGTTACCAATTTTCACGTAGCTAAAATGTGAAAAATTATCCAATCTTGTTTTACCCATAACTTCTTCATTTTAAATCCATTTTGAGTGAATCAAATTGCTATGGTTTCATATTGAACTCTATTTTATGAATCTAAACAGAAAAAGTATAGGTTTATTGTCGGAAAAATAAGTTACAAGTCGTTTTTGTAAAGGTAGTCATTTCAGTCGAAAGAACGACGTCTAGATGACCATTTTAGAAAACATACTTCCACTTTGAGTTTAACCATAATTTTTGGATATAGTTTCATGTTCATAATAAAAATCATTTTCTCAGAATAACAACTTTTAAATCAAAGTTTATCATAGTTTTTAATTAACTAACCCAAAACAGCCCGCGGTGTTACTACGACGGCGTAAATCCGGTTTTACGGTGTTTTTCGTGTTTCCAGGTTTTAAATCATTAAGTTAGCATATCATATAGATATAGAACATGTGTTTAGTTGATTTTAAAAGTCAAGTTAGAAGGATTAACTTTTGTTTGCGAACAAGTTTAGAATTAACTAAACTATGTTCTAGTGATTACAAGTTTAAACCTTCGAATAAGATAGCTTTATATGTATGAATCGAATGATGTTATGAACATCATTACTACCTTAATTTCCTTGGATAAACCTACTGGAAAAGAGAAAAATGAATCTAGCTTCAATGGATCCTTGGATGGCTCGAAGTTCTTGAAGCAGAATCATGACACGAAAACAAGTTCAAGTAAGATCATCACTTGAAATAAGATTGTTATAGTTATAGAAATTGAACCAAAGTTTGAATATGATTATTACCTTGTATTAGAATGATAACCTACTGTAAGAAACAAAGATTTCTTGAGGTTGGATGATCACCTTACAAGATTGGAAGTGAGCTAGCAAACTTGAAAGTATTCTTGATTTTTATGAAACTAGAACTTTTGAAATTTATGAAGAACACTTAGAACTTGAAGATAGAACTTGAGAGAGATCAATTAGATGAAGAAAATTGAAGAATGAAAGTGTTTGTAGGTGTTTTTGGTCGTTGGTGTATGGATTAGATATAAAGGATATGTAATTTTGTTTTCATGTAAATAAGTCATGAATGATTACTCATATTTTTGTAATTTTATGAGATATTTCATGCTAGTTGCCAAATGATGGTTCCCACATGTGTTAGGTGACTCACATGGGCTGCTAAGAGCTGATCATTGGAGTGTATATACCAATAGTACATACATCTAAAAGCTGTGTATTGTACGAGTACGAATACGGGTGCATACGAGTAGAATTGTTGATGAAACTGAACGAGGATGTAATTGTAAGCATTTTTGTTAAGTAGAAGTATTTTGATAAGTGTATTGAAGTCTTTCAAAAGTGTATAAATACATATTAAAACACTACATGTATATACATTTTAACTGAGTCGTTAAGTCATCGTTAGTCGTTACATGTAAGTGTTGTTTTGAAACCTTTAGGTTAACGATCTTGTTAAATGTTGTTAACCCAATGTTTATAATATCAAATGAGATTTTAAATTATTAATTATCATGATATTATCATGTATGAATATCTCTTAATATGATATATATACATTAAATGTCTTTACAACGATAATCGTTACATATATGTCTCGTTTAAAAATCATTAAGTTAGTAGTCTTGTTTTTACATATGTAGTTCATTGTTAATATACTTAATGATATGTTTACTTATCATAGTATCATGTTAACTATATATATATCCATATATATGTCATCATATAGTTTTTACAAGTTTTAACGTTCGTGAATCACCGGTCAACTTGGGTGGTCAATTGTCTACATGAAACATATTTCAATTAATCAAGTCTTAACAAGTTTGATTGCTTAACATGTTGGAAACATTTAATCATGTAAATATCAATCTCAATTAATATATATAAACATGGAAAAGTTCGGGTCACTACAGTACCTACCCGTTAAATAAATTTCGTCCCGAAATTTTAAGCTGTTGAAGGTGTTGACGAATCTTCTGGAAATAGATGCGGGTATTTCTTCTTCATCTGATCTTCACGCTCCCAGGTGAACTCGGGTCCTCTACGAGCATTCCATCGAACCTTAACAATTGGTATCTTATTTTGCTTAAGTCTTTTAACCTCACGATCCATTATTTCGACGGGTTCTTCGATGAATTGAAGTTTTTCGTTGATTTTGATTTCATCTAACGGAATAGTGAGATCTTCTTTAGCAAAACATTTCTTCAAATTCGAGACGTGGAAAGTGTTATGTACAGCCGCGAGTTGTTGAGGTAACTTAAGTCGGTAAGCTACTGGTCCGACACGATCAATAATCTTGAATGGTCCAATATACCTTGGATTTAATTTCCCTCGTTTACCAAATCGAACAACGCCTTTCCAAGGTGCAACTTTAAGCATGACCATCTCTCCAATTTCAAATTCTATATCTTTTCTTTTAATGTCAGCGTAGCTCTTTTGTCGACTTTGGGCGGTTTTCAACCGTTGTTGAATTTGGATGATCTTCTCGGTAGTTTCTTGTATAATTTCCGGACCCGTAATCTGTCTATCCCCCACTTCACTCCAACAAATCGGAGACCTGCACTTTCTACCATAAAGTGCTTCAAACGGCGCCATCTCAATGCTTGAATGGTAGCTGTTGTTGTAGGAAAATTCTGCTAATGGTAGATGTCGATCCCAACTGTTTCCGAAATCAATAACACATGCTCGTAGCATGTCTTCAAGCGTTTATATCGTCCTTTTGCTCTGCCCATCAGTTTGTGGATGATAGGCAGTACTCATGTCTAGACGAGTTCCTAATGCTTGCTGTAATGTCTGCCAGAATCTTGAAATAAATCTGCCATCCCTATCAGAGATAATAGAGATTGGTATTCCGTGTCTGGAGACGACTTCCTTCAAATACAGTCGTGCTAACTTCTCCATCTTGTCATCTTCTCTTATTGGTAGGAAGTGTGCTGATTTGGTGAGACGATCAACTATTACCCAAATAGTATCAAAACCACTTGCAGTCCTTGGCAATTTAGTGATGAAATCCATGGTAATGTTTTCCCATTTCCATTCTGGTATTTCGGGTTGTTGAAGTAGACCTGATGGTTTCTGATGCTCAGCTTTGACCTTAGAACACGTCAAACATTCTCCTACGTATTTAGCAACATCGGCTTTCATACCCGGCCACCAAAAATGTTTCTTGAGATCCTTGTACATCTTCCCCGTTCCAGGATGTATTGAGTATCTGGTTTTATGAGCTTCTCTAAGTACCATTTCTCTCATATCTCCAAATTTTGGTACCCAAATCCTTTCAGCCCTATACCGGGTTCCGTCTTCCCGAATATTAAGATGCTTCTCCGATCCTTTGGGTATTTCATCCTTTAAATTTCCCTCTTTTAAAACTCCTTGTTGCGCCTCCTTTATTTGAGTAGTAATGTTATTATGAATCATTATATTCATAGATTTTACTCGAATGGGTTCTCTGTCCTTCCTGCTCAAGGCATCGGCTACCACATTTGCCTTCCCCGGGTGGTAACGAATCTCAAAGTCGTAATCATTCAATAATTCAATCCACCTACGCTGCCTCATATTCAGTTGTTTCTGATTAAATATGTGTTGAAGACTTTTGTGGTCGGTATATATAATACTTTTGACCCCATATAAGTAGTGCCTCCAAGTCTTTAATGCAAAAACAACCGCGCCTAATTCCAAATCATGCGTCGTATAATTTTGTTCGTGAATCTTCAATTGTCTAGACGCATAAGCAATCACCTTCGTTCGTTGCATTAATACACAACCGAGACCTTGCTTTGATGCATCACAATAAATCACAAAATCATCATTCCCTTCAGGCAATGACAATATAGGTGCCGTAGTTAGCTTTTTCTTCAATAACTGAAACGCTTTCTCTTGTTCATCATTCCATTCAAATTTCTTCCCTTTATGCGTTAATGCAGTCAAGGGTTTTGCTATTCTGGAAAAGTCTTGGATGAACCTTCTGTAGTAACCAGCTAGTCCTAAAAACTGGCGTATGTGTTTCGGAGTTTTCGGGGTTTCCCACTTTTCAACAGTTTCTATCTTTGCCGGATCCACCTTAATACCTTCTTTGTTCACTATGTGACCGAGGAATTGAACTTCTTCCAACCAAAATGCACACTTTGAAAACTTAGCGTACAATTCTTCCTTCCTCAATACTTCTAACACCTTTCTCAAATGTTCACCGTGTTCTTGGTCATTCTTTGAGTAAATAAGTATGTCATCAATGAAAACAATGACAAACTTGTCAAGGTATGGTCCACACACTCGGTTCAAAAGGTCCATGAACACAGCTGGTGCATTAGTTAAACCAAACGGCATGACCATAAACTCGTAATGACCGTAACGTGTTCTGAAAGCAGTCTTTGGAATATCATCTTCTTTCACCCGCATTTGATGATACCCGGAACGTAAGTCAATCTTTGAATAAACAGACGAGCCTTGTAGTTGATCAAATAAGTCGTCGATTCTCGGTAGTGGGTAGCGGTTCTTGATGGTAAGTTTGTTCAACTCTCGGTAGTCGATACACAACCTGAATGTACCATCTTTCTTCTTGACAAACAAAACAGGAGCTCCCCACGGTGATGTGCTTGGTCGAATGAAACCACGCTCTAAAAGTTCTTGTAATTGGCTTTGCAGTTCTTTCATCTCGCTGGGTGCGAGTCTGTAAGGAGCACGAGCTATTGGTGCAGCTCCTGGTACAAGATCTATTTGAAATTCAACGGATCGATGTGGGGGTAATCCCGGTAATTCTTTCGGAAATACATCGGGAAATTCTTTTGCAATGGGAACATCATTGATGCTCTTTTCTTCAGTTTGTACTTTCTCGACGTGTGCTAGAACAGCATAGCAACCTTTTCTTATTAGTTTTTGTGCCTTCAAATTACTAATAAGATGTAGCTTCGTGTTGCCCTTTTCTCCGTACACCATTAAGGGTTTTCCTTTTTCTCGTATAATGCGAATTGCATTTTTGTAACAAACGATCTCCGCTTTCACTTCTTTCAACCAGTCCATACCGATTATCACATCAAAACTCCCTAACTCTACTGGTATCAAATCAATCTTAAATGTTTCGCTAAGCAGTTTAATTTCTCGATTCCGACATATATTATCTGCTGAAATTAATTTACCATTTGCTAATTCGAGTAAAAATTTATTATCCAAAGGCGTCAATGGACAACTTAATTTAGCACAAAAATCTCTACTCATATAGCTTCTATCCGCACCCGAATCAAATAAAACGTAAGCAGATTTATTGTCAATAAGAAACGTACCCGTAACAAGCTCCGGGTCTTCCTGTGCCTCTACCGCATTAATATTGAAAACTCTTCCACGGCCTTGTCCATTCGTGTTCTCCTGGTTCGGGCAATTTCTAATAATGTGGCCTGGTTTTCCACATTTATAACAAACTACATTGGCATAACTTGCTCCGACACTACTTGCTCCGCCATTACTCGTTCCGACACCATTTGTTCCTTTCGTTCTATTAACCCCTGGTCCGTAGACCTCACACTTCGCCGCGCTATGACCATTTCTTTTACACTTGTTGCAAAATTTGGTGCAGAACCCCGAGTGATTCTTTTCACACCTTTGGCATAGCTGCTTCTGATTGTTGTTGTTGTTGCGGTTATTATTGTTGTTGGGATGATTGTTGTAGTTGCTGTTGTTGTTGTTGTTGTTGTTGTTAGGCCGTTTGTTGTAGTTGCGATTGATGTTGCGATTGTTGGGATAATTATTGCGATTATTGTTGTAATTGCTGTTGTTATTGTATTGGTGATTCTTATCACCGTTTTCCTCCCACTTTCTTTTGACTTGCTTCACATTGGCCTCTTCAGCAGTCTGTTCTTTAATTCTTTCTTCAATCTGGTTCACTAGTTTGTGAGCCATTCTACATGCCTGTTGTATGGAGGCGGGCTCGTGTGAACTTATATCTTCTTGGATTCTTTCCGGTAATCCTTTCACAAACGCGTCGATCTTCTCTTCCTCATCTTCGAATGCTCCCGGACACAATAGGCACAATTCTGTGAATCGTCTTTCGTACGTGGTAATATCAAATCCTTGGGTTCGTAACCCTCTAAGTTCTGTCTTGAGCTTATTGACCTCGGTTCTGGGACGGTACTTCTCGTTCATCAAGTGCTTGAATGCTGACCACGGTAGTGCGTACGCATCATCTTGTCCCACTTGCTCTAGATAGGTATTCCACCATGTTAACGCAGAACCTGTGAAGGTATGCGTAGCGTACTTCACTTTGTCCTCTTCAGTACACTTACTTATGGCAAACACCGATTCAACCTTCTCGGTCCACCGTTTCAATCCGATCGGTCCTTCGGTTCCATCAAATTCCAAAGGTTTGCAGGCAGTGAATTCTTTGTAGGTGCATCCTACACGATTTCCTGTACTGCTAGATCCAAGGTTATTGTTGGTATGTAGCGCAGCCTGTACTGCGGCTATGTTTGAAGCTAGAAAAGTACGGAATTCCTCTTCATTCATATTCACGGTGTGTCGAGTAGTCGGTGCCATTTCCTTCAAAATAGTTAAATGGAACAAGTTAATCATACAGAATATTAAGAGTAGTTAATAGTATTTCGTAGCATAATATGAACTCATTTATAAAAGCTTTTTCTTCATATTAGCGTTTTATAAGTTTAAATTCGGGTAGTACCTACCCGTTAAGTTCATACTTAGTAGCTAATATACAATTCAACTACTACAATTCTATATGAAAAACTGATTATAATAATATTTCGCATTCAAACTTTTATACAATATTTTACAAACTTACAATACCGCTTATTTTACATAAAGCATGAAATATAGCACACAATAACTTTGATACAAGATAGTTGTGAAGACAATTCTAGCTAGTACACAAGTTGTTCAGCAAAGGCAATAAAGACACGTAATTCATACGTCCAGAAACAAGTCATGCATTCTGGTTTTACTAGGACTACTTCCCATCCTTGGTCTTGTGGAACATAACCGTTATGGCCGTTGATAAGACAGCGTGTTGTAACGTCATCAAAGGGACGAGGGTTACGTAATGTCCAACAGTCCCGTAATAATCTAAAAACCTCATTTCTTACCCCAATTACCGACTCCGTCACTTGTGGAAACGTTTTGTTTAATAGTTGTAGCCCGATGTTCTTGTTCTCACTTTGGTGAGAAGCGAACATTACTAATCCGTAAGCATAACATGCTTCTTTATGTTGCATGTTAGCCGCTTTTTCTAAATCACGAAGTCCAATATTGGGATATATTGAGTCAAAATAATTTCTTAACCCGTTGCGTAAAATAGCATTTGGGTTCCCCGCAATATATGCGTCAAAGTAAACACATCGTAACTTATGGGTTTCCCAATGTGATATCCCCCATCTTTCAAACGAAAGTCTCTTATAAACCAAGACATTCTTGGAACATTCTTCGAATGTCTTACAAACTGATCTCGCCTTAAATAGTTGTGCCGAAGAATTCTGGCCGACTCTAGACAAGATTTCATCAATCATGTCTCCGGGTAGGTCTCTTAAAATATTGGGTTGTCTATCCATTTTGTGTTTTTAAACTGTAAAATAGACAAGAGTTAGATTCATAAAAAAAATACTTATTAATACAAGCAATTTTTACATATATCATAAAGCATAAGAACACTATATTACATATATTACACCACACGAATACAACTATCTTATTCCGACTCGCTCGTTTCTTCTTCTTCGGTTTTGGTTCGTTTTGCCAAGTTTCTAGGGATATATGATGTTCCCCTAATACGAGCCGTCGTTGTCCACATTGGTTTAGAAAAACCTGGTGGTTTAGAGGTTCCCGGGTCATTGTTACAACTTAAGGACTTCGGGGGTTGACGATACATATAAAGTTCATCGGGGTTGGAATTAGATTTCTCTATTTTTATGCCCTTTCCCTTATTATTTTCTTTTGCCTTTTTAAATTCAGTTGGGGTAATTTCTATAACATCATCAGAATTCTCGTCGGAATCCGATTCATCGGAGAATTGGTAATCCTCCCAATATTTTGCTTCCTTGGCGGAAACACCATTGACCATAATTAACTTTGGTCGGTTGGTTGAGGATTTTCTTTTACTTAACCGTTTTATTATTTCCCCCACCGGTTCTATTTCTTCATCCGGTTCCGATTCTTCTTCCGGTTCCGATTCTTCTTCCGGTTCCGACTCTTCTTCCGGTTCCTCTTCGGGAACTTGTGAATCAGTCCACAAATCATTCCAATTTACATTTGACTCTTCATTATTATTAGGTGAGTCAATGGGACTTGTTCTAGAGGTAGACATCTATCACATAATATCAAACACGCTAAGAGATTAATATATCACATAATATTCATATGTTAAAAATATATAGTTTCCAACAAAAATGTTAAGCAATCATTTTTAAAGAAAACACGGTCGAAGTCCAGACTCACTAATGCATCCTAACAAACTCGATAAGACACACTAATGCAAATTTTCTGGTTCTCTAAGACCAACGCTCTGATACCAACTGAAATGTCCCGTTCTTATTGATTAAAAACGTTCCATATTAATTGATTTCGTTGCGAGGTTTTGACCTCTATATGAGACGTTTTTCAAAGACTGCATTCATTTTTAAAACAAACCATAACCTTTATTTCATAAATAAAGGTTTAAAAAGCTTTACGTAGATTATCAAATAATGATAATCTAAAATATCCTGTTTACACACGACCATTACATAATGGTTTACAATACAAATATGTTACATCGAAATCAGTTTCTTGAATGCAGTTTTTACACAATATCATACAAACATGGACTCCAAATCTTGTCCTTATTTTAGTATGCAACAGCGGAAGCTCTTAATATTCACCTGAGAATAAACATGCTTTAAACGTCAACAAAAATGTTGGTGAGTTATAGGTTTAACCTATATATATCAAATCGTAACAATAGACCACAAGATTTCATATTTCAATACACATCCCATACATAGAGATAAAAATCATTCATATGGTGAACACCTGGTAACCGACATTAACAAGATGCATATATAAGAATATCCCCATCATTCCGGGACACCCTTCGGATATGATATAAATTTCGAAGTACTAAAGCATCCGGTACTTTGGATGGGGTTTGTTAAGCCCAATAGATCTATCTTTAGGATTCGCGTCAATTAGGGTGTCTGTTCCCAAATTCTTAGATTACCAGACTTAATAAAAAGGGGCATATTCGATTTCGATAATTCAACCATAGAATGTAGTTTCACGTACTTGTGTCTATTTTGTAAATCATTTATAAAACCTGCATGTATTCTCATCCCAAAGATATTAGATTTTAAAAGTGGGACTATAACTCACTTTCACAGATTTTTACTTCGTCGGGAAGTAAGACTTGGCCACTGTTGATTCACGAACCTATAACAATATATACATATATATTAAAGTATGTTCAAAATATATTTACAACACTTTTAATATATTTTGATGTTTTAAGTTTATTAAGTCAGCTGTCCTCGTTAGTAACCTATAACTAGTTGTCCACAGTTAGATGTACAGAAATAAATCGATAAATATTATCTTGAATCAATCCACGACCCAGTGTATACGTATCTCAGTATTGATCACAACTCAAACTATATATATTTTGGAATCAACCTCAACCCTGTATAGCTAACTCCAACATTCACATATAGAGTGTCTATGGTTGTTCCGAAATATATATAGATGTGTCGACATGATAGGTCGAAACATTGTATACGTGTCTATGGTATCTCAAGATTACATAATATACAATACAAGTTGATTAAGTTATGGTTGGAATAGATTTGTTACCAATTTTCACGTAGCTAAAATGTGAAAAATTATCCAATCTTGTTTTACCCATAACTTCTTCATTTTAAATCCGTTTTGAGTGAATCAAATTGCTATGGTTTCATATTGAACTCTATTTTATGAATCTAAACAGAAAAAGTATAGGTTTATTGTCGGAAAAATAAGTTACAAGTCATTTTTGTAAAGGTAGTCATTTCAGTCGAAAGAACGACGTCTAGATGACCATTTTAGAAAACATACTTCCACTTTGAGTTTAACCATAATTTTTGGATATAGTTTCATGTTCATAATAAAAATCATTTTCTCAGAATAACAACTTTTAAATCAAAGTTTATCATAGTTTTTAATTAACTAACCCAAAACAGCCCGCGGTGTTACTACGACGGCGTAAATCCGGTTTTACGGTGTTTTTCGTGTTTCCAGGTTTTAAATCATTAAGTTAGCATATCATATAGATATAGAACATGTGTTTAGTTGATTTTAAAAGTCAAGTTAGAAGGATTAACTTTTGTTTGCGAACAAGTTTAGAATTAACTAAACTATGTTCTAGTGATTACAAGTTTAAACCTTCGAATAAGATAGCTTTATATGTATGAATCGAATGATGTTATGAACATCATTACTACCTTAATTTCCTTGGATAAACCTACTGGAAAAGAGAAAAATGAATCTAGCTTCAATGGATCCTTGGATGGCTTGAAGTTCTTGAAGCAGAATCATGACACGAAAACAAGTTCAAGTAAGATCATCACTTGAAATAAGATTGTTATAGTTATAGAAATTGAACCAAAGTTTGAATATGATTATTACCTTGTATTAGAATGATAACCTACTGTAAGAAACAAAGATTTCTTGAGGTTGGATGATCACCTTACAAGATTGGAAGTGAGCTAGCAAACTTGAAAGTATTCTTGATTTTTATGAAACTAGAACTTTTGAAATTTATGAAGAACACTTAGAACTTGAAGATAGAACTTGAGAGAGATCAATTAGATGAAGAAAATTGAAGAATGAAAGTGTTTGTAGGTGTTTTTGGTCGTTGGTGTATGGATTAGATATAAAGGATATGTAATTTTGTTTTCATGTAAATAAGTCATGAATGATTACTCATATTTTTGTAATTTTATGAGATATTTCATGCTAGTTGCCAAATGATGGTTCCCACATGTGTTAGGTGACTCACATGGGCTGCTAAGAGCTGATCATTGGAGTGTATATACCAATAGTACATACATCTAAAAGCTGTGTATTGTACGAGTACGAATACGGGTGCATACGAGTAGAATTGTTGATGAAACTGAACGAGGATGTAATTGTAAGCATTTTTGTTAAGTAGAAGTATTTTGATAAGTGTATTGAAGTCTTTCAAAAGTGTATAAATACATATTAAAACACTACATGTATATACATTTTAACTGAGTCGTTAAGTCATCGTTAGTCGTTACATGTAAGTGTTGTTTTGAAACCTTTAGGTTAACGATCTTGTTAAATGTTGTTAACCCAATGTTTATAATATCAAATGAGATTTTAAATTATTAATTATCATGATATTATCATGTATGAATATCTCTTAATATGATATATATACATTAAATGTCTTTACAACGATAATCGTTACATATATGTCTCGTTTAAAAATCATTAAGTTAGTAGTCTTGTTTTTACATATGTAGTTCATTGTTAATATACTTAATGATATGTTTACTTATCATAGTATCATGTTAACTATATATATATCCATATATATGTCATCATATAGTTTTTACAAGTTTTAACGTTCGTGAATCACCGGTCAACTTGGGTGGTCAATTGTCTACATGAAACATATTTCAATTAATCAAGTCTTAACAAGTTTGATTGCTTAACATGTTGGAAACATTTAATCATGTAAATATCAATCTCAATTAATATATATAAACATGGAAAAGTTCGGGTCACTACATTTTTCGAGTAGGATAGGATTAAGGAAATTATGGGTTATAGCTATGGAGGTGATTGAGTATGGTTCATGGGTATGCTCGTAAGGTCAATATAGTGTTTATCATTTCCGTTGCGTCTACGTACCTTTCCTGCAATATTGAATCTCAATATTGATACGTGAGTACTGATAATTTAACTTTTACATACTAATAGTGTATCCCTGACTAGTGCTCGAGTATTTAGGATTATGCATGCTTGTACTTTTGATATTGCCCTTAAACAGGTTAGGTTGAATCTTAAATTAGTTACACTTACGGTTGAGATAAGGTATAAGATATGCATGTCCTTGGAAAGCTGGCGAAAAATTAAGAACTTTTCCTTTAGATATCGAATGGTTTCTATGAACGGATTAGAAGTTATAATCAATTGAATTTTTGATATTTTTATTAAAAATGATTATTATTATCGTCGTTTTTATCGTCGTTCTAGTTTTATCTTATTATTATCATTATTATTATCTTTATCAATAAAAGGGATTTATCATAAAAAATTGTTATTTTTTATTATTATTACTATCGTTATTATCGTTAAAGTTATAATTAGTATTATTATTATTATCCAATTATATTATTATTATTATTAGTATTATTATTATTATTATTATTATTATTATTATCATTATTAATATGTATATCATTATTTAAAAATGGTTATTGTTATTGTTATTATTATTATTACTATATTATCATTAAGATAATTATTAGTATTATCGTTAATAATGTTATAGTAACTATCATTATTAATATTAGTGTAATTAAAATAAATATTTGTAACACCTAATTATTTTGATTACTATTATTATCATTATTATGAACACGATATAAAAGACGATTAAAAGCTATTAAACGAAACGATTAGGAAATAATGAGTAAGAGTATCATGATGAAATTAAAATATTATAAGATATTGATTTAGATAAAATTATCGTTCTTATTATTTTTATCATTACTATTATTATTAAAAGTATCGTTAGTATTAAAACTATCATTTTAACAAAAATTATCATTTTAATAGAAATGTCATTGTTACTCTAAAATATCATTATTATTATTATTTTAAATAGAATTATTATTTTAAAGATAATATTAAAAATTATCGTAAATATTAAAGTTATCATAATTAGAATTATCGTTTTATCATAATGTCATCTTAGTAATTATAAATATTGATATTTTTATAATAATAATTATTATTACAAAATAATACAACTTTTACTTACTATCATTATAGATATTATTTTATCAAATAAATATGTGATACAAACATATTTTACTACGTGTAATAACTTACTTTAATAATACCTATCATATTATCTTTATAATATTAAATGAACCCTATAAATTTTATTACTTAATATATATAAAAGTATATTTTATTATATAAATTTAATATAAAATTTTATTTATTAATAAATAAATTATATTATTTACTCTAATAAATCTTTTAAAAATATTTAAAAATATAAAACGACGATATTTAAACTATATATTAATCATGTATAGATTTTTGGAAATTATTTTGAGTCAAATTTACTTTTGTTGACTTTTGCATATTAGTCTCGAGCATTAGGATAGTGGTACACTATGACTTGACCTAATTTGTTAGACAAATATTGACCAACACATAAATATATATAATTAATTTAGGTTCGTGAATCCGAGGCCAACCTTGCACTTGTTCAATGACGTTATATGTATTTTTACTACGAAATACAGTATGGTGAGTTTCATTTGCCTTTTTACCCTTTATATTTTTGGGACTGAGAATACATGCGCTTTTATAAATGTTTGACGAAATAGACACAAGTAATTGAAACTACATTCTATGGTTGAATTATCGAAATCGAATATGCCCCTTTTTATTAAAGTCTGGTAATCTAAGAATTAGGGAACAGACACCCTAATTGACGCGAATCCTAAAGATAGATCTATTGGGCCTAACAAACCCCATCCAAAGTACCGGATGCTTTAGTACTTCGAAATTTATATCATGTCCGAAGGAGGATCCCGGAATGATAGGGGATATTCTTATATGTATCTAGTTAATGTCGGTTACCAGGTGTTCACCATATGAATGATTATTTTTATCTCTATGCATGGGACGTATATTTATGAGAACTGGAAATGAAATTCTTGTGGTCTATTAAAATGATGGAAATAAATGATTATGATAAACTAATGAACTCACCAACCTTTTGGTTGACACTTTAAAGCATGTTTATTCTCAGGTGTTAAAGAAATCTTCCGCTGTGCATTTGCTCATTTTAAAGATATTACTTGGAGTCTTTCATAGCATATTTCGAAGAACGTTGCATTCGAGTCATTAAGTTCATCAAAGATTATTATTAAATCAATTTATAGTTGGATAGTGGATATTATGAAATGGTATGCATGGCTGTCAATTTTCGATGTAAAGAAAGTTTGTCTTTTAAAAACGAATGCAATGTTTATAAAATGTATCATATAGAGGTCAAATACCTCGCAATGTAATCAACTATTGTGAATCGTTTATAATGTATATGAACGGGTCCTTTCATAAAGTACCGTGTTGTCAAATGACGTGTTGCGTACAATCATGAGGTCTTATGATTAATCTTCTCGTGTTGTTTACGGGTGGTCCTGAAATATATAAAATCAAATCATAAGTAATTATATATAAAATATCATATTAATTAGGAAAGATATGATTAATTTACTTTTTCTCCAATTATTTTCGTAGCTAAACTAGCTTCGGATACCCAATCTTGTTTTAGTCGTAGTTTCTTCATTACAACTCCGTTTTTGTTGGTTCAACTTGCCACTTCCTTGGATCGAGTCAAATTTTAAGAATATGAACTGATAATACCTTAGTTTGTATTCAAAATCACAGGTTATAGGTCAAACTTTGGTGAAACTTATGAAAGTGATCATTTTGCATCATAAAAACAACATTTAATGATCATTTTTCTAAAAATACTTACACTTTGAGTTAAACCATGAAATTTTTATGTGTTAACATATTCATAAGAAATATCATTTTTCCAGAACATGAACTTTCAATTCAAAGTTCAAGATAGTTTTTATTTATCCAACCCAAAACAGCCCCCGGTTGCACTCCAACGACGTAGATTCAGTTTTTAAGGTGTTCTTTGTAAAACCAAGTTATATCTTGTTAAGTTAGCATATCATTATGATATATAACAGATCTTGAAGTGTTTTAAAAGTCAAGTTAGAAGGATCTATTTAGTTTGCAAACAAGTTTGAAATCATTCAAACTATGTTCTTGTTGTTAAAATTTTATACCACAAAATAAGATAGCTATATGAATATGAATTGAATAAGATTATGAACAAAGTTACTACCTCAAGTTACTTGGAAAAAGTTACTACAAAAGATAAGAAATAATCTTGGAATCAAAGAGTGGTGGAGTTAGATCAAAAGGTTGGAAGTAAACTTCTTCAAATGGGTGGTTATTTTGATATGTTCTTGAAAGAGTTTTCTTATGGTGTTTAAGGCTTGTAATTGAAGCTAAATGATGGGAAAAATGCTTGGAGATGATCAAGTATGAAGTTATAAGTATTTTGAGAGAGAAATGAGGGTGTAGGTAGGAGAAAATGGAGTGAAGAAATGGTGTTCATTCATAAAAATGTTTTTAGTTTATAAAGAAAGAAAAGGATTCATAATTTTATTTTCTTACTAATAATTCATGCTACTTGACAAATCCTAGTTACCTCATATATAGGGCAGTAATAATGTTGATTAGGATGTTGATTTATTGTGTATATACCAATAGTAAATACGTATAGAAGCTGGGTATGATACAGGTACATATACCCTAGATATACGTATATAAATCTTGAGGAAACGGAACGAGAATTCAAATATAGCTATCTTTTATGAATATACTTATATTGTTTTATGTATTTAAGTCCTTAAAAAGTGATTAAATACATTATATATACGATACATGTATAAGCATTATAGGTTATAAGTTTATATATCAAAGAATGTTACGTATAGTTATCGTTTTGAAAACTTAAGTTAGTAGTTTCAAAATATACTTATAACTCATTGTCATTAGTACATAATGAGATATTAAACCATCCTTAGATCATGTTAAATATATATAAATATATATATATACACAAACGTATAATTATCGTATGTTATATAGTTCGTGATATCATCGGTCAAATTGGACGGTCAAATGTTGTGTAAAACTCTTTTCAAAAACACAAGTCTCAACAATTTGGATTGCTTATCATGTTGGTAAGGTTTAATTTATGTAAATATTAATCTCATAAGTATAAAATGATCGGAAAAATCTGGGTCGTTACAGTACCTACCCGTTAAATAAATTTCGTCCCGAAATTTTAAAGTTGTACCTATTTTGCGTTCTCGGGAAACAAATGTGGGTACTTTTGTTTCATCTGATCCTCTCATTCCCAAGTAAACTCGGGACCTCTTTGAGCATTCCAACGAACCTTAACGATTGGTATGTTGCTCTGCTTGAGCCGTTTAACTTCACGGTTCATGATTTCGACTAGTTCTTCTATGAATTGTAGTTTCTCGTCGACTTGGATTTCTTCAAGAGGAATGGTGAGATCTTCCTTTGCAAGACATTTCTTGAGGTTTGAGACGTGAAATGAATTATGTACTCTAGCGAGTTGTTGTGGTAACTCGAGTCGATAAGCTACCGGTCCGATGCGTTCGATGATCTTGAACGGGCCTACATACCTTGGGTTCAGTTTACCCCTTTTTCCAAAACGTATTACACCTTTCCAAGGTGACACCTTTAGCATAACCATGTCACCGATCTGAAACTCTAATGGTTTCCTTCAGACATCGGCGTAGCTCTTTTGGCGACTACGGGCCGTCCTCAATCTCTCCTTGATTTGTACTATCTTCTCAGTTGTTTCGTGTATGATCTCGGGACCAGTTAATTGTCGATCTCCTACTTCATTCCAACAGATAGGGGATCTACACTTCCTTCCATATAATGCTTCGAATGGTGCAGCTTTAATGCTCGCATGATAACTATTATTATACGAGAATTCTGCTAATGGTAGATATTTATCCCATCCGTTTCCAAAATCGATCATACATGCCCTGAGCATGTCTTCAAGAGTCTGAATTGTTCTTTCACTCTGCCCGTCAGTTTGCGGATGATACGCGGTACTCATATCCAAACGAGTTCCTAGAGCCTCCTGTAGTGATTGCCAGAACTTTAATGTAAATCTACTATCACGATCGGATATAATGGAAATAGGTATTCCATGCCTTGAAACAATTTCCTTTATGTATAATCGTAATAGTTTCTCCATTCTATCCTTTTCCTTTATAGGCAAGAAATGTGCAGATTTGGTGAGACGATCAACTATTACCTAAATGGTGTCATAACCCCAGGCAGTCTTAGGTAACTTTGTGATGAAATCCATGGTAATACCATCCCATTTACATTCTGGGATTTCTGGTTGTTGAAGTAACCCTGACGGCTTCTGGTGTTCTACTTTGACTTTGGAACAAGTTAAACATTCCCCAACATATGTTGCAACATCTGTCTTTAAATTAGGCCACCAATAATGCTTCTTAAGATCTTGATACATCTTTCCAACTCCAGGATGTATCGAGTATCTTGTCTTATGTGCCTCGTTCAATATCAACTTCCTTAATCCACCCAACTTTGGTACCCAAATACGGTTTGCAAAATATCAAATTCCGTCTTCCCGTATAACGAGTTGCTTCTCATACTTCTTCATTATTTCATTTCCTATGTTTTCTTTAGTAAGAGCTTCTCGTTGAGCCTCTTTGATTTGTGAGTTGAGATTCATCCAAATTTTTATGTTCATTGCTCGTACTCGAATTGGTTCCCGTTCCTTTCTGCTTAGAGCGTCGGCCACTACATTCGCTTTCCCGAGATGATAGCGAATCTCACAATCATAGTCGTTTATCAGCTCGACCCACCTACGTTGCCTCATGTTCAGCTGTTTCTGATCGAAGATATGTTGAAGGCTTTTATGATCGGTAAACACAGTGCATTTAACCCCATATAAATAGTGTCTCCATATCTTCAATGCAAACACTACTGCTCCCAATTCTAAATCATGCGTCGTATAATTCCGCTCGTGAATCTTCAATTGTCGGGATGCGTACGCAATAACTTTCTTTCGTTGCATAAGGACACAACCAAAACCTTGTCGCGAAGCGTCACAATATATCTCAAAATCATCGTTCCCTTCAGGTAACGATAAAATAGGCGCTGTAGTCAACTTCTTCTTCAGTAATTGAAATGCACTCTCCTGCTCAGAAGTCCATTCGTACTTCTTCCCTTTTTGCGTTAACGTTGTTAATGGTTTAGCTATTCGGGAAAAATCTTGAATAAACCTTCTATAATAACCAGCTAAACCCAAAAATTGGCGTATCTGCGTTGGTGTCTTAGGAGTCTCCCATTTTTCAATGGCCTCAATTTTAGCTGGGTCAACCTGAATTCCTTTGCTACTAACAACATGGCCAAGAAATTGCACTTCTTTCAACCAAAATGCACACTTAGAAAATTTGGCGTATAACTGTTCTTTTCTTAACAATTCTAATACCAACCTTAAATGCTGCTCATGCTCTTGCTCATTTTTGGAATAGATAAGAATATCGTCAATGAAAACGATAACAAACTTATCTAAATACAGACTACAAACTCGATTCATGAGGACCATGAATACAGCTGGCACATTCGTCAATCCAAACGGCATGACCAAAAATTCGTAATGACCGTAGCGTGTCCGAAAAGCAGTTTTCGGAATGTCTTCTTCTGTGACACGTAGTTGATGATAGCCCGATCTTAAGTCGATTTTAGAGTACACACATGATCCTTGCAGTTGATCAAATAAGTCATCAATTCTCAGTATTGGATACCGATTCTTGATAGTTAACTTATTTAATTCACGATAATCTATACACATCCTAAAAGATCCATCTTTCTTTTTAACAAATAAAATTGGAGCTCCCCACGGTGAAGTACTAGGTCGTATGAATCCACGGTCCAGTAATTCTTTTAACTGACTCTGAAGTTCTTTTAACTCGGACGGTGCAAGTCTATATGGAGCACGGGCAACCGGTGCAGCACCTGGTACAAGATCTATTTGAAATTCTACAGACCTGAAAGGAGGTAGTCCCGGTAATTCTTCCGGAAAAACATCGGGAAAGTCTTTTACTACATTTACATCATTGATATTCTTCTCCTTTTCTTCAACTTTCTTTACATGTGCTAGGATGGCATAACATCCTTTTTCTAAGCACTTTCGAGCTTTCAAACAGCTAATGAGATTTAGGTTTGGGTTACCTTTATCTCCGTAAATCATTATCATTGATTTATCGTTTCGAGGAGTACGAATTGCCTTTTCAGCACATACCACTTTGACTCCTACTTTGGATATCCAGTCCATGCCGATAACTATGTCAAAACTTCCTAATTCTATGGGTATCAAATCAATCTTGAATGTTTCTCCGGCTAAATTTATTTTACAATCACGGCAAATTTTATCGGCTTTAATTAGTTTACCATTAGCTAACTCAATCATGTACTTAGCATCTAGAGGTAATGATGAACAATTCAATTTAGCGTAAAAGTCTCTACACACGTAACTTCTATCGGCACCAGTATCAAATATAATAGATACTGATAAGTTATTAATGATAAACGTACCCGTAACAAGCTCTGGGTCTTCACACGCCTCTCTAGCATTAATAATAAATGCTCTTCCACGTGCAGATCCATTATTCTTCTCTGGATTCCGGCACTGACTCTTATAATGACCCTGTTTCCCACACCCATAATAGGTAACAGTGGCCAAGGCAGTTCTATTTGCATTGGTGGCAGGAGTCTTGGTGCCATTTGTATTTGTAACAGGAATCCGACAATCTTCAGCAAGATGACCCCTTCGATTACAATTTTCGCACACCACATTACAATAACCAAAGTGATGTTTGTGGCATCTGTTACATAAAGGATTTCGTCCTTTGTAACCAGAGCTTGAACCACTACCCGCACCTTGCGTGGTTTCTTGTTTCTTATTGGATTGTTGATTAACTTCCCACTTTCTTTTGTTTTCTGATGTCTTGACATTGGTGCTCTTATCCAGAATAATCTGGTCCATCAACTTGTTTGCCATGGTGATGGCTTTGTGAATAGGCTTGGGTTTCGATGCTGTAACATTTGCTTTGACATTTTTAGGCAAACCATCTTTGTACAGTTCTATCTTCCGTTCTTTGGTTGGTACCAATTCGGGACATAGCAAAGCTAATTCCATGAATCGCTGATTGTAGTTGGTGAGTTCAGTACCAACAACTTTCAGGCTTCGTAATTCAGCTTCCAACTTCCTAACCTCGTTCCTTGGACAATACTCGTTGATTAGCATTGTTTTGAATTCTTCCCAGGGAGTATCATAAGCTACATCTCCTCCTACAGCCTTCACATAGTTTTTCCACCACGTGAGTGCACTATCTTGTAAGGTGCACGATGCATACTTGGTCATGTCCTTCTCAATACAACCACTGATTTTAAACACAGACTCAATCTTTTCGATCCACCGGGTTAAACCGACTGGTCCTTCTGTTCCACTGAATGATGAGGGCTTGCAACCTTGAAAAGTTTTGTAAGTACATCCCACACGAGGATTTGGGTTAACTGCAGCACCTCTCGCAGCCTCGACCCATAACATTCTGTCGTCCACTCGCTGATTGATGAGTTCCTCGATTTCTTGTTCCGTCATTCGGTTCAATCGCGCCATAATCTTCAATAAGAATGAGAAAAATAATTATTCACATGGAATATTTTAGATGTAGTATGTATTTACAGTACATCGTAGCTTATTAATAATATGAACCAGTTATTATTATAAAAGCCTTTTCTTCTTATTAGCGTTTTATAATTATATCTAGGGTAGTACCTACCCGTTAAAGTTCATACTTAATAGCTTAGTACAGAAATTAATTACTACCATCAAAATAATACTCAACCATGGAAAATTATTGCATTTCACACTTCACTATTTTACATATGCTTATCTTATATCAAACATTAAGCAAACTACACTAGTAATATTATACAAAACGTTATATGATCCCATGGTTTAAAACAACAGCGCATCATTTAACCCAAAACGTTTGTGTTCAAAGAAATCGCTTAAAGGTTATCTTGACTGTCTCCCTGCGTTTTGGCTGAGGGGCTGAAGAACTGGATGCCAGGATAGAACTAATAAGAATAGCGGGAATTGGGGTGGAAGTGTCTAGTGGAGTTGGTGCCACAACATCCTCACTAAACTTGGGATTTGGATTTTCCAATTCAGTAGCCTTTCGTTTCTTTCCTCTTTCGAACTTGTCTTTCATAATTTCCTGTATTTCTTCCTCCTCAGGATCACTTTCCGGTTCCTCTTCAATTGATTCATCCAAAAATTGTGAGTCTTCCCCAAAGGTATCGTTTTCATCATCGAACAGGTTAATGACTGGAACATCATCTGGATCTTCTGATTCGGAGTCACTGAATGTGATAACAAGTTCTAAGCCAGACATCTATCACATAACAACTAGCAAATTAGTACCACATAATATTTACATATTAATTTTTAACCAACAAGGATAAGCAATAGTTTTCGAAATCAAACACGGTCAAAGTCCAGACTCACTAATGCATCCTAACAAACTCGATAACAAACACTAATGCAAATTTTCTGGTTCTCTAAGACCAATGCTCTGATACCACATGTCATAACCCGACCTTAACCATAAGGACGAATACAATAACTGTGACACCGCTGATTTTTTTTTTTTTAATACGTGGCGGAAGCATAATATTAATTTAATATGATATCCACATTAACTATTGTTAATACAACCTGTGTCACGTGTCATTACAAAATACTTGTTTATACAGAGAAAGACATATTTACAAAAAGATTATTGTTTTCATAAAGCAAGACAACATCAGAGTTGACTCGTTTCAAACATAACATCTTCATGCCCGTCTTCTCCCCAAAAGCATAAACTACAAAAGCTAATAACCTGCAGGGAGGAGAGGGAGGGGAATTAGCATGAAGCTAAGTGAGTACGACTAACTACAGGCCATAGCATACATAAGTGTTATACTAATCATGTCACATAGTCTAACACACAAACATCACCCAGTAGTGCAGTCTACAGAGACTCCGGCGGTTCGGCCAAACCATTAACCTCCAGTTGATCGGGCTGGGGTTTACCGGAAGTTCCTCCTACATACCGTGCTGCATAAATCATCCACACGCGACGTACGCGTCATTCAAACATATACTACACGGATGCAAATAGGCTACCACATGAGGAACCCAACCCGCAGGTTGATCTCTCCTATCGAATTAGGCTACCACAAGATAGGGACGCACTGGGCTCCAGCAGACAAGCATCAACTAACATGCAGTCATCACAAGGTACTAACTAATCACAACAATAAGTATATCTAACAAGCATGGCAATCATAATATAACATGCTACAATATACTATATTCTCCAGTTAGCTATCTAATCACTGAACCTTCTCTTTCTCCTTTTCTCCTGAGAAAACATATACACAAGTTAGTTTTTGTCCGTTAACACCAAATAACACAATATAAAAATTTTTGTCAGAAAAACTGTCCGCTAAAATTTTTCTCCTTATCACTTATGCACTTTCAAAATTTACATCAAAATCATCAAAATACAAGCGGGCAGCATAACGGCTAAAACTCAACACTTTGGTAAAATATTCTGCCCTGGACACTCAGTCGGTCGACTGTCACTGACAGTCGGTCGACTGTCTACACAATCGGTCGACTGACCCTCTCAGTCGGTCGACTGTCACTGACAGTCGGTCGACTGTCTACACAATCGGTCGACTGACCCTCTCAGTCGGACTGACCCTCTCAGTCGGTCGTCTCACTTGGTATATCATCAATCGGCCGAAGGTAAATCTCAGTCGATCGGTTGTCATCGTCAATCGGTCGGTTCACCCTAGGTCGGTCGACTGTCGACCGACTGTGTTCATCTTCTTCAGAAACTGAACATAGGCTACGGACTTCAAGCTAAAATCGCCAAAACTCGATCTAGAGCTCATTTTCGACACCAAAACTTACCACAACTCAATCACTACATGTTATAGACTATAAACCCACAAAGTTTGGACTATAACAACATCAAATTCATGGGTTTTGACACAAAATCAAGCTTTTTACAAAACTTACACAAAACTATGAATTTAACCACGAATTGAACACAAAAACACATGTTTCTTACCTTGTTAGAATCAGTAGACAACAAAGAACACGATTCCAAGAACAATTTGAGCTCAAGAACTAGTTTTAGCAATTAGGGTTTCAAAGGGGAAGAATTTAGGTACGGGTAATATTTGGGAAGGGTCTGGAAAGTGCAAGAAATGCACTACACAAGTCATCAAAAGTGGGTTAAAATCCCACACTGTGTGACACACGGGTATTTATCATTTATCTGATATCTTTTGTACATCATTTGGCAACCCAAACGAAGTCTAAATTAAATAAACAAACCTGTTCTGTGACCCTTGTCACAAACTGGTCCTAACCTCATCATTAAATAATACCAAACATTAAATAAAAATAAAATCATATAATAACACTTGATGTCGAACGAGGTGTATATAAAATAGCTTATTATTTTACTAGAAAATACTATTAAATACGATACAATTTTACACAAGATATTTATTTATTTATAGAATGGATATACTTAAACCTTGCTACAACACTTATAGGCAGTGTACCTAATCGTACAGTAGTGTAGTTTTTAGTAAGTCCGGTTCGTTCCACAGGGAAATCTTTAAGCAAAGCTCAACGCTATATTAGTTTACTTTTATAAAAATACAAATATATATATAAGTGATATTATTATTATAAAGGGAGGTTTTTACCGTTTAATGACCGGTTTGTCGATTTTAAAACTTTAGTCGCAGTTAAAACCTAATGTAAAATATAAAATAAATACAAGACTTTAAATTAAAGCGTAAAGTAAATAACGATAATGAAATTACGAATAATGCGATAAAATTAAATTGCGATAATTAAAAAGTACGATAATTAAAAGTGCGATTAAATAAAATAACAATAAATAAAAGTGCGATAATTAGAAGTGCAATTAAATATAAAATAAAGGAAATTAAATATGAAATAAAAGAATTATGCTTATTTAAACTTCCGTAATCATGATGTTTGACGTGTTGGTTTTAGTTTTTATGCCCATGGGTTAATTGTCCTTTGTCCTGGATTATTCAATATGTCCGTCTGGTTTTTGTCCATAACAGTCCATCAGTCATAAATATAAATTGCAAGTGTCCTTGTCAAATTATTATTATACCCGAAGATAAATATTCCAACTAATTGGGGATTCGAATTGTAACAAGGTTTTAATACTTTGTTTAATGAATACACCAGGTTATCGACTGCGTGTAAACCAAGGTTTTACTACTTTGTTAACAATTACACCAATTACCCTTGAATGTAATTTCACCCCTGTTTCAATTATTCTAGTGGCTATTAATCCATTCCCGTGTCCGGTTAAATGAACGATTATTCGTACATATAAATACCCCGCCCATCGTGTCCGATCGAGTGTATATGGTAATTTATAGGGACGCCCAATTGTAAATCTTTATATTAACATTAACAAACTTTCATTTAGTTAAACAAATATAAAGCCCATTAATAGCCCATAGCCTAGTTTCCACAAGTGTCGTTCTTTTGTCCAAACCCCAATTATGGTACAAAGCCCAATTACCCAATTTTAGTAATTAGCCCAACATCATGATTACTTCGTTTTAAATAAGCATAATAATAACTTAGCTACGAGACATTAATATAAAAAGGTTGAACATAACTTACAATGATTAAAAATAGCGTAGCGTTACACGGACAGAATTTCGACTTACACCCTTACAACATTCGCTAACATACCCTTATTATTAGAATTATAATTAAAATTAAAATATAAATTATAAATATAAATATATATTACTTCGTATGAAGAGAAGAAAAAATGATGTGTTTAAAACTCGTCAGAAAACTGGCTATTTATAGGACCTGACCAGCAATCTCACACCATGCGACTCGCATGGTTTTGTGCTTCTGGCCATGCGAGTCGCATGGCCACCCTGGATTCAGCCATCTACTTTTGTTTTCTTCTTGCCGACGTAATATAATAATAATAATATATATAATATATAATTATATATAATTATATATATATTATATTATATTCTTGTGCATAGTAGACTAGATATTTTTGGTCCGTTGCGTCGGGTGTTTCTTCTTGGCTCAGGTCCCGGTTCCGGATTTTCGGACGTCCTCGCGTATTATTTTAAATCGCGTACTTTGCGTCTTGTAACTTGTACTCTTGTCATTTTGAGACGTTCCTCATCAATATTTTGAACCTTTTTGATTGTCTTTTGTTCTTTTGAGCTTTTTGGTCGTTTGCGTCTTCAAATCGTCGAATCTGTCTTTTGTCTTCACCTTTTATTATTTAAACGAATATCACTTGTAAATAGAACAATTGCAACTAAAAGCTTGTCTTTCTTGAGGAATAATGCTATGAAATATATGTTCGTTTTTAGCATTATCAAATATTCCCACACTTGAGCGTTGCTTGTCCTCAAGCAATATTGTCTTGAAATACTAGAATCACTTCTTTATTCTTCACACTTTGTACATCAGTGATTTCTATACGGCGGTATAAACAATGGTAGTAACGATATGGTTTACAGTCCCACATGACTATAAAAATTTAGATCCATTAAGGCAATTGGATCTTTATAAAAACATTTGATCTTTTGAAAATTAAATCTAGTTTTTACCCTAGATAAGTTTTCTGGAATAACCCTTTACCGGTGTTTGCAAAATATTTTTGTGGGTTTGGTGGGTTTCAAATTTGAAAATTTTAGCTCAAAACTTGCGGTTTTGTGTCACCCACTTGCTAACCTTGTATTTGGAAAGCAACACGTCCAGTTTACTTGTCCCGTATATTACCTTTCGGCAAACTACCGTCCGGTTGTAAAGGAAAGCGTTGAACAAGCAACTGTTTAAGGCAATGTCCCGTGACATGCTTTTGATTATGGTCTATAACGTGTCGGACGCAATTACTATCCTTGGTAGGAGCAATAGTAAAGCTCACCCTTATAATTTTTTGGTCTGGCACAAGGTCCTGTCTTTGACCATGTTATGCAACCACCGTTCTTACGGTTGACACCCGATTTAGTTCAGGTGACCTAATGAATTCCAGGTGAATTCCTAGGATTTTACGTTCAATGGTAATGAACGCATTGAAAATAGGGTTTTCAGAAAACAAATCGGTTTGTATTTTTGATCAAAATATTTTCTCGTTCACGCTCGAGTTTAGATATCATTGAATTCCATGAGTTTGAATTCTCAATCTTTAAGGTCAATCTCTAGGATTGAGTAATATCAGTCTTAAAAGCTGATTTTTAATCTTTAAGGAGATTATCCTTTCTGGGGATCTGATTCATTAGTCTTATCCAGCTAATTTGCACGGTGCCCCCCCATTGTACGAGATAAATCCTTCTCATGGTTAGGATAAATCTGACCACTTGGCGACCCTGTTTAATGCTGAGGTCCCGTGGATTTCCTGCTGATTTTAGTGATGACTTTTCTAGATTTTTCGTCAACCTACAGCTGGTCTGGACGACAACTTCATGACCTAAATCAAGAAGCGCGTGTCTTTTTCGGAAGACTTTACTTCCTTTTAATGATGGAATTGATTCATCGTGTAGATCCATCTCTTCTTTTCTTTCATCGGGTAAAACAGTTTAGTTTAGTCCAAAGCAAAAGTATTTTCAGTTATTTGTTACAAATATATGTGACATATGTTTAAAATAACTTGGTAAATTTTCCCACACTTGGCTTTTATTTTCCTTTTTATCGTCCTCTATTCCATTTTAAATGAATTTTAACATTTTAGTTTGTTTCTCAATTTATGTCCTTTCCGAGGTAACAATAATTTCGGTGTTAAAACCTAGTTTTATCGTTCATAAATATGTATAAACATGATTTTGAATTCATTTAATTGAAAATTTTTAAAAATTTTACTAGAATTGGGTAGTCAGTATATAAGACTAGGGCTGTTCTTTTTTATCAGAGAGCACTAGATTCTAATACAACTACTGCTTTACTAGTATTTTTAATGGTAACCAAGTGTTTAATATAAAAATTTTAAAATCCGAAAGAATTTAACCCCTTCCCACACTTAAGATCTTGCAATGTCCTCATTTGCAAGAAATCAGTAACAATTTAAATTATTGAGGGTGATTTGTGTGAAAATGATTAAATTTTTACCAAAGTTTCCAAATATATTGGCGTTTGTTTGCTGAATGATAAATGGTGCACGTCATTTGTTCATTCCGTCTTGTTGTTATTTCACATACATTTTGCATCATTGTCGTCAAAATTACTTGCTTTTGCTGAACTTAATGCCAGTCTTTGAAAACGCGTTGTTTTACCCTGTTTTGTGCATAAAATAGAATACATACAATACAAATATAATCATACATGCAATTTGAAATGGAACTTTGGCATCCCACTTTCAAACTATAAGAAAAATATTAGTACACAATAATAATAAAATATCCAACATTACATAAACATAATAAAATGTTAAGTGTTTAAAATAAAAATAAAAATTACCACTTATCTCTACTGATCAGGAGGTGGGTTAGGAGGAAAATTAGGATATGGATCCCAATTCATGTTCGCGTCCGGGTTCCATGGCTGATTATAGGTGTACTGGTATGCTGCGTCATAATCATATGAATCATAGGGTGGTCTCATCTCTGGCTGATGTGCGGGATAGTATGCGGGTCGGGTCGGATAATACATCTCACCAGGCTGCAACTGGCTTATAATTTGGCGCTGATGATAATCCCATCGGTCATGCTCTCGTTGCCGGGAATGCTCGTAGTCATTCCGGCGTTGCCATGCCTCGTACTGCATATGCCTATCATAGTTCGTCATGTATTCATCCTCCATACGAATACCTAAATCAAGAGCAGTCTCCCGAACAACTCCTATAATGTTGTTCGCCTCCTCCATCTCATCATCCGAACCTCTCTCTACCTGTCGCTGAGGTCCCTCGTATCGATATACCCGACCACGTCTCATCAATAATACCCTTGCACCGTGATAAAGGTTTGAACTTATAGTTTCACCTCCGTCCTCTATTTCGTTCATTGGACCCCCTTGGTGCTTATCTACACCTAAATACTCTCCAATGAGAGTAATGAAAATACCACCACCTATAATACTCCCCGATTTCATCCCCGAAACTACATTAGCGAGATAATAACCAACACAATAGGGAATGTTAACGAAACTCCTCGGGTCTCTAATACACTTGAGGTAGAACAAATCGTTTACGGTCAATTTCTCCTTATTCCTACCCCTTTGTGTAATTGTGTTTGCTAAGAATCTATGAATCACCCGGAGTTCAGCTCTGTCTATATCTAAGTATGTATGATTTCCACTGGCGTGAAATTCATTAAAGTGGGACATACGCCTCCAGACAGCGTTAACATCAAATTCCCTATCTACCCTTTCTCCTTGGGCAATCAGGCTATTACAGTCGGGGCTCAAAAGTTCAGCAGGGGTGTAAATCTGTAAGGCCCTGGCTAAATCTATCATGGACATTCTGTACATGCGTCCACCTAAAAGAAATCTAATAAAGCTTCTATCATCTATCCTCCTAACATCACTGTTTAACTTAATAGTACTAAGTAATTCTATACACCATTCCCTATATATGGTTCTACGAATGGAAAATAGGCGCATCCAATCGTTAAACTGAGAATTACCATACCTTTGCACCAATAATTGCCGAATCGGTTCGGCAAGGTCAACTGTTTCCAAAGGTACCCAGTCAATTGCCCTTGGCATTTCAACAACCTTATTGTAGAGAATGTGCATGTTCTTTTGATAATCTGGATACTCTATCCAACATCGATCAAATCTCAGATTTGGATGTAACTGATCTTCATTAATGTCTAAGCTCAGAATCCTTTGATGTGGAGCGAATTGACGAAACTGATTCACGAATAATTGATCTTGATCGTGATAAGGAATATGTTGCTCCTCCTGTTCTTCTTCTTCTTGTTGCATATGTTGTTCTTGTTCATGAAACATTTCCGGTTCGGGCTCTGGTTGCCTGGACGATGATGCTCCTGATCCTCCAGTATCGGCTTTCTGCAAAACACATTAAACACAAAATTTGTGCATCCAAATATGCATTAGTGTTAGCAAAATAATAACTTGAAACAATTATGATGACCTGTTCAATTCATAACACATTTTATACACATTTTCTTAACGATAACAATTCTACACTTTTACATACGAAAATGTGTACAATGTTTTATCACATTTAAACTCTTAAACATGTCAACAATAATTATTATAACAATTAAACACTTGTTACATGGCATTCAAATCAAACTAGTGCTCATTTTCATATTTTTGTCAAGTCTACACTTTGTCAAATAAGCATATACGAAAAATGTACATCAAGTTCATAAGCATTTATCTCAAATAACATGCCAAAATAATCACTACTAGCAATGAAACAAGTTTCAAATGGCCTTTATATCAAATTATCCAAGTTCATGAATTTTTAGGCTTAAAAAGTCTACTTTAATTCTCAAAAACATGTTTAGGCTCAAAGTTTGGATCAATTAACTACCTAAACATGTTACACTACTTATTTTAGCAACAATTCATGACAAAAATCGGCCATAACCTGTTTATATCAAAAAGCCCCAAATTGCTCAAGAACACAAACCCTAGATTCTTAAAAATTTGAAGTTTTTAGCTTCAATTCATGTTAAATAGCTTCTATCTAGGATATACATGCATAATATAACAACAATTTAGCTCTAATTACATCTAAATTTAACAAAATCAAAATATAAATTTTCTAGCTCAAGAACACAAAAATTCGAATTTAAAGAGATTAGGGGTGAAATCTTTACCTTTCTCCTGAAGGGGTTGAGACTACTGAATCTAGGCATGATTATTGTGAAGTTTTGCAAGAAATTTGGTGAAAATTGGTGAAAAATTGAGAGAGTTTGGAGATGGTTCGTGTATGTGTGTGTTATTGTGAAAGAAAGAGCAGAACTCGGCTGGATTTTGTTCCTGTCCAGTTTTTAGTGGCCATGCGAGTCGCATGGCATAACCCTTTCCCTCATGCGACTCGCATGGGGGTATTTTCCAGGGTTTTTTTATTTTTTTTTATTTTTTTTTTTTTTTTTTTTTTTTTTTTTTTTTTTTTTTTTTTTAATGTTTTTGGCATACTTTAAATCAATAAGATTAAAAATAATGATAATAAAAGTTCTCGTCCCTCCCTCGGGTAAAGCAATTTCGGTTCAAAGACCTAGTCTTCAACTTACGACGAATTTTAAAAATCATATTCTTAACTTAATGAGATAAAGTAAATTTTTGTTTTTAAATTCACACAACTTAAATATAAAATTCAAAATTAAAAAATTAAAAATTAAAAATTCACACCAAACTTAAAATTTGAAATGCATAAAATTAAAAATTCATATTTTAAAAATTAAAAATTCACACCAAACTTAATTTAAAAAATTCATAAATTCATATCAAACTTATATTAATTTTTCAAATATTTATAATTTAAATATATTGTTTTTACAAAGTTTACAATATTAATTTAAGATTTAAATATTAATTTTTAAAAATATGGTAAAAATAAAATTAAAAATCTTTTTGTCTTTTTATCCCACTTTAATTAATCAAATATTATCAAAAATATGCGCCCCTCTTTTCGGTAAAGTAATTTCGGTTCCAAGACCTAATTTAACTCATGACGAATTTTTGAAATATTTTGGGTTGATTGATTAAAGATATTTATACCTTAAGAATAAACGTTAAATTTCGCAGTGATGTAATAAATTTTTGAATGATATCAATAATTTCGGTCGCCAAACCTAATTTTATTTAATACCAATTTAATACTTTTTAGCGAACAAATTAGCGTTTATTATCAAAAGGTTAAAAATAAAAATAAAAATAAAAACTGTACAGACATACCTGTGAAATAGATTTCTTAGTTATATGATCTATTATATTCATAAGATAGTCGGTTTAATTGGTCTTCCATGGCTGCATAGGCGTAACCTCTAGCATTCATTGTCTTTTCTTCTAAACATATGAACGGTCCGTCTCTGCATAAAGTAACAAATTCGGTATTTGAATAGGTTTGATTATTTGAACATTTACCTCCATGTGACCATTTTCCGCATTTGTGACATTTTTCTAGGTGTCGTGCTCTTCTTTTCGCTGCGGATTTTGATTTTCCTTTACCAAATTGTAACTTATTATCTTCGCATCTGGATCCTTTTCTAACTCCGTCCATTCTTTCTCTGATTACTGATACTAATTCACTCGGTAGTATGTCATTATTACGTTTAGTGATCAAAGCGTGTAGCATTAGACCATGGTTTAGTTCACAGGCAGTCTTCATTTTGTAAAAACCTAAAAAAAATAAAAATTCAGAATGGGGGGAGAAGACTAGTTCTTTAGGGTCTGCTAGGGAAAGACCATACGTGTTCCATTTTCGAGAACTACACGAAAACAGACAATCTAACTCTAACAAAAATACATATTATCCTTTAAAGACTTGATTCTCCCCACACTTAGTTAGCTGTGGTGTCGAAATTGTGATTAACTTCGTTGTCGACTTCCATCGGACCATGTATGTAATGTTTAACTCTGTGACCATTAACTTTAAATTCAATCCCATTTGAATTTATTAATTCTATCGTTCCGTATGGGAAAACTCTTTTGACTATGAATGGTCCAGACCATCTTGATTTCAATTTTCCAGGAAATAGCTTGAATCGTGAATTGAAAAGAAGAACTCTGTCTCCTTCTTTAAATTCTTTTGAACTTCTGATTCTTTTATCATGCCATTTCTTCGTTCTTTCTTTATAGATTAACGAATTTTCGTATGCTTCATGTCTTAATTCTTCTAATTCGTTTAGTTGACTTAATCGTAGACGTCCGGCTGCATGTAAATCAAGGTTACATGTCTTCAAAGCCCAAAATGCTTTGTGTTCAATTTCTACTGGAAGATGGCATGCTTTTCCATAAACAAGTCTAAAAGGTGTGGTTCCAATTGGAGTTTTGTAGGCTGTTCTAAAAGCCCAGAGTGCATCCTCCAATTTAATGGACCATTCCTTCGAATTTGATCCTACGGTTTTCTCAAGAATACGTTTTAAAGCTCGGTTTGTATTTTCAACTTGTCCACTTGTTTGTGGATGATATGCGGTGGAGATTTTATGAGTTACTCCATATCTTTTAAGAACTTTCTCAAGTTGATTATTACAGAAATGAGTACCCCGATCACTTATTAAAGCTTTCGGTGTTCCAAACCTTGTAAAAAGATGTTTTAAAAAGTTTACTACAACTCGTGCATCGTTAGTTGGGAGAGCTTGTGCTTCCGCCCATTTAGATACATAATCAATGGCTACGAGTATATATAGATTATTATGAGATTTTGGAAATGGACCCATAAAGTCAATACCCCAAATGTCAAATACTTCACATACTTGGATGACATTTTGTGGCATTTCATCACGTTGACTTATTTTTCCGGCCCTTTGACATGCATCACAGGATTTGCAAAGAAGGTGTGCGTCTTTGTAAATTGTAGGCCAATAGAATCCAGCTTCATAAACTTTTCTTGCTGTTAGTTGAGGCCCATAATGCCCTCCTGTTGGTCCTGTGTGACAATGGTTTAAAATTTTACTAGCTTCATCTCCAAATACGCATCGGCGTATTATTCCATCGGGACAACTTTTAAACAGATGTGGATCTTCCCAGAAATAGTGTTTTATATCACTGAAGAATTTCTTTCGTCTTTGGTACGATAATCCTTTTTCAAGGAATCCACAAACTAAGTAGTTTGCATAGTCTGCAAACCATGGGATTTCTTTATAATCTATCTTCAATAGATATTCATCAGGAAAGTTGTCTTGTATGGCTGATTCATTCAGAACTTCTAATTCGGGATTTTCAAGACGAGAAAGATGATCAGCGGCGAGATTTTCTGCTCCTTTTTTATCTCGGATTTCAATATCAAACTCTTGTAAGAGTAAGATCCAACGGATTAATCTTGGTTTAGCATCTTGTTTTGAAAATAGGTATCTAAGAGCAGAATGGTCGGTATAGACCACCGTTTTTGCTAGAACGAGATATGATCGAAATTTGTCAAAAGCAAAGACAATAGCAAGGAGTTCTTTTTCAGTAGTTGTATAGTTCGTTTGTGCTCCTTGTAATGTCTTACTAGCATAATATATAGGTTGAAATCGTTTTTCAATCCTTTGTCCTAAAACGGCTCCCATTGCAAAATCACTTGCATCGCACATTAGTTCAAATGGTAGATTCCAATTTGGTGTTATCATGATCGGTGCATTAGTGAGTTTTTCTTTTAGAATATTAAAAGATTTGATACATTCATCTGAAAAGATGAATGGCGCATCCTTTTCTAGGAGTTTATTCATAGGAGTGGCAATTTTAGAAAAATCTTTTATGAAACGTCGGTAAAAACCGGCATGCCCTAGAAAACTCCTAACTCCTCTAACATTGGTGGGATGTGGAAGTTTAGCAATTACATCTACTTTAGCTCTATCCACTTCAATTCCTTCTTTTGAAATTTTATGTCCAAGAACGATGCCTTCTTTAACCATGAAATGGCATTTCTCCCAATTAAGTACTAGATTTGATTTTTCGCATCTAATTAGCATTCGTTCCAGATTTACTAGACATGATTTAAATGTATCACCGAAGACTGAAAAGTCATCCATGAATACTTCCATGCATTCTTCTATCATGTCATGAAAAATCGCCATCATACACCTTTGAAAGGTTGCAGGGGCGTTGCAAAGTCCAAATGGCATGCGTTTGTAAGCAAAAGTACCATAAGGGCACGTGAATGTGGTTTTCTCTTGATCTTCGGGTGCTATTGGAATTTGAAAATATCCGGAAAATCCATCTAGAAAACAATAGTAACTATTTCCGGCCAATCTTTCCAACATTTGATCTATGAAAGGTAATGGAAAGTGATCTTTTCTGGTGGCGTCATTTAATTTTCTATAATCAATACATACACGCCATCCTGTTACAGTCCTAGTAGGAATAAGCTCATTTTTCTCATTTGTAATGACAGTCATGCCACCCTTCTTAGGCACGCATTGAACTGGGCTTACCCATGGACTATCAGAAATTGGATATATCAAACCTGCATCTAGCAGTTTAATAATCTCTTTCTTAACTACATCTTGCATATTAGGATTTAGTCTTCGTTGGCGTTGCACATACGTTTTATGACCTTCTTCCATAAGGATTTTATGTGTGCAATACGAAGGACTTATTCCTTTAATATCATGAATCTTCCATGCAATGGCTGGTTTATGAGCTTTCAACACAGAAATGAGTTGTGATTTCTCATTTTCAGTAAGAGAAGACGATATTATTACAGGTAATTCAGATTCACCATGTAAATAAGCGTATTCCAAATGGTTTGGAAGTGGCTTTAACTCTAATTTCGGAGGTTCTTCTATCGATGATTTATATCGATATCTGTCTTCTTCTTTTAGCATTTGAATTTCTTCTGTTGTTGGTTCATATCCATTAGCTATAAGTGTAGCTAACATTTCAGCTTCATCAATTGGTTCATTTCCTTCTCCTAAAGAACATTCTCCCGTTCCTTGTAATTCTGGAAATTCTTCTAATAATTCTGCGTGTGCATCTATAGTTTGAATATAATAACATGTATCATCTGCAGATTGTGGTTGTTGCATTGCTCTATCAACTGAAAAGGTAACACTCTCATCCTCTATACTTAGGGTCAGTTTCTTACCGAACACGTCTATCATTGCTTTAGCCGTGTTTAAGAATGGTCTTCCTAATATGAGAGGAACTTGAGAATCTTCTTCCATGTCTAGAACAACAAAATCTACTGGAAATACTAAAGTACCAACTTTAACTAGCATGTTCTCCATTATCCCTCTAGGATATTTTATTGATCTATCGGCTAGTTGTATGCTTATTCTGGTTGGTTTCAATTCTCCAAGGTCTAGTTTAGCGTATAGTGAATACGGCATTAGATTTATACTAGCACCTAAATCTGCCAATGCTTCTATTGAACTAAGACTACCCAGAAAACATGGAATTGTGAAACTTCCTGGATCAGATAGTTTTTCTGGTATCTTATTCAACAGCACTGCTGAACAATTAGCATTCATAGTAACAGCCGAGAGTTCTTCCATTTTCTTTCTATTCGTGATTAGATCTTTCAAGAATTTAGCATATCTTGGCATTCCTGAAATTACATCAATGAAAGGAAGATTTACATTTATCTGTTTAAACATATCCAAGAATTTGGATTGCTCGGCTTCAAGTTTTTCCTTCTTCATTTTACTCGGATAAGGAAGTGGTGGTTGGTATGGTTTAACATAAGGTTTATCCTTAACTGTGTTATCTTCATTAACCTTTTCAACTACCGGTTCTTTTTCCTTATTTTGATCAGGTTGTGGTTCTTGTGGAGTAGGAATAGTTTCATCAGAAGTTACAGGTATTTCAGGTGTTTTAAGTGTTGTACCACTTCTTGTGGTAATAGCTTTAGCTGTTTCATTCCGGGGGTTAGCGTTTGTATCGCTTGGTAGACTTCCCGGTTTTCTTTCACCTATTAACCTTGCTAGGTTACTTACTTCTTGTTCCAGATTTTGAATAGAAGCTTGTTGATTTCTAAATGCTTGAGCATTTTGTTCATTGGTTTGTTTTTGAGATGTGAAAAACTGCGTTTGAGTTTCAACTAGCTTCGTCATCATATCTTCTAAATTCGGCTTTTTATCATCGGTTTGTTGTGGTGGTTTGTTTTGAAAATTCGGTCTTTGCTGATTATAAGTATTATTGGATACTTGTTGATTGCTAGGACCTTGTTGGTTGTTGTATGGAATATTTCGGTTATAGTTCTGGTTTTGATTGTAAATCGGTCTTGGCGGTTGATAATTATTCTGATAATTATTTCCAGGCCTTTGGTTTATGTATGAAATATTCTCTCTTTGTTCCATTGTTAATTCAATGCTGAGACAATCTTTTGTCAAATGTGGTCCTCCACACTGCTCACAACTAATTCGTATAGCATGAATATCTTTAGTCATCTTTTCCATTCGTCTTTCCACAGCATCTATCTTTGCGGAAATGGAATCTAAGTCATGGCTAGAATCGGCTCTAGCTGCTTTAGATGATCTAATGATATCTTTTTCTTGGTGCCACTCATGTGAGTGGGAAGCAGTATTATCAATAATTTTGTACGCATCAGTTTCGGTTTTCTTCATAATCGAACCACCAGCTGCTATATCTATGTCTTTTCTTGTAGTGATGTCGCATCCTTGGTAGAATATTTGTACTATTTGACAAGTGTCTAAACCATGTTGCGGACATCCTCTTAGTAACTTTCCATATCTTGTCCACGCCTCATATAGAGTTTCATTTGGTTTCTGTGTGAACGTAACAATTTCTGCTTGAAGTCTTACGGCTTTAGATGCAGGAAAGAATTGTTTAAGAAATTTATCAATTAAAACGTCCCATGTATCGATCGCTCCTTCAGGTAACGATTCCAACCAATCTTTGGCTTCTCCCTTTAAAGTCCAGGGAAATAACATGAGATATATCTGTTCATCCTCCACTTCTCGTATTTTAAATAGTGTGCAGATCCTATTAAAGGTACGTAGATGTTCATTTGGATCTTCCTTTGGCGCACCACTAAATTGGCATTGATTAGTCACCATGTGTAGAATTTGTCCTTTGATTTCATAATCTGGCGCATTAATGTCTGGATGAGTAATTGCGTGACCTTGGCCAGTGCGTTTAGCTCTCATTCGGTCTTCCATACTTAAAGGTTCCAGATTCTCCATAATTGAATTTGTTGAATCGGTATCACTAAATGATTCTGATTTAATAGTTCGTTCCTCAACAATCTCTGTTTGAATGATTGGTGGTTCCGGAGGAAAGTTTAATGGTTCAGGATCTACGAACCGTTCCTGAATATTTTCTGGATTCTCAATTGTGAGGTTGGTTTCAAAAACTGGATTATCGGTAATTTGAACTGAAGTACTTGGTCGACTGGATGACGATTCTAAAGAAAAATCAACGGCGGTTATATTTGTTAAACGATGTCTTGATCGAGTTACAGGTGGTGAACGTACAAAAGGTGATGAACGTCTTGCTCGATGCATTCACTGAATATCCTATTAGTTTTAAAAAGGAAAGAAAAATTATAATAAGTTATCCAATTAATAGACTTTTCTGATTTTGCCCACGTTTCGAATAGCCAAAAGATGCAGCAGAGGGGCAGGATTCGTTTGGTCTCAATATAATTGAGGACTGTTTGGCTCCAATAACCCGGTCCACGTACAAATCCAACTATTACTACGAACCAGAAAATTTTGATGTCTATCAATTTAACCACTTAAAATAAATTTTCGTAATTTTAAGAAATTTAGATAAGAAGTAGAATAAAATTCTAAGTCCTAAAACTAGAATAGCGAGAAATAAGAGAGAAAAAGATTGCGCGTCGAAAAATGTCGAAAAAGAAAAAAAAATGGTTGAAAAATAAAAGGTGACGGAAAAATAAAAGAAACTTATAAAAACTTAAAAATACTTAACTAATTTAACCTTATTACTATAACTAACTTAAAATTATAATCGCAAATTGATATTACTAATTGAAATGATAATTGATACATAGTAAAAGGTCTAAAAATATTAAAGCTTACAGGAAAAACTAAATCCCAAATGGAAATAACTTAAAAAGAAACTAAAACGTAAAAAGGCGTCGCAAAATTCTAAAGCACCTAAATCTTAATTTTAAGGAAATAGCACTTAAGAGAGTTTACGGCAAAGCCTAAAAATCTAAAGTTAAAATAAAATTACGGCAAAAAACTAGACTAAAAACTAAGTACGAACGAAGAAAATATAAAAATTACGCTAAAACAATTAAAGGATACAAAAATATAAAAGTTATAAAAAGTTATAAAAATATTAGATTTTATAAAAATATTATTTTTATATTTTTCTTTTATAAAAGTATTAAGTAAATAAATAATAAAAGTAAACAAAAGTAAAAATAACTAAATAAATTAAAAACCTAATTATAATAATAATAATAGGTTTAGGGTTTAAATAATAATAATTAAATAATATCCGTAATTATTACGAAATTAGGGTTCAGATGTGGTCCTGTCAGACCCCTCATGCGACTCGCATGGGGTTTAGTTGTAATTCCATGCGACTCGCATGATGTTCGGATCCAGGCCAAAAGTTGGGCTGCTACAGTACCTTGGCCCGATTATTATTATTATTTTTATTTTTTTCTGTTTTATATTTAAAATATAAATGTATATATATAATTAAAATAAAACTTAATTTTTAAAACTAAAAATAAACTTAAAATACTTTATAATTTTGTAAAAAGAAAAACTTAAAAATATATTTAAAATACTTTTTTTTTTTTTTTTCCGATTTTAAATGCCCCTTTTTTTTTTTTTTTTTCTTTTTTTTTAATTTTTAAACAAAAATATAAATTTTACAAAAACTAATTATAACTTAAAAATTAAAAATATGGCGTTTCGCTTCGGCTACGAGCATCTCCCCGGCAGCGGCGCCAAAAATACTTGATGTCGAACGAGGTGTATATAAAATAGCTTATTATTTTACTAGAAAATACTATTAAATACGATACAATTTTACACAAGATATTTATTTATTTATAGAATGGATATACTTAAACCTTGCTACAACACTTATAGGCAGTGTACCTAATCGTACAGTAGTGTAGTTTTTAGTAAGTCCGGTTCGTTCCACAGGGAAATCTTTAAGCAAAGCTCAACGCTATATTAGTTTACTTTTATAAAAATACAAATATATATATAAGTGATATTATTATTATAAAGGGAGGTTTTTACCGTTTAATGACCGGTTTGTCGATTTTAAAACTTTAGTCGCAGTTAAAACCTAATGTAAAATATAAAATAAATACAAGACTTTAAATTAAAGCGTAAAGTAAATAACGATAATGAAATTACGAATAATGCGATAAAATTAAATTGCGATAATTAAAAAGTACGATAATTAAAAGTGCGATTAAATAAAATAACAATAAATAAAAGTGCGATAATTAGAAGTGCAATTAAATATAAAATAAAGGAAATTAAATATGAAATAAAAGAATTATGCTTATTTAAACTTCCGTAATCATGATGTTTGACGTGTTGGTTTTAGTTTTTATGCCCATGGGTTAATTGTCCTTTGTCCTGGATTATTCAATATGTCCGTCTGGTTTTTGTCCATAACAGTCCATCAGTCATAAATATAAATTGCAAGTGTCCTTGTCAAATTATTATTATACCCGAAGATAAATATTCCAACTAATTGGGGATTCGAATTGTAACAAGGTTTTAATACTTTGTTTAATGAATACACCAGGTTATCGACTGCGTGTAAACCAAGGTTTTACTACTTTGTTAACAATTACACCAATTACCCTTGAATGTAATTTCACCCCTGTTTCAATTATTCTAGTGGCTATTAATCCATTCCCGTGTCCGGTTAAATGAACGATTATTCGTACATATAAATACCCCGCCCATCGTGTCCGATCGAGTGTATATGGTAATTTATAGGGACGCCCAATTGTAAATCTTTATATTAACATTAACAAACTTTCATTTAGTTAAACAAATATAAAGCCCATTAATAGCCCATAGCCTAGTTTCCACAAGTGTCGTTCTTTTGTCCAAACCCCAATTATGGTACAAAGCCCAATTACCCAATTTTAGTAATTAGCCCAACATCATGATTACTTCGTTTTAAATAAGCATAATAATAACTTAGCTACGAGACATTAATATAAAAAGGTTGAACATAACTTACAATGATTAAAAATAGCGTAGCGTTACACGGACAGAATTTCGACTTACACCCTTACAACATTCGCTAACATACCCTTATTATTAGAATTATAATTAAAATTAAAATATAAATTATAAATATAAATATATATTACTTCGTATGAAGAGAAGAAAAAATGATGTGTTTAAAACTCGTCAGAAAACTGGCTATTTATAGGACCTGACCAGCAATCTCACACCATGCGACTCGCATGGTTTTGTGCTTCTGGCCATGCGAGTCGCATGGCCACCCTGGATTCAGCCATCTACTTTTGTTTTCTTCTTGCCGACGTAATATAATAATAATAATATATATAATATATAATTATATATAATTATATATATATTATATTATATTCTTGTGCATAGTAGACTAGATATTTTTGGTCCGTTGCGTCGGGTGTTTCTTCTTGGCTCAGGTCCCGGTTCCGGATTTTCGGACGTCCTCGCGTATTATTTTAAATCGCGTACTTTGCGTCTTGTAACTTGTACTCTTGTCATTTTGAGACGTTCCTCATCAATATTTTGAACCTTTTTGATTGTCTTTTGTTCTTTTGAGCTTTTTGGTCGTTTGCGTCTTCAAATCGTCGAATCTGTCTTTTGTCTTCACCTTTTATTATTTAAACGAATATCACTTGTAAATAGAACAATTGCAACTAAAAGCTTGTCTTTCTTGAGGAATAATGCTATGAAATATATGTTCGTTTTTAGCATTATCAACACTACACTAACTTAAGGGCACATTAGTAATCTTACATCTAGGCCCGAATGAGGATGTTACAAATCTACCCCCCTTAAGAAGATTCCGACCTCGGAATCTGGTCAAGGTCAAACAAATGGGGATAGCGCGCCCTCATTAACTCCTCGGTTTCCCAGGTCAAGTTGGAACCTAAACTATGTCACCATTTCACTAACACCATTGGAATCTGTTTCTTACTTAACTTGGTGACTTTCTTGTCCACTATACGAATTGGCTCTTCTACTAACTTCTTAGTCAAATCAACTTTCAAGTCTTTCAATGGAAGAATCTGACTTTCATCGTCTACTTTACACTTTCTTAAATAACACACATTGAACGTGTTGTGAATTCCTGCTAACTCTGAAGGAAGATCTAAGACTACCGTTTGATCGTTCAAAATCTCTATGATCGAAAATGGCCCAATATACCTCGGAGCTAGTTTACCACGTTTGCCAAATCTGATCACCCCTTTCCACGGTGATACGTTCAAGTATACACGATCACCTACATGAAATGTTACCGGACGTCTGCGCGGATCAGCATACATCTTTTGTCGATCTCTAGCTGCCTTTAATTTCTCACGTGCAATTTCAACTTTTTCTGCAGTTATCTGAACAATCTCGGGACCTGCAAATTGTTTCTCACCTGCTTCTAACCAACACGTAGGAGTTCTACATTTTCGACCATACAACATTTCATACTGTGGCATTCCGATACTCGAATGATATGAATTATTGTAAGCAAACTCTATCAATGGAAGATGCGAATCCCAAGAACCACCATACTCTAAGACACATGCTCTCAACATGTCTTCTAACATTTGAATCGTTCGTTCACTCTGACCGTCTGTTTGTGGATGATATGCTGTACTAAGATTCACACGCGTACCCAGATTCTGTTGTAAACTGTTCCAGAAGTTCGATACAAACCTAGTATCTCTGTCGGAAACCATAGACAATGGTACACCATGTCGATTAACGATCTCTTTCAAGTACAATTATGCCAAATCACTCAACGAGGCTGTTTCACGAGTAGATAAAAAGTGAGCACTCTTTGTTAAACGATCCATAATCACCCAGATCATGTCGTGTCCTTTCTGGGTTCGGGGTAACTTGGTTACAAAATCCATCGTTATATGATCCCACTTCCACTGAGGAATTTCTAACTGTTTTAGAGATCCATACGGTTTCTGATGTTCTGCCTTAACTTGTGCACAAATATGACATTTTTTGACAAAATTTGCAACATCTATCTTCATTGTCGGCCACCAATACAATGTTTTCAAGTCTCTATACATCTTTGTACTACCTGGATGCACTGATAATCTCGATTTATGCGCTTCAGTAAGGATTAAATCTCTCAAATCTCCAAGCATAGGCACCCAAATTCGATCTTTATAGGTTTTTAATCCTCTAGAATCATTGCATAGGTTAAATTTTCTTTTAGTCATTTGTTCAGTCTTTAGGTTTTCGTCATTCAAAGCTACTAACTGAACGGTTTTCAATCGATCAATCAAGTCTGAAACTATTTCAATTCTCATAAATCTAACATTTTTGACTGTTTTCTTGCGACTCAGAGCATCTGCGACCACATTTGCTTTACCCGGATGGTATTTAATCTCACAGTCATAGTCTTTAATCAATTCTAAACATCGACGTTGACGCATATTTAATTCTTTCTGCGAAAAGATATATTGAAGACTCTTATGATCTGTATAGATTTCACAATGTGTATCATACAAATAATGTCTCCAAAGCTTTAAAGCAAACACAACTGTAGTTAACTCTAAATCGTGAGTAGGGTAGTTTCGTTCATGATTCTTCAACTGTCGTAAAGCATATGCTATAACCTTATTTCTCTGCATCAAAACACAACCCAGACCTGTACGTGACGCATCGCAGTAAACCACAAAATCTTCTGTTCCCTATGGTAAAGCTAAAACCGGCGCTTGACATAACAACTGCTTAAGGGTCTGAAAAGCCTTTTCTTGTTCATCAGTCCATCGAAAGACTACATCTTTTCTGGTTAACTTATTTAATGGACCTGCTATTTTAGAAAAGTCTTTGATAAACCGGCGGTAATAACCTGCTAAACCCAGAAAACTTTTAATTTCTGTTGGCGTTTTCGGCGAGTTCCAGTTCATTACAGCTTCTATCTTAGACTGATCTACTTTAATACCCAGTTCACAAATCACATGACCCAGAAAATGTACTTCCCGCAACCAAAATTCACACTTAGAAAACTTACCGTACAACTGTTCCTATTTCAAAAGTTCTAACACCAATCTCAGATGTGTAGCATGATCTTTCTCGGTTTTTGAATATATCAAGATATCATCTATGAAGACAATCACAAACTTGTCAAGATATTCACGACACACCCTGTTCATTAAATCCATAAACACTGCTGGCGCGTTTGTTAACCCGAATGGCATAACTAAAAATTCATAATGACCATATCTAGTTCTAAACGCTATTTTCGGTATATCACTCTTTGCAACACGTACCTGGTGATACCCTGAACGTAAATCAATCTTTGAAAAGTAGGAAGCACCCTGTAACTGATCAAATAAGTCATCTATTCTTGGTAACGGATACTTATTCTTGATTGTTCTCTTGTTTAAATCACGATAATCTATACACATACGAAGCGACCCATCTTTCTTTTTCACAGACAACACAGGAGCACCCCACGGTGAAGAATTTGGTCGGATAAACCCCTTATCTAACAATTCCTGAATCTGAGACATCATTTCTCGGATTTCTGATGGAGCTAATCTGTAAGGAGCTTTTGCAACTGGTGTAGCACCTGGAACCAAATCGATTTTATACTTTACTTCACGTACTGGAGGTAATCCTGGTAAATCTTCTGGAAATACTTCTGGAAATTCCGACACAACGGGAATATCGGTCACCTGCTTCTTCTCTTTCTTAACATCAATCACGTAGGCTAAGAATGAATCACACCCTTTCGTTATTGCCTTCTGAGCTTTCATTAGGGAAACCATAGGGAAGTTAAATCCACTGCGCTCTCCCCTAGCTATCACTCGGGATCCGTCGGCCAAACGGAAAGAAATCATCTTCTTATAACACTTAATATTAGCCCTATTAGCTCTTAACCAATTCATACCTATGACTACATCAAAGCTAGGTATAGGCATCAACAAACATGTTAAAGGGAAGGAATGGCCGTCAATTTTGATGGTAATTCCAGACACAGATGATGTGCATGGAACCATTTTACCATCAGCTACTTCTATTCCCAAAGGCTCATCTAACATCCTAACAGACAACTTCAACTTATCACAGAAGCCTAAGGACATAAAAGATCAATTCACTCCAGAATCAAATAACACACGAGCTAGCAAGGAATTAACCAAGAACATACCGGTAATGACGTCATCGGTAGCGGTTGCAGCGTCTACCGTCATCTGAAACGCCCTTGCCTCTGCGGTTGGAGGATTCTTCCTCTTCTGCCCGGCAGAAGAAGCAGAAGATCCCCCGGAAGTAACTGACCTCGCCCCTGACCCTGCCCCAGAACCGGCTCTTGACGCAGATGGACAATCCACCGATCTATGACCTTCCTTATGGCAACTCCAACAAACATTTGACTTAAAAGAACAAGCTGTTGATTCATGACCTTTCACTCCACATTTCAAACATCTTCGGGTCATTGGAGAACACGGTCCGGCATGAGTCGACTTACAAACATTACACCAATCAGGCTGACTTGAACCCGATCCACTCATACCAGACTTACTTCTCTGTTTAATCCCACCTGACTTCTTACCACGAAAACTAGATTGCTTACTCGACTGCTGAGTCGACTGTCCACCTGATTGACCTTCTGATTTACCCCCAAAAGGTCCACCTTTTGAACTTTCTCTTTTCGCTGCCATTATATCACCTTCTGTAACTTTAGCCATCTCATGAGCCTGTGCCAATGAGGTTGCAAATCTTGCAACTGTTCTATATTCTGGCTTAATCACCCGCATAAAATGCTGAATTTTATCCTTTTCAGTCGGTACCCACTGTTGAACAAACCTTAACTTCGATGTAAAATCTCTGAAAACTTCATCAATCGTCATACTTTCTGTCATCTTCATACTCAGAAACTCAGTTTTCAATCTTTCCATCTCATACTCAGAACAATACTGCTCCCGAACCTTAGCAGCGAACTGTTCCCAAGTTATCTGACTGATCTGTTCTTTGGGTAAATATGCAGTGATAGAGTCCCACCATTCCATTGCTTCACCCTTGAGAAGCCTACTAGCAAACAGTACCATAGATTCAGGCTCACAAAAACATGCTTCCAACGCTCTCTCTACTTCTCTTAGCCAATTAAGGGTCATTGTAGGGTTTGTGTGACCACTGTACTCAGGAGGTTTGCAGTCCATAAACTGTTTATAGGTACACTTCCTTCTTGTCTCAGGGACTTGAAATGGGTACATCATTTGATTAGGAAAAGTCTGGTTAAACGGAAATGGCATTTGATAGTTTTGATAGGTATTTTGTGGAAATTGTGACTGTGAACTGCCACCGGCTTGATTATAAAAATTAGGAGGAAAGGTTTTGTTCAACGCAGTGGTATTTGGGTTCCATTGCGCCCGTTCTTGTTCTAATTCCTTAATTTTCTCCTGAGCTTCTAGTAACCGACTTTGAAGTTCTATTACTTCTTGAGAAGTTTCTTCTTCTGAAGACACATGTCCATCTTCGTCAGGGGCTCTAAAAGTACCAGTTTCAGGGACAGTGGGGCCAGTAGCGTTAGCTTCGTTATCTGCCATTACTGTACTACCACAATACTCACACCAAAGCTTAGTATAAACTCTGTTAGTACTAACAACTAACACATAACCTGTCCTAATACTCACTTAACCCATCCCCAGCATGTTATGTTTGACATGACTCTTCTAAGTTTGGGAACATGACATGTAGATCACAATGCACATGCTGCCAAACTCAGCTCTGATACCAACTTGTGACACCGCTGATATTTTTTTTTTTTTAATACGTGGCAGAAGCATAATATTAATTTAACACGATATCCACATTAACTATTGTTAATACAACCTGTGTCACGTGTCATTACAAAATACTTGTTTATACAGAGAAAGACATATTTACAAAAAGATTATTGTTTTCATAAAGCAAGACAACATCAGAGTTGACTCCTGTCAAACATAACATCTTCATGCCCGTCTTCTCCCCAAAAGCATAAACTACAAAAGCTAATAACCTGAAGGGAGGAGAGGGAGGAGAATTAGCACGAAGCTAAGTGAGTACGACTAACTACAGGCCATAGCATACATAAGTGTTATACTAATCATGTCACATAGTCTAACACACAAACATCACCCAGTAGTGCAGTCTACAGAGACTCCGGCGGTTCGGCCAAACCATTAACCTCCAGTTGATCGGGCTGAGGTTTACCGGAAGTTCCTCCTACATACCGTGCTGCATAAATCATCCACACGCGACGTACGCGTCATTCAAACATATACTACACGGATGCAAATAGGCTACCACATGAGGAACCCAACCCGCAGGTTGATCTCTCCTATCGAATTAGGCTACCACAAGATAGGGACGCACTGGGATCCAGCAGACAAGCATCAACTAACATGAAGTCATCACAAGGTACTAACTAATCACAACAATAAGTATATCTAACAAGCATGGCAATCATAATATAACATGCTACAATATACTATATTCTCCAGTTAGTCCCACTCACCAAATACCAGCAAACGAGGAGGTATTCAGCTATCTAATCACTGAACCTTCTCTTTCTCCTTTTCTCCTGAGAAAACATATACACAAGTTAGTTTTTGTCCGTTAACACCAAATAACACAATATAAAAAATTTTGTCAGAAAAACTGTCCGCTAAAATTTTTCTCCTTATCACTTATGCACTTTCAAAATTTACATCAAAATCATCAAAATACAAACGGGCAGCATAATGGCTAAAACTCAACACTTTGGTAAAATATTCTGCCCTGGACACTCAGTCGGTCGACTGACACTGACAGTCGGTCGACTGTCTACACAATCGGTCGACTGACCTTCTCAGTCGGTCGTCTCACTTGGTATATCATCAATCGGCCGAAGGTAAATCTCAGTCGATCGGTTGTCATCGTCAATCGGTCGGTTCACCCTAGGTCGGTCGACTGTCGACCGACTGTGTTCATCTTCTTCAGAAACTGAACATAGGCTACGGACTTCAAGCTAAAATCGCCAAAACTCGATCAAGAGCTCATTTTCGACACCAAAACTTACCACAACTCAATCACTACATGTTATAGACTATAAACCCACAAAGTTTGGACTATAACAACATCAAATTCATGGGTTTTGACACAAAATCAAGCTTTTTACAAAACTTACACAAAACTATGAATTTAACCACGAATTGAACACAAAAACACATGTTTCTTACCTTGTTAGAATCAGTAGACAACAAAGAACACGATTCCAAGAACAATTTGAGCTCAAGAACTAGTTTTAGCAATTAGGGTTTCAAAGGGGAAGAATTTAGGTACGGGGTAATATTTGGGAAGGGTCTGGAAAGTGCAAGAAATGCACTACACAAGTCATCAAAAGTGGGTTAAAATCCCACACTGTGTGACACACGGGTATTTATCATTTATCTGATATCTTTCGTACATCATTTGGCAACCCAAACGAAGTCTAAATTAAATATACAAACCTGTTCTGTGACCCTTGTCACAAACTGGTCCTAACCTCATCATTAAATAATACCAAACATTAAATAAAAATAAAATCATATAATAACACTACACTAACTTAAGGGCACATTAGTAATCTTACATCTAGGCCCGAATGAGGATGTTACAAATCTACCCCCCTTAAGAAGATTCCGACCTCGGAATCTGGTCAAGGTCAAACAAATGGGGATAGCGCGCCCTCATTAACTCCTCGGTTTCCCAGGTCAAGTTGGAACCTAAACTATGTCGCCATTCCACTAACACCATTGGAATCTGTTTCTTTCTTAACTTGGTGACTTTCTTGTCCACTATACGAATTGGCTCTTCTACTAACTTCTTAGTCAAATCAACTTTCAAGTCTTTCAATGGAAGAATCTGACTTTCATCGTCTACTTTACACTTTCTTAAATAACACACATTGAACGTGTTGTGAATTCCTGCTAACTCTGAAGGAAGATCTAAGACTACCGTTTGATCATTCAAAATCTCTATGATCGGAAATGGCCCAATATACCTCGGAGCTAGTTTACCACGTTTGCCAAATCTGATCACCCCTTTCCACGGTGATACCTTCAAGTATACACGATCACCTACATGAAATGTTACCGAACGTCTGCGCGGATCAGCATACATCTTTTGTCGATCTCTAGCCGCCTTTAATTTCTCATGTGCAATTTCAACTTTTTCTGCAGTTATCTGAACAATCTCGGGACCTGCAAATTGTTTCTCACCTGCTTCTAACCAACACGTAGGAGTTCTGCATTTTCGACCATACAACATTTCATACGGTGGCATTCCGATACTCGAATGATATGAATTGTTGTAAGCAAACTCTATCAATTGAAGATGCGAATCCTAAGAACCACCATACTCTAAGACACATGCTCTCAACATGTCTTCTAATGTTTGAATCGTTCGTTCACTCTGACCGTCTGTTTGTGGATGATATGCTGTACTAAGATTCACACGCGTACCCAGATTCTGTTGTAAACTGTTCCAGAAGTTCGATACAAACCTAGTATCTCTGTCGGAAACCATAGACAACGGTACACCATATCGACTAACGATCTCTTTCAAGTACAATTCTGCCAAATCACTCAACGAGGCTGTTTCACGAGTAGCTAAAAAGTGAGCACTCTTTGTTAAACGTGAAAGTTTTTCGTATGCCCGAGAGACATATTAAATTTTAATGTGGCTAACATGTTATGATCCAAGTCGGGTCATACCCAATAACAAGCTTATCGACACCTCATTCGTATTTGATCTTAACGATTGGATCATTGATCGAATACGCGACACTTGAACTTTAAGAAAAATGGTTTTCTGAAATATTACTTGATGTGTACATATATATGTATGAATTATGGAATGATTTATATAATATGGATTTAATTATTTATAGGTTAAATAATTAATAAATAATGTTACATTCTTTTATAAAATAGGTTTTATAAATAATGTACACATAATAAATAAAATGGTAGTTTTATAAAATGTATTTTATAAAATCTCATTTTATAAAAGAAAACCATTTTATTTAAAACTTGCAAGTGGCATTGGTAGTAGGAGTAAGCATGTCATTTGACTTGTCTTTTACTTGGTTTCTTCCATTCAAAATTGCATTTAACCAAGGCATTATGGGAGACCACCAACACATGAATTTTACACATCAAAGCAAGCAAAAATTCTGCACAAAACACTCTCAAAAACTGCTGTAAAACCGTGGGGTTTGAGCATTCAAAGGGGGTTCATTTTTAATTTTTTGCAAGCCACATTCAAGTGTAATTAAATCCTAACCATAGCTAGGGTGTTGGTGCACAAGTTTGGGGTATAACTACTTGAGGTTTCATCCATTTGAAGCTCTATTCTTCATCATCATCTTCGTCACTCTCTACCAAGCTTGGAATAGGTATAAACTTCTTTCTTGCTTGTAGTTTGTAAGTATGTTTCACAACTTGATCCTAATTGGGATTTAACTTTAGATGGTTAAAGTTTAACAAGTCCAAAATTGGTAATTACTTGCTTCCGCTTTAATTTGTTTCTTAAAATGGTTTAAGTATTATATGTACTTGTTAAATCCCAACAATGGTATCTAGAGCCGAAGTTGTTGAAATATGCTTCGAGATGATTATTAAACTCACTATATATTTTGCATTTTATGTACATGCATGATTGTAAAATGCAAAAAATTAAAGTGTTTGGGTGGGTTTGTTGGTTGGCCGAATTTTAGGAGGTTCCAAATGGGTTTTGGAACTTGCCATTTGGTCAATTTTGTTGTATGTTAAAATTCACAATCAAGCCTTGACCTTGTGTTTGAATGGTTGCATGTTTGATTAATTTAATTCATTCATTTGGTATGTAATATTAATTCATTCATTTGGTTTGTAATATTATTATTTTGGTTATGTAATTTATGTTATATTTGGCATGTAAAATAGATTAGGTTGTATTTTCATTTTTTAGAGAAAAATGTATTAGGATATATTTTTTGTAAAAGATGAAGATGCAAGATGAAGAACACAAGAAGAAGCATTTGGATGCAAGATTAAGTGGGAGATTTAAAATCTCCTACTTTGTGTTATAACCCTTTATCGGTGGCATTTGTTTTCGGCTAAACAAATGTCTACCAAAATGGCTTGATTGTGAACATATTGTTTTGCATGCATGGTTGTTTGTTTGATTATAGATTGTATATTTGGTTGCTACAAATTTATCACACATGTTAACAACAAACAAAACTAAAATTTAAGTGGTTAAATTAGACGTTATTAACAACATGCAAAACGGCAATTTAAATGGTTAAATTGAAATAACAAAAGACCTTAATAAATGGTTATTAAGAACAAGAAAAGGATCACATATATATAAAATGGTTTATATCAAGTAATTGGCAAATTACAAGACTTGAAAATGGATTTCAAATGAACCATACACTAAATGCATGTTGGTGTATGGCATAAATGTTTTCTTAAACTAGAATTAACGAAAACTTAAAATCCCTTAATCGACAAGGTAAACAAGTTCAACGCCATCCTTTTGTGGGACACTTAAACATAGTAGGGAACTCATAATGGGATAAAGGTCACCTAACCATTATGAGCTAACTAATATGGTTAAGGTAAAATTCGCATGCTTGTGGGATAAAGGTCACCTAACCACTTGTATGTTAATTTTACATGTTTACACAAGTAGGACGACTTGATTTGGGAATCATGAACTTAGGGTCACTGAAGCATGAGGAACAAATAGGCGTTGATCGGATAAATATGCCATGCAAAAGGATTGCATGATCCCATAATTTAGAAGTTGCAAAAGGATTGCAATTGTCATATAAATGACTACCTAGCTAAATCAAATAACGGGATAAAGGTCACCTAACCGAAATTTGATTTACCGTTGGATTCTAATATTTAATAAAACAATTATAATATAAAAGGGTATTGTTTATTAAATTTGAAATCAATACTTAAATGAACTTTGTTAATTTTGTAGATGGCCGCTAATAACAACAACAACATGCAAAACGCACCACTTAACCTAAACAACCTATCGTTAAGGTCTCTCCTCGAGAAAGACAAACTCAACCATACGAACTTTATGGATTGGTTCCGTAATCTTAGGATTGTCCTCAAACTCGAGGATAAAGCGTATGTGTTGGAGGACCCCATTCCCGATCAACCCGACATGGATGATACGGAAGGCATGGCTTACTATGACAAATATTGTGCCGATTCAGTGCAAGTCGGTTGCCTAATGCTTGGGACTATGATACCCGAACTCCAAAAGGATTTCGAACATCATAGTGCATATGACATGATAACGCAATTGAAGGAGATTTTCCTTCAACAAGCACGTGTCGAGCGCTTCAAAACGGTTCGAGCGCTACATGCATGTCGTATGGATGACACCCAATCCGTCTCCTCCTATGTCCTCAAAATGAAAAGCCTCATTGATCGCGCAAACCGTCTTAACCTCAACATTTCCAATGAGCTAGCCACCGATCTTATCCTAAACTCCTTGTCAAAGAGGTTTGACCAATTTGTAATTAATTACAATATGAATGGGATGGATAAGACCATCGGTGAGCTTCATGGCATGTTAAGGACGGCCGAAACAAGCATGGGTAAAAGGGCTTCACCCGTGCTAATGATCAATGATGGCGGGTCAAAAGGTAACAACACCTCTAAGCCTAAGGTGGCTAAGAGAACAGGACCCGCCTATCAAGGCAAGGGAAAGGTGAAGATGGTTACCCCAACCAAGAACAAGAACAAAAGGCAAAAGGTTGCGGAAAAGGCAAACCCCAAGGAAGACCCATGTTTCGGTTGCGGTGAGATGGGTCATTGGAAACGAAACTGTCCGGTCTATCTTAAGGAGTTGAAGGACAAGAGGGATGCAGGGCAAACCTCAGGTAATATGTATATGGTATATATAGAGATTAGTATTACTTCTTCTAATACATGGGTATTAGACACGGGATGTGGAACTCATATTTGCAATTCTTTGCAGGGGTTCAAAAGAAGTGATCATAAGGCGGGAACATCAAGTCTCTATATGGGCAATGGTGCAAAGGTGCATGTTAAAGCTCAAGGAGATTTTATTTTGAAGCTTCCAAGCGGATTGGAACTTATTTTAGAAAATGTTTTGTATGCTCCGGATTTTTGTAGAAACATTATTTCTATTTCTCGCTTAAAACAATGTGGTTACGTTGTTAATTTTATTGATGATGATATTCATGTTTCTAAAGATAATGTATTCTATTTCAAGGCTTCGCCTTCAAATGGAATTTATGAATTGGTTCATGATGACACATCATCGAGCTCTATATACCATACTAGCACCAAGAAACTCAAAAGGGATTTGAGTGATTCCTACTTATGGCATTGTCGCCTTGGTTACATAAACAAGAACCGAATGCATACACTTCAAAAGAATGGACTCTTGAAATCAAATGAGATGGACTCGTTTGATGTGTGTGAGTCTTGTTTACAAGGCAAAATGACTAAAGCACCTTTCAAAGGGACCTATGAAAGAGCTAAGGACTTATTGGGATTAATACATTCGGATGTATGTGGACCCTTTAAGCCCATAGCTAGGAATGGTGAAAGATACTTCGTTACTTTCATTGATGACTTCAGTCGTTTTGGATATGTCTACTTGTTAAGACATAAGGACGAAACTTTTGAAGCATTCAAAGAATATCAAAGCGAAGTACAAAATCAACTCAATAAGACAATCAAGGTACTTCGTACCGATAGAGGAGGTGAATACCTAAGCGATGCTTTCCAAGATCATCTTAGGAGTTGTGGGATTATCTCACAACTTACTCCACCTGGAACACCCCAACTTAATGGAGTTTCAGAAAGGAGGAACCGAACCCTAATGGATATGGTTCGATCTATGATGGCTAGAAGCACGTTACCTCTATCATTTTGGGGTTATTGTCTATGCTCCGCGGCTCGTATTTTAAATATGGCCCCAACCAAGAAAGTGGAACGAACACCTCATGAGATGTGGTTTGGAAAACCTCCATCTCTATCATACTTAAAGGTATGGGGATGTGAAGCTTACCCTAAGCGTTACGTCCCTAATAAGTTGAATGCTCGATCCACGAAGTGTATCTTCATAGGATATCCCAAGAATGATATGGGATATTATTTCTATGATCCATCCGAGCAGAATGTATTTGTTGCTCGGAAGGCGGAATTCCTTGAAACTAAGTTCCTAATGGAAGGAAATAGTGAAAGGAAGATAGATCTTGAGGAAGTTCAAGATCAAGTAGATGATACACAATTGGTTGACACTAGCACTCAACATGAAAATGTTGAGAATGATCAAATGGATGATCATAATACACAAGACGTTCGCAGATCTGGTAGGATTAGTAATCCTCCTGAGAAATATTAGTTTCTCATGGACGGTTGCTATGTGGTTGATTTGGATGAACCAATAAACTACCAAGATGCTTTATCAAGGATTGATAAAGATAAATGGCAGGAAGCCATGAACGCTGAGATGCAATCCATGTATGACAACCAAGTTTGGGAACTTGTTACACAACCTGCTGGCTCAAGGCTAGTTGATTGTAAATGGCTTTTCAAAATGAAAACCGACATACATGGAAACTTGGATACATATAAAGCTAGACTTGTAGCAAAAGGTTTCACTCAAACTCAAGGGGTTGACTATGATGAAACTTTTTCGCCTGTGGCAATGCTAAAGTCTATTAGGATATTACTTGCCATTGCTGCTCATTATGATTATGAAATATGGCAAATGGATGTCAAGACCGCTTTCCTAAATGGACATCTTGAGGAAGATGTCTATATGGTTCAGCCTGAGGGTTTTGTTGATCCGAAATATCCCAAAAAGGTATGCAAGTTAAAGAAGTCAATCTACGGATTGAAACAAGCATCTAGAATGTGGAATCATCGTTTTAATGAGGAGGCCAAGAAATTTGGCTTCATTAAAAATGGTGATGAAGCTTGTGTATACAAGAAAGCTAGTGGGAGCACTATCATGTTCCTTGTACTATATGTGGATGATATATTGTTATTTGGAAATGATATTCCGGCAATGCAAGGTGTTAAAACTTGGTTAAGCAAATGCTTCTCCATTAAGGATCTTGGAGAAGCACAATACGTTTTGGGGATTGGGATCAACAGGGATAGATCCAAGAAACTGATAGGTTTGAATCAAAGTGCATACATTGAAAAAATCTTGAAAAGGTTCAAGATGGAGAACTCTAAGAAAGGTTTGGTACCTATTCAAAGAGGAACACTCCTTAGTTCATCTCAGTGCCCCACCACGAAAGATGAACAAGATAAAATGAAGAAGGTCTCATATGCGTCTGCCATTGGGTCAATCATGTATGCAATGATATGCACTAGACCGGATGTGTCATGCGCTCTTAGCCTGACAAGCAGATACCAGAATAACCCAGGAAACAGTCATTGGATTGCTGTTAAAAGTATATTGAAATACCTTAGGAGGACTAAGGATATGTTTCTAATATATGGGTCTGGTGAGGAGGAACTTGCTGTAAAAGGTTACGTGGACGCGAGTTTCCAAACTGATCGAGATGATTCTCGATCACAATCCGGTTATGTCTTCACGTTAAATGGAGGTGCGGTCTCTTGGAAGAGTTCAAAACAGGATGTTGTTGCTTTATCCACTACAGAATCGGAGTACATCGCCGCCTCATTGGCAGCTCAGGAAGCTGCATGGATGAAGAAATTCATCGACGACTTAGGAGTAGTCCCTTCCATTCAGGACCCTCTTGAGATCTTTTGTGATAACGAGGGTGCGATTGCTCAAATCAAGGAACCTCGTGCTCACCAAAAGACCCGTCACATTGAGCGGAGATTCAACTACATAAGGGATGAAGTTGAAAAAGGAAAGATATGTATTCGCAAAGTTCACACAGATCTTATCATAGCGGATCCACTCACGAAGCTCTTACATGGATCAAAACATACAGGACATGTTTGTGCATTAGGGCTTCGATATTCTAGTGATTGGTCATGATCTGTTTTAAGTATTGTAACGGAACGATATTGTTCAAACTCATTAATATAATTATGGCATTAACTTATTTTGAGTTATGTTCCTATTTTGCATATTTTATCCATGAATAAGTAATTATTCTAAATTCCGTAGTCGATCACATTTGCGGGAACAAGTGTGAGGTTTAGACTATTATGAACTTGGATTGGTATACATTCACGGGATGAATGTGGGGCAAGGTTGCAACCAAGGTTCATAGATATTTGTGGGATACAAATATTGGAAGACCCGCCCTCAAGATTTACTAAATGGAGCCTTAGTGGTTGATCACATGTAATCTTGAGTAAAGGCGAATATCATTGTATCCTCTGACCTGAGATACATATTGGGTTTGGATATCTACCGAGTATCGTGCCTTGATTCTTTCCTTCGCTATTCTGAAATATGGTAGTTCACAAGGAAGAGCTCAGGCATAATGCAAGGTACGTATTTAGGATGTATGTAGTCAAGATGGAATTTGTCCCTCTTATTCGTTGAGAGTCAGATGTCTAAGGCCTGATAAAGTTAAATCTATAAGAGAGTGATCACTCTGTATCTCTTGGATTTAACATGACATCTAGGACGAAAGGATATTATGAAAGATTCACCTATTCATATTCGAGATGGGAACTCGAAAGGGATGATGTTATTGAATGGCACAAAGTCATAACATGTTGGGAGTGATGGACGGTCGTTAGGTGGTATCCATCGCTTGCATTAATTTCTTATGTTTCTCGTGCAAGTGGGAGATTGAAAGTTTTTCGTATGCCCGAGAGATATATTAAATTTTAATGTGGCTAACATGTTATGATCCAAGTCGGGTCATACCCAATAACAAGCTTATCGACACCTCATTCGTATTTGATCTTAACGATTGGATCATTGATCGAATACGCGACACTTGAACTTTAAGAAAAATGGTTTTCTGAAATATTGCTTGATGTGTACATATATATGTATGAATTATGGAATGATTTATATAATATGGATTTAATTATTTATAGGTTAAATAATTAATAAATAATGTTACATTCTTTTATAAAATAGGTTTTATAAATAATGTACACATAATAAATAAAATGGTAGTTTTATAAAATGTATTTTATAAAATCTCATTTTATAAAAGAAAACCATTTTATTTAAAACTTGCAAGTGGCATTGGTAGTAGGAGTAAGCATGTCATTTGACTTGTCTTTTACTTGGTTTCTTCCATTCAAAATTGCATTTAACCAAGGCATTATGGGAGACCACCAACACATGCATTTTACACATCAAAGCAAGCAAAAATTCTGCACAAAACACTCTCAAAAACTGCTGTAAAACCGTGGGGTTTGAGCATTCAAAGGGGGTTCATTTTTAATTTTTTGCAAGCCACATTCAAGTGTAATTAAATCCTAACCATAGCTAGGGTGTTGGTGCACAAGTTTGGGGTATAACTACTTGAGGTTTCATCCATTTGAAGCTCTATTCTTCATCATCATCTTCATCACTCTCTACTAAGCTTGGAATAGGTATAAACTTCTTTCTTGCTTGTAGTTTGTAAGTATGTTTCACAACTTGATCCTAATTGGGATTTAACTTTAGATGGTTAAAGTTTAACAAGTCCAAAATTGGTAATTACTTGCTTCCGCTTTAATTTGTTTCTTAAAATGGTTTAAGTATTATATGTACTTGTTAAATCCCAACAAAACGATCCACAATCACCCAGATCATGTCGTGTCCTTTCTGGGTTCGGGGTAACTTGGTTACAAAATCCATCGTTATATGATCCCACTTCCACTGAGGAATTTCTAACTGTTTTAGAGATCCATACGGTTTATGATGTTCTACCTTAACTTGCGCACAAATATGACATTTTTCGACAAAATTTGCAGCATCTGTCTTCATTGTCGGCCACCAATACAATGTTTTCAAGTCTCTATACATCTTTGTACTACCTGGATGCACTGATAATCTCGATTTATGCGCTTCAGTAAGGATTAAATCTCTCAAATCTCCAAGCATAGGCACCCAAATTCGATCTTTATAGGTTTTTAATCCTCTAGAATCATTGCATAGGTCAAATTTTCTTTTAGTCATTTGTTCAGTCTTTAGGTTTTCGTCATTCAAAGCTACTAACTGAACGGTTTTCAATCGATCAATCAAGTCTGAAACTATTTCAATTCTCATAAATCTAACATTTTCGACTATTTTCTTGCGACTCAGAGCATCTGCGACCACATTTGCTTTACCCGGATGGTATTTAATCTCACAGTCATAGTCTTTAATCAATTCTAAACATCGACGTTGACGCATATTTAATTCTTTCTGCGAAAATATATATTGAAGACTCTTATGATCTGTATAGATTTCACAATGTGTACCATACAAATAATGTCTCTAAAGCTTCAAAGCAAACACAACTGCAGTTAACTCTAAATCGTGAGTAGGGTAGTTTCGTTCATGATTCTTCAACTGTCATGAAGCATATGCTATAACCTTATTTATCTGCATCAAAACACAACCCAGACCTGCACGTGACGCATCGAAGTAAACCACAAAATCTTCTGTTCCCTCTGGTAAAGCTAAAACCGGCGCTTGACATAACAACTGCTTAAGGGTCTGAAAAGCCTTTTCTTGTTCATCAGTCCATCGAAAGGCTACATCTTTTCTGGTTAACTTATTTAATGGACCTGCTATTTTAGAAAAGTCTTTGATAAACCGGCGGTAATAACCTGCTAAACCCAGAAAACTTTTAATTTCTGTTGGCGTTTTCGGCGAGTTCCAGTTCATTACAGCTTCTATCTTAGACTGATATACTTTAATACCCTGTTCACAAATCACATGACCCAGAAAATGTACTTCCCGCAACCAAAATTCACACTTAGAAAACTTACCGTACAACTGTTCCTGTTTCAAAAGTTCTAACACCAATCTCAGATGTGTAGCATGATCTTTCTCGATTTTTGAATATATCAAGATATCATCTATGAAGACAATCACAAACTTGTCAAGATATTGACGACACACCCTGTTCATTAAATCCATAAACACTGCTGGTGCGTTTGTTAACCCGAATGGCATAACTAAAAATTCATAATGACCATATCTAGTTCTAAACGCTATTTTCGGTATATCACTCTCTGCAACACGTACCTGGTGATACCCTGAACGTAAATCAATCTTTGAAAAGTAGGAAGCACCCTGTAACTGATCAAATAAGTCATCTATTCTTGGTAACGGATACTTATTCTTGATTGTTCTCTTGTTTAAATCACGATAATCTATACACATACGAAGCGACCCATCTTTCTTTTTCACAAACAACACAGGAGCACCCCACGGTGAAGAACTTGGTCGGATAAACCCCTTATCTAACAATTCCTGAATCTGAGACATCATTTCTCAGATTTCTGATGGAGCTAATCTGTAAGGAGCTTTTGCAACTGGTGTAGCACCTGGAACCAAATCGATTTTATACTTTACTTCACGTACTGGAGGTAATCCTGGTAAATCTTCTGGAAATACTTCTGGAAATTCTAACACAACGGGAATATCGGTCACCTGCTTCTTCTCTTTCTTAACGTCAATCACTTAGGCTAAGAATGAATCACACCCTTTCGTTATTGCCTTCTGAGCTTTCATTAGGGAAACCATAGGGAAGTTAAATCCACTGCGCTCTCCCCTAGCTATCACTCGGGATCCGTCGGCCAAACAGAAAGAAATCATTTTCTTATAACACTTAATATTAGCCCTATTAGCTCTTAACCAATTCATACCTATGACTACATCAAAGCTAGGTATAGGCATCAACAAACAGGTTAAAGGGAAGGAATGGCCGTCAATTTCGATGGTAATTCCAGACACAGATGATGTGCATGGAACCATTTTACCATCAGCTACTTCTATTCCCAAAGGCTCATCTAACATCCTAACAGACAACTTCAACTTATCACAGAAGCCTAAGGACATAAAAGATCAATTCGCTCCAGAATCAAATAACACACGAGCTGGCAAGGAATTAACCAAGAACATACCGGTAATGACGTCATCGGTAGCGGTTGCAGCGTCTACCGTCATCTGAAACACCCTTGAATCTGCAGTTGGAGGATTCTTCCTCTTCTGCCCGGCAAAAGAAGCAGAAGATCCCCCGGAAGTAACTGACCTCGCCCCTGACCCTGCCCCAGAACCGGCTCTTGACGCAGATGGACAATCCGCCGATCTATGACCTTCCTTATGGCAACTCCAACAAACATTTGACTTAAAAGAACAATACGACTTCCAACATATTTTACATTACAAATCCTCCGATATGCAGTTTTATTTTTGACACAAATATGCATACTCAAGATCTTGCTTAAATTCAACATGTTGCAGCGGAAGCTTTTAGTTATCACCTGAGAATAAACATGCTTAAAACGTCAACATAAGGTTGATGAGATATAGGTTTAATGCCGGCAGCGTTATAAATATAGACCACAAGATTTCATATATAAACATTTTAATAAAAATATTCTAAGTTGTTGAGCACTTGATAACCATACTTAACATTTAATCAACGTCGCATATTCCCTTTATTATGAAATCTTACTACACCGTACCAAGTGTAGTCACCGAAACGAAGTACTGTGCAACCGTTGAATACTGGTCGTCCAGTCCGGTTGCGGTTGTCAGGCCCGATAGATCTATCAACATGATTCGCGTTTACAATACCTCATGTAAATAGTAGTTACCAAGTTACAGGGAAGTATGCCAGTGGTATAACTCAACGTAGAATATATATTTTTAATCACTTGTGTCCATAATGTAAATCATAAAATGCATGTATTCTCATCCCGAAATATTTAGAGTTTAAAAGTGGGACTATATACTCACTTTTGCCTTGAAGGTATTTAACACGACTTGGTCTCTGATAGATATCACGAACTTAACCATATATATAATATATCAACATATTTTCTTTTTAAGTAATCGTTACATATATATATACTTTTAATACTTTTAATATTTTCTTAGTCCGTAGTTAGCAGTCCGATGTTAGTGGTCCACAATTAGTTGCTTAAATAAAAAAAATAAAGATCCCATCGTATTCGTATTGATCAGAATTAATCTCGACCCATGGTACCATATTGTCAAATGACGTGTTGCGTACATAAAGTACCGTGTTGTCAAATGACGTGTTGCGTACAATCATGAGGTCTTATGATTAATCTTCTCGTGTTGTTTACGGGTGGTCCTGAAATATATAAAATCAAATCATAAGTAATTATATATAAAATATCATATTAATTAGGAAAGATATGATTAATTTACTTTTTCTCCAATTATTTTCGTAGCTAAACTAGCTTCGGATACCCAATCTTGTTTTAGTCGTAGTGTCTTCATTACAACTCCGTTTTTGTTGGTTCAACTTGCCACTTCCTTGGATCGAGTCAAATTTTAAGAATATGAACTGATAATACCTTAGTTTGTATTCGAAATCACAGGTTATAGGTCAAACTTTGGTGAAACTTATGAAAGTGATCATTTTCCATCATAAAAACAACATTTAATGATCATTTTTCTAAAAATACTTACACTTTGAGTTAAACCATGAAATTTTTATGTGTTAACATATTCATAAGAAATATCATTTTTCCAGAACATGAACTTCCAATTCAAAGTTCAAGATAGTTTTTATTTATCCAACCCAAAACAGCCCCCGGTTGCACTCCAACGACGTAGATTCAGTTTTTAAGGTGTTCTTTGTAAAACCAAGTTATATCTTGTTAAGTTAGCATATCATTATGATATATTACAGGTCTTGAAGTGTTTTAAAAGTCAAGTTAGAAGGATCTATTTAGTTTACGAACAAGTTTGAAATCATTCAAACTATGTTCTTGTTGTTAAAATTTTATACCACAAAATAAGATAGCTATATGAATATGAATTGAATAAGATTATGAACAAGGTTACTACCTCAAGTTACTTGGACAAAGTTACTGCAAAAGATAAGAAATAATCTTGGAATCAAAGAGTGGTGGAGTTAGATCAAAAGGTTGGAAGTAAACTTCTTCAAATTGGTGGTTATTTTGATATGTTCTTGAAAGAGTTTTCTTATGGTGTTTAAGGCTTGTAATTGAAGCTAAATGATGGGAAAAATGCTTGGAGATGATCAAGTATGAAGTTTGGAGTATTTTGAGAGAGAAATGAGGGTGTAGGCATGAGAAAATGGAGTGAAGAAATGGTGTTCATTCATAAAAACGTTTTTAGTTTATAAAGAAAGAAAAGGATTCCTAATTTTGTTTTCTTACTAATAATTCATGCTACTTGATAAATCCTAGTTACCTCATATCTAGGGCAGTAATAATGTTGATTAGGATGTTGATTTGATGTGTATATACCAATAGTAAATACGTATAGAAGCTGGGTATGATACGGGTACATATACCCTAGGTATACGTATATAAATCTTGAGGAAACGGAACGAGAATTCAAATATAGCTATCTTTTGTGAATATACTTATATTATTTTATGTATTTAAGTTCTTAAAAAGTGATTAAATACATTATATATACGATACATGTATAAGCATTATAGGTTATAAGTATATATATATCAAAGAATGTTACGTATAGTTATCGTTTTGAAAACTTAAGTTAGTAGTTTCAAAATATACTTATAACTCATTGTCATTAGTACACAATGAGATGTTAAACCATCCTTAGATCATGTTAAATATATATAAATACATATATATACACAAACGTATAATTATCGTATGTTATATAGTTCGTGATATCATCGGTCAAATTGTACGGTTAAATGTTGTGTAAAACTCTTTTCTAAAACACAAGTCTCAACAATTTGGATTGCTTATCATGTTGGTAAGGTTTAATTTATATAAATATTAATCTCATAAGTATAAAATGATCGGAAAAATCCGAGTCGTTACATTATTATTATTATTATTATTATTAAATAAAAGTATTATTATTAACAATATCATTATTATTATTAATAATATCATTTTTACTAATATTAACATAGTATAATTAGAACTATTATTTTGATAAACAAATAAAATACATAAATATATATATTTAACACATATAACATAACAAAATTTAATATTTTTATATACAAAATGAGCATATAAAACATATATATATTATTAATATAAAAATGATATAACGAATACATTTATATATATATATATATATATGTGTTCAATTACAACTATGAATATTAATAAAAATACAAATGATATAGGTTCGTGAATCCGAGGCCAACCCGGCATCATTCAATATCGTCATATGTATTTTTAGTATAAAATACAGTACGGTGAGTTCATTTGATTCCCTTTTACTCTTTACATTTTTGGGACTGAGAATACATGCGCTGTTTTTACAACTGCTTTAATAAATGCTTTGAAATATATTTTTGAACTGCGAATGCATGAAATGCTTTTATAAATATTTGACGAAATAGACACAAGTACTTAAAAACATTCTACGAATGAGTTATTATGAGTACACCGGATATCACCCCTTTAAGTCTGGTAATCTAAGAATTAGGGAACAGACACCCTAATTGACGTGAATCCTAAAGATATATCTATGGGCACTAACCAGCCCCAGTCAGAGAATTTGAACTGCTTTAGTACTTCGAAATAGGTATACAACCGCCAGCTTTAAAAGATATGATCTATTTGTGTGGTGTACACAACCATCATATTTAAAAGAGTGGCCTGATTGTATGTGTTTGCATGACCGTGCGAAATGCCGGTATGCGGGGGATATTCTATATGCATCTTGTTAAGGTCGATTACCAGGTGTTTGTAGTTTGTATGAATGACTTTTATCTTTATGCCGTGCGAAATGCCTGATATGTGATTATGTTTATTAAAGATATTAAAAATTGCGAGGCAACCTACGGGGGAGAAAAGGATACGAACCTACTCTGCTAAGTATTATGAAAAATGGTTTCGTACACTAGAAAGGTGTACTGTATTTAAAAGATATCGCATGTACATTACATGTGGGTATAGGATTCGGGCCCATTTTGTAGTGGCCCGAACTTTTCCATGTTTATATATATTAATTAAGATTGATATTTACATGATTAAATGTTTCCAACATGTTAAGCAATCAAACTTGTTAAGACTTGATTAATTGAAATATGTTTCATATAGACAATTGACCACCCAAGTTGACCGGTGATTCACGAACGTTAAAACTTGTAAAAACTATATGATGACATATATATGGATATATATATATATAGTTAACATGATACTATGATAAGTAAACATATCATTAAGTATATTAACAATGAACTACATATGTAAAAACAAGACTACTAACTTAATGATTTTTAAACGAGACATATATGTAACGATTATCGTTGTAAAGACATTTAATGTATATATATCATATTAAGAGATATTCATACATGATAATATCATGATAATATAATAATTTAAAATCTCATTTGATATTATAAGCATTGGGTTAACAACATTTAACAAGATCGTTAACCTAAAGGTTTCAAAACAACACTTACATGTAACGACTAACGATGACTTAACGACTCAGTTAAAATGTATATTCATGTAGTGTTTTAATATGTATTTATACACTTTTGAAAGAATTCAATACACTTATCAAAATACTTCTACTTAACAAAAATGCTTACAATTACATCCTCGTTCAGTTTCATCAACAATTCTACTCGTATGCACCCGTATTCGTACTCGTACAATACACAGCTTTTAGATGTATGTACTATTGGTATATACACTCCAATGATCAGCTCTTAGCAGCCCATGTGAGTCACCTAACACATGTGGGAACCATAATTTGGCAACTAGCATGAAATATCTCATAAAATTACAAAAATATGAGTAATCATTCATGACTTATTTACATGAAAACAAAATTACATATCCTTTATATCTAATCCATACACCAACGACCAAAAACACCTACAAACACTTTCATTCTTCAATTTTCTTCATCTAATTGATCTCTCTCAAGTTCTATATTCAAGTTCTAAGTATTCTTCATAAATTCTACAAGTTCTAGTTACATAAAATCAAGAATACTTTCAAGTTTGCTAGCTCACTTCCAATCTTGTAAGGTGATCATCCAACCTCAAGAAATCTTTGTTTCTTATAGTAGGTTATCATTATAATACAAGGTAATAATCATATTCAAACTTTGGTTCAATTTCTATAACTATAACAATCTTATTTCAAGTGATGATCTTACTTGAACTTGTTTTCGTGTCATGATTCTGCTTCAAGAACTTCGAGCCATCCAAGGATCCGTTGAAACTAGATCCATTTTTCCCTTTTCCAGTAGGTTTATCCAAGGAACTTAAGGTAGTAATTATGTTCATAACATCATTCGATTCATACATATAAAGCTATCTTATTCGAAGGTTTAAACTTGTAATCACTAGAACATAGTTTAGTTAATTCTAAACTTGTTCGCAAACAAAAGTTAATCCTTATAACTTGACTTGACTTTTAAAATCAACTAAACACATGTTCTATATCTATATGATATGCTAACTTAATGATTTAAAACTTGGAAACACGAAAAATACCGTAAAACCGGATTTACGCCGTCGTAGTAACACCGCGGGCTGTTTTGGGTTAGTTAATTAAAAACTATGATAAACTTTGATTTAAAAGTTGTTACTCTGGGAAAATTATTTTTACTATGAACATGAAACTATATCCAAAAATTATGGTTAAACTCAAAGTGGAAGTATGTTTTCTAAAATGGTCATCTAGACGTCGTTCTTTCGACTGAAATGACTACCTTTACAAAAATGACTTGTAACTTATTTTTCCGACTATAAAGCTATACTTTATCTGTTTAGATTCATAAAATAGAGTTCAATATGAAACCATAGCAATTTGATTCACTCAAAACGGATTTAAAATGAAGAAGTTATGGGTAAAACAAGATTGGATAATTTTTCTCATTTTAGCTACGTGAAAATTGGTAACAAATCTATTCCAACCATAACTTAATCAACTTGTATTGTATATTATGTAATCTTGAGATACCATAGACACGTATACAATGTTTCGACCTATCATGTCGACACATCTATATATATTTCAGAACAACCATAGACACTCTATATGTGAATGTTGGAGTTAGCTATACAGGGTTGAGGTTGATTCCAAAATATATATAGTTTGAGTTGTGATCAATACTGAGATACATATACACTGGGTCGTGGATTGATTCAAGATAATATTTATCGATTTATTTCTGTACATCTAACTGTGGACAACTAGTTGTAGGTTACTAACGAGGACAGCTGACTTAGTAAACTTAAAACATCAAAATATATTAAAAGTGTTGTAAATATATTTTGAACATACTTTGATATATATGTATATATTGTTATAGGTTCGTAAATCAACCAGTGGCCAAGTCTTACTTCCCGACGAAGTAAAAATCTGTGAAAGTGAGTTATAGTCCCACTTTTAAAATCTAATATTTTTGGGATGAGAATACATGCAGGTTTTATAAATGATTTACAAAATAGACACAAGTACATGAAACTACATTCTATGGTTGAATTATCGAAATCGAATATGCCCTTTTTTATTAAGTCTGGTAATCTAAGAATTAGGGAACAGACACCCTAATTGACGCGAATCCTAAAGATAGATCTATTGGGCCTAACAAACCCCATCCAAAGTACCGGATGCTTTAGTACTTCGAAATTTATATCATATTCGAAGGGTGTCCCGGAATGATGGGGATATTATTATATATGCATCTTGTTAATGTCGGTTACCAGGTGTTCACCATATGAATGATTTTTATCTCTATGTATGGGATGTGTATTGAAATATGAAATCTTGTGGTCTATTATTATGATTTGATATATATAGGTTAAACCTATAACTCACCAACATTTTTGTTGACGTTTTAAGCATGTTTATTCTCAGGTGATTATTAAGAGCTTCCGCTGTCGCATACTTAAATAAGGACGAGATTTGGAGTCCATGCTTGTATGATATTGTGTAAAAACTGCATTCAAGAAACTTATTTTGTTGTAACATATTTGTATTGTAAACCATTATGTAATGGTCGTGTGTAAACAGGATATTTTAGATTATCATTATTTGATAATCTACGTAAAGCTTTTAAACCTTTATTGATGAAATAAAGGTTATGGTTTGTTTTAAAATGAATGCAGTCTTTGAAAAACGTCTCATATAGAGGTCAAAACCTCGAAACGAAATCAATTAATATGGAACGTTTTTAATCAATAAGAACTGGACATTTCAGTTGGTATCCGAGTGTTGGTCTTAGAGAACCAGAATTTTGCATTAGTGTGTCTTATCGAGTTTGTTAGGATGCATTAGTGAGTCTGGACTTCGACCGTGTTTACTTGAAAAATGATTGCTTAACAAATTTTGTTGGAAACTATATATTTTTAACATGTGAATATTATGTGATATATTAATCTCTTAACGCGTTTGATATTATGTGATAGATGTCTACCTCTAGAACAAGTCCCATTGACTCACCTAATAATAATGAAGAGTCAAATGTAAATGGGAATGATTCATGGACTGATTCACAAGTTCCCGAAGAGGAACCGGAAGAAGAGTCGGAACCGGAAGAAGAATCGGAACCGGAAGAAGAATCAGAACCGGATGAAGAAATAGAATCGGTGGGGGAAATAATAAAACGGTTAAGTAAAAGAAAATCCTCAACCAACCGACCAAGGTTAATTATGGTCAATGGTGTTTCCGCCAAGGAAGCAAAATATTGGGAGGATTACCAATTCTTCGATGAATCGGATTCCGAAGAATTCCGATGATGTTATAGAAATTACCCCAACTGAATTTAAAAAGGCAAAAGAAAATAATAAGGGAAAGGGCATAAAAATAGAGAAATCTAATTCCAACCCCGATGAACTTTATATGTATCGTCAACCCCCGAAGTCCTTAAGTTGTAACAATGACCCGGGAACCTCTAAACCACAAGGTTTTTCTAAACCAATGTGGAAAACGACGGCTCGTATTAGGGGAACATCATATATCCCTAGAAACTTGGCAAAACGAACCAAAACCGAAGAAGAAGAAACGAGCGAGTCGGAATAAGATAGTTGTATTCGTGTGGTGTAATATATGTAATATAGTGTGCTTATGCTTTATGATATATGTAAAAATTGCTTGTATTAATAAGTTTTTTTTTATGAATCTAACTCTTGTCTATTTTACAGTTTAAAAATACAAAATGGATAGACAACCCAATATTTTAAGAGACCTACCCGGAGACATGATTGATGAAATCTTGTCTAGAGTCGGTCAGAATTCCTCGGCACAACTATTTAAGGCGAGATCAGTTTGTAAGACATTCGAAGAACGTTCCAAGAATGCCTTGGTTTATAAAAGGCTTTCGTTCGAAAGATGGGGGATATCACATTGGGAAATCCATATGTTACGATGTGTTTACTTTGACGCATATATTGCGAGGAACCCAAATGCTATTTTACGCAACGGGTTAAGAAATTATTTTGACTCAATATATCCGAATATAGGACTTTGTGATTTAGAAAAAGCGGCTAACATGCAACATAAAGAAGCATGTTATGCTTACGGGTTAGTAATGTTCGCTTCTCACCAAAGTGAGAACAAGAACATCGGGCTACAACTATTAAACAAAACGTTCCCACAAGTGACGGAGTCGGTAATTGGGGTAAGAAATGAGGTTTTTAGATTGTTACAGGACTGTTGGACATTACGTAACCCTCGTCCCTTTGACGACGTTACAACACGATGTCTTATCAACGGCCATAACGGTTATGTTCCACAAGACCAAGGATGGGAAGTAATCCTAGTAAAACATGAATGCATGACTTGTTTCTGGACGTATGAATTACGTGTCTTTATTGCCTTTGCTGAACGACTTGTGTACTAGCTAGAATTATCTTCACAACTATCTTGTATCAAAGTTATTGTGTGCTATATTTCATGCTTTATGTAAAATAAGCGGTATTGTAAGTTTGTAAAATATTGCATAAAAGTTTGAACGCGAAATATTATTATAATCAGTTTTTCATATAGAATTGTAGTAGTTGAATTGTATATTAGCTACTAAGTATGAACTTAACGGGTAGGTACTACCCGAATTTAAACTTATAAAATGCTAATATGAAGAAAAAGCTTTTATAAATGAGTTCATATTATGCTACGAAATACTATTAACTACTCTTAATATTCTGTATGATTAACTTGTTCCATTTGATTATTTTGAAGGAAATGGCACCGACTACTCGTCACACTGTGAATATGAATGAAGAGGAATTCCGTACTTTTCTAGCTTCAAACATAGCCGCAGTACAGGCTGCGCTACATACCAACAATAACCTTGGATCTAGCAGTACAGGAAATCGTGTAGGATGCACCTATAAAGAATTCACTGCCTGCAAATCTTTGGAATTTGATGGAACCGAAGGACCGATCGGATTGAAACGGTGGACCGAGAAGGTCGAATCGGTGTTTGCCATAAGTAAGTGTACTAAAGAGGACAAAGTGAAGTACGCTACGCATACCTTCACAGGTTCTGCGTTAACATGGTGGAATACCTATCTAGAGCAAGTGGGACAAGATGATGCGTACGCACTACCGTGGTCAGCATTCAAGCACTTGATGAACGAGAAGTACCGTCCCAGAACCGAGGTCAATAAGCTCAAGACAGAACTTAGAGGGTTACGAACCCAAGGATTTGATATTACCACGTACGAAAGACGATTCACAGAATTGTGCCTATTGTGTCCGGGAGCGTTTGAAGATGAGGAAGAGAAGATCGACACGTTTGTGAAAGGATTACCGGAAAGAATCTAAGAAGATATAAGTTCACACGAGCCTGCCTCCATACAACAGGCATGTAGAATGGCTCACAAACTAGTGAACCAGATAGAAGAAAGAATTAAAGAACAGACTACTGAAGAGGCCAATGTGAAGCAAGTCAAAAGAAAGTGGGAGGAAAACGGTGATAAGAATCACCAATACAACAACAATAGCAATTACAACAATAATCGCAACAATTATCCCAACAATCGCAACATCAATCGCAACTACAACAAACGGCCCAACAACAACAACAACAACAACAACAACAACAACAACAACAACAACAACAACAACAACAACAACAACAACAACAACAACAACAACAACAACAGCAACTACAACAACAGCAACTACAACAATCATCCCAACAACAATAATCACCGCAACAACAACAACAATCAGAAGCAGCTATGCCAAAGGTGTGAAAAGTATCACTCGGGGTTCTGCACCAAATTTTGCAACAAGTGTAAAAGAAATGGTCATAGCGCGGCGAAGTGTGAGGTCTACGGACCATGGGTTAATAGAACGAAAGGAACAAATGGTGTCGGAACGAGTAATGGCAGAGCAAGTAGTGTCGGAGCAACTTATGCCAATGTAGTTTGTTATAAATGTGGAAAACCGGGCCACATTATTAGAAATTGCCCGAACCAGGAGAACACGAATGGAAAAGGCCGCGGAAGAGTTTTCAATATTAATGCGGCAGAGGTACAGAAAGACCCGAAGCTTGTTACGGGTACGTTTCTTATTGACAATAAATCTGCTTACGTTTTATTTGATTCGGGTGCGGATAGAAGCTATATGAGTAGATATTTTTGTGCTAAATTAAGTTGTCCATTGACGCCTTTGGATAGTAAATTTTTACTTGAATTAGCAAATGGTAAATTAATTTCAGCAGATAATATATGTCGGAATCGAGAAATTAAACTGGTTAGCGAAACATTTAAGATTGATTTGATACCAGTAGAGTTAGGGAGTTTTGATGTGATAATCGGTATGGACTGGTTGAAAGAAGTGAAAGCAGAGATCGTTTGTTACAAAAATGCAATTCGTATTATACGAGAAAAAGGAAAACCCTTAATGGTGTACGAAGAAAAGGGCAACATGAAGCTACATCTTATTAGTAATTTGAAGGCACAAAATCTAATAAGAAAAGGTTGCTATGCTGTTCTAGCACACGTCGAGAAAGTACAAACTGAAAAAAAGAGCATCAATGATGTTCCCATTGCAAAAGAATTTCCCGATGTATTTTTGAAAGAATTACCGGGATTACCCCCACATCGATCCGTTGAATTTCAAATAGATCTTGTACCAGGAGCTGCACCAATAGCTCGTGCTCCTTACAGACTCGCACCCAGCGAGATGAAAGAACTGCAAAGCCAATTACAAGAACTTTTAGAGCGTGGTTTCATTCGACCAAGCACATCACCGTGGGGAGCTTCTGTTTTGTTTGTCAAGAAGAAAGATGGTACATTCAGGTTGTGTATCGACTACCGAGAGTTGAAAAAACTTACCATCAAGAACCGCTACCCACTACCGAGAATCGACGACTTATTTGATCAACTACAAGGCTCGTCTGTTTATTCAAAGATTGACTTACGTTCCGGGTATCATCAAATGCGGGTGAAAGAAGATGATATTCCAAAGACTGCTTTCAGAACACGTTACGGTCATTACGAGTTTATGGTCATGCCGTTTGGTTTAACTAACGCACCAGCTGTGTTCATGGACCTTATAAACCGAGTGTGTGGACCATACCTTGAAAAGTTTGTCATTGTTTTCATTGATGACATACTTATTTACTCAAAGAATGACCAAGAACACGGTGAACATTTGAGAAAGGTGTTAGAAGTATTGAGGAAGGAAGAATTGTAAGCTAAGTTTTCAAAGTGTGCATTTTGGTTGGAAGAAGTTCAATTCCTCGGTCACATAGTGAACAAAGAAGGTATTAAAGTGGATCCGGCAAAGATAGAAACTGTTGACAAGTGGGAAACCCAGAAAACTCCGAAATACATACGCCAGTTTTTAGGACTAGCTGGTTACTACAGAAGGTTCATCCAAGACTTTTCCAGAATAGCAAAACCCTTGACTGCATTAACGCATAAAGGGAAGAAATTTGAATGGAATGATGAACAAGAGAAAGCGTTTCAGTTATTGAAGAAAAAGCTAACTACGGCACCTATATTGTCATTGCCTGAAGGGAATGATGATTTTGTGATTTATTGTGACACATCAAAGCAAGGTCTCGGTTGTTTATTAATGCAACGAACGAAGGTGATTGCTTATGCGTCTAGACAATTGAAGATTCACGAACAAAATTATACGACGCATGATTTGGAATTAGGCGCGGTTGTTTTTGCATTAAAGACTTGGAGGCACTACTTATATGGGGTCAAAAGTATTATATATACCGACCACAAAAGTCTTCAACACATATTTAATCAGAAACAACTGAATATGAGGCAGCGTAGGTGGATTGAATTATTGAATGATTATGACTTTGAGATTCGTTACCACCTGGGGAAGGCAAATGTGGTAGCCGATGCCTTGAGCAGGAAGGACAGAGAACCCATTCGAGTAAAATCTATGAATATAATGATTATAATAACCTTACTACTCAAATAAAGAAGGCACAACAAGGAGTTTTAAAAGAGAGAAATTTAAAGGATGAAATACCCAAAGGATCGGAGAAGCATCTTAATATTCGGGAAGACGGAACCCGGTATAGAGCTGAAAGGATTTGGGTACCAAAATTTGGAGATATGAGAGAAATGGTACTTAGAGAAGCTCATAAAACCAGATACTCAATACATCCTGGAACGGGGAAGATGTACAAGGATCTCAAGAAACATTTTTGGTGGCCGGGTATGAAAGCCGATGTTGCTAAATACGTAGGAGAATGTTTGACGTGTTCTAAGGTCAAAGCTGAGCATCAGAAACCATCAGGTCTACTTCAACAACCCGAAATCCCGGAATGCAAATGGGAAAACATTACCATGGATTTCATCACTAAATTGCCAAGGACTGCAAGTGGTTTTGATACTATTTGGGTAATAGTTGATCGTCTCACCAAATCAGCACACTTCCTGCCAATAAGAGAAGATGACAAGATGGAGAAGTTAGCACGACTGTATTTGAAGAAAGTCATCTCCAGACATGGAATACCAATCTCTATTATCTCTGATAAGGATGGCAGATTTATTTCAAGATTCTGGCAGACATTACAGCAAGCATTAGGAACTCGTCTAGACATAAGTACTGCCTATCATCCACAAACTGATGGACAGAGCGAAAGGACGATACAAATGCTTGAAGACATGCTACGAGCATGTGTTATTGATTTCGGAAACAGTTGGGATCGACATCTACCGTTAGCAGAATTTTCCTACAACAATAGCTACCATTCAAGCATTGAGATGGCGCCGTTTTAAGCACTTTATGGTAGAAAGTGCAGGTCTCCGATTTGTTGGAGTGAAGTGGGGGATAGATAGATTACGGGTCCGGAGATTATACAAGAAACTACCGAGAAGATCATCCAAATTCAACAACGGTTGAAAACCGCCCAAAGTCGACAAAAGAGCTACGCTGACATTAAAAGAAAAGATATAGAATTTGAAATTGGAGAGATGGTCATGCTTAAAGTTGCACCTTGGAAAGGCGTTGTTCGATTTGGTAAATGAGGGAAATTAAATCCAAGGTATATTGGACCATTCAAGATTATTGATCGTGTCGGACCAGTAGCTTACCGACTTGAGTTACCTCAACAACTCGCGGCTGTACATAACACTTTCCACGTCTCGAATTTGAAGAAATGTTTTGCTAAAGAAGATCTCACTATTCCGTTAGATGAAATCCAAATCAACGAAAAACTTCAATTCATCGAAGAACCCGTCGAAATAATGGATCGTGAGGTTAAAAGACTTAAGTAAAACAAGATACCAATTGTTAAGGTTCGATGGAATGCTCGTAGAGGACCCGAGTTCACCTGGGAGCATGAAGATCAGATGAAGAAGAAATACCCGCATTTATTTCCAGAAGATACGTCAACACCTCCAACTGCTTAAAATTTCGGGACAAAATTTATTTAACGGGTAGGTACTGTAGTGACCCGAACTTTTTCATGTTTATATATATTAATTGAGATTTATATTTACATGATTAAATGTTTCCAACATGTTAAGCAATCAAACTTGTTAAGACTTGATTAATTGAAATATGTTTCATATAGACAATTGACCACCCAAGTTGACCGGTGATTCACGAACGTTAAAACTTGTAAAAACTATATGATGACATATATATGGATATATATATAGTTAACATGATACTATGATAAGTAAACATATCATTAAGTATATTAACAATGAACTGCATATGTAAAAACAAGACTACTAACTTAATGATTTTTAAACGAGACATATATGTAACGATTATCGTTGTAAAGACATTTAATGTATATATATCATATTAAGAGATATTCATACATGATAATATCATGATAATATAATAATTTAAAATCTCATTTGATATTATAAGCATTGGGTTAACAACATTTAACAAGATCGTTAACCTAAAGGTTTCAAAACAACACTTACATGTAACGACTAACGATGACTTAACGACTCAGTTAAAATGTATATACATGTAGTGTTTTAATATGTATTTATACACTTTTTAAAGACTTAAATACACTTATCAAAATACTTCTACTTAACAAAAATGCTTACAATTACATCCTCGTTCAGTTTCATCAACAATTCTACTCGTATGCACCCGTATTCGTACTCGTACAATACACAGCTTTTAGATGTATGTACTATTGGTATATACACTCCAATGATCAGCTATTAACAGCCCATGTGAGTCACCTAACACATGTGGGAACCATCATTTGGCAACTAGCATGAAATATCTCATAAAATTACAAAAATATGAGTAATCATTCATGACTTATTTACATGAAAACAAAATTACATATCCTTTATATCTAATCCATACACCAACGACCAAAAACACCTACAAAAACTTTCATTCTTCAATTTTTTTCATCTAATTGATCTCTCTCAAGTTCTATCTTCAAGTTCTAAGTGTTCATCATAAATTCTACAAGTTCTAGTTACAGAAAATCAAGAATACTTTCAAGTTTGCTAGCTCACTTCCAATCTTGTAAGGTGATCATCCAACCTCAAGAAATCTTTGTTTCTTACAGTAGGTTATCATTCTAATACAAGGTAATAATCATATTCAAACTTTGGTTCAATTTCTATAACTATAACAATCTTATTTCAAGTGATGATCTTACTTGAACTTGTTTTCGTGTCATGATTCTGCTTCAAGAACTTCGAGCCATCCAAGGATCCATTGAAGCTAGATCCATTTTTCTCTTTTCCAGTAGGTTTATCCAAGGAACTTAAGGTAGTAATGATGTTCATAACATCATTCGATTCAAACATATAAAGCTATCTTATTCGAAGGTTTAAACTTGTAATCACTAGAACATAGTTTAGTTAATTCTAAACTTGTTCACAAACAAAAGTTAATCCTTCTAACTTGACTTTTAAAATCAACTAAACACATGTTCTATATCTATATGATATGCTAATTTAATGATTTAAAACCTGGAAACACGAAAAACACCGTAAAACCGGATTTACGCCGTCGTAGTAACACCGCGGGCTGTTTTGGGTTAGTTAATTAAAAACTATGATAAACTTTGATTTAAAAGTTGTTATTCTGGGAAAATGATTTTTATTATGAACATGAAACTATATCCAAAAATTATGGATAAACTCAAAGTGGAAGTATGTTTTCTAAAATGGTCATCTAGACGTCGTTCTTTCGACTGAAATGACTATCTTTACAAAAATGACTTGTAACTTATTTTTCCGACTATAAACCTATACTTTTTCTGTTTAGATTCATAAAATAGAGTTCAATATGAAACCATAGCAATTTGATTCACTCAAAACAGATTTAAAATGAAGAAGTTATGGGTAAAACAAGATTGGATAATTTTTCTCATTTTAGCTACGTGAAAATTGGTAACAAATCTATTCCAACCATAACTTAATCAACTTGTATTGTATATTATGTAATCTTGAGATACCATAGACACGTATACAATGTTTCGACCTATCATGTCGACACATCTATATATATTTCAGAACAACCATAGACACTCTATATGTGAATGTTGGAGTTAGCTATACAGGGTTGAGGTTGATTCCAAAATATATATAGTTTGAGTTGTGATCAATACTGAGATACATATACACTGGGTCGTGGATTGATTCAAGATAATATTTATCGATTTATTTCTGTACATCTAACTGTGGACAACTAGTTGTAGGTTACTAACGAGGACAGCTGACTTAGTAAACTTAAAACATCAAAATATATTAAAAGTGTTGTAAATATATTTTGAACATACTTTGATATATATGTATATATTGTTATAGGTTCGTGAATCAACCAGTGGCCAAGTCTTACTTCCCGACGAAGTAAAAATCTGTGAAAGTGAGTTATAGTCCCACTTTTAAAATCTAATATTTTTGGGATGAGAATACATGCAGGTTTTATAAATGATTTACAAAATAGACACAAGTACATGAAACTACATTCTATGGTTGAATTATCGAAATCGAATATGCCCTTTTTTATTAAGTCTGGTAATCTAAGAATTAGGGAACAGACACCCTAATTGACGCGAATCCTAAAGATAGATCTATTGGGCCTAACAAACCCCATCCAAAGTACCGGATGCTTTAGTACTTCGAAATTTATATCATATCCGAAGGGTGTCCCGGAATGATGGGGGATATTATTATATATGCATCTTGTTAATGTCGGTTACCAGGTGTTCACCATATGAATGATTTTTATCTCTATGTATGGGATGTGTATTGAAATATGAAATCTTGTGGTCTATTATTATGATTTGATATATATAGGTTAAACCTATAACTCACCAACATTTTTGTTGACGTTTTAAGCATGTTTATTCTCAGGTGATTATTAAGAGCTTCCGCTGTCGTATACTTAAATAAGGACGAGATTTGGAGTCCATGATTGTATGATATTGTGTAAAAACTGCATTCAAGAAACTTATTTTGTTGTAACATATTTTTATTGTAAACCATTATGTAATGGTCGTGTGTAAACAGGATATTTTAGATTATCATTATTTGATAATCTACGTAAAGCTTTTAAACCTTTATTGATGAAATAAAAGTTATGTTTTGTTTTAAAATGAATGCAGTCTTTGAAAAACGTCTCATATAGAGGTCAAAACCTCGCAACGAAATCAATTAATATGGAACGTTTTTAATCAATAAGAACGGGACATTTCACATTTGTACCATGCACATTTAAATCTTGTGGTCTATCAAAAGTACTGAATTTTATTGTTTACGATAAACCTATGAACTCACCAACCTTTTGGTTGACACTTGAAAGCATGTTGATTCTTAGGTATGAAAGACATCTTCCGCTATGCATTTGCTCATTTTAGAGATATTACTTGGAGTCATTCATGACATATGTCAAAAGACATTGCATTCGAGTCATTGAGTTCATCAAGATTATTATTAAGTCAATTATAGTTGGATATATTATAAAATGGTATGCATGCCGTCAACTTTCGATGTAAAGCAAGTTTGTCTTTTAAAAACGAATGCAATGTTTGTAAAATGTATCATATAGAGGTCACATACCTCGCGATGTAATTAACTATTGTGAATAGTTTATAATTGATATGGACTTCGTCCGGATGGATTTGGACGGGTCACTACAGTTGGTATCAGAGCGGTGGTTGTAGCGAACTAGGTCTTGGATTAGTGTGTCTAACTAGTAGTTGTTAGGATGCATTAATGAGTCTGGACTTCGACCTAGTAGTTGTTAGGTTATATTAATGAGTCTAGACTTGAACCTGGTCTGCATGTCAAAAGTTTTGCTTACCGTTCTTTGTCGAAAAATATGTACTTATCATTGTCAGTCTCGACGCGTCTTATTGCAATTATTGCACAAATGGTGTACAGACAAATTCATATCCCATCGCACTAAACTTTGTCTGACAAGTTTCCTCAATTTCCTCCGTAATTCACGGGAACTTCTGTACTATATATAGGTATTCTATGTAATTAGAATATCATCTGATATCCGAAAATTATTTCATATCAAAATCCTCTTACTGATCGTGAAATATGGATCCTACACCTAGCTTGGATTCCATTAGTTCTGGAAGCGATTTCCAGAAGCGTATTGAAGTAGACTCCGAAGTCAATGAACCCGAAGTGTCTCCACCGTTTAGCTATTTTTCTTTCTGGAGGAAATGGGGGTGGGTCCGAGACTTACTCACTCGATGGAGAAACGAAGAAGGTGAACCCTATAGTGAACTAAACTTACCTTCTAACATCGAGGAACACGATGTACTCACTGGTGAACCTATGCGCAACACTATTTTTACCCTTCTTGCCAAAATTTTCCACCCCGAAGGTCGCATTACTGCAATCTCAGAAAACATTCAACCTCTACTTCCAAATACCAATCAAAGGGGAATATTAGAAGAAGTTAGGGAACTTCGAATTGATAATCAAGATCTATTGAATCAGATGAGTGGGTGGATAGAAATTATAGAGGGTAAGATAGAAACCCTGACAAGAATGGTGCGTGAATTACAAGCTATACTTATTACACAAGAACCATTAACATCAGCACCGTCACCATCAGCCGTACTGACAGCATCAGCAGCACCAGCAATATAAACAGTACCACCATCCATCAATATCAACATCTGCATCTCACACCTCAACATCACAATCTGTACCTCGAACATCAACGTCATACGCACCATAGATACCAAAGAATACCAACAACAATGAACGATGAAGTATTGATCCATAACTTCATTGAAGAAATATTCTGTGAAGAACATGTGGTTCCTAATAGTTAACGATGAAGTATTGATCCATAACTTCATTGAAGAAATATTCTGTGAAGAAGAAATATTATGTGAAGAATATGTAGTTCTAAAAGTTTTAAAGATTACTTATTCTAGCCCAAATCGAAAAGCAAATGAGATTAATATCATATTAACTCATTAAATCCATGATTACATCTGAAGAAAATATATGTGTATATATGTTTTCATAAAGATTGTAATTAAATTCTTTTGTACAAACTGTTAATGATGAAAATATTTTAAAGGGTAGGTAATACTCGAAGAATATTTAAATTCCACATTAATAAGTTACAGTGTACATTCTTCGAATCTGATTCAAAAGTCATTTACTATCCTACTTACATCCACAGATATACAAATTCTTTCACCACAGAATAACCATTTTCATTCAATTTCATATTTGGATTTTGACTTCTCAGAATCCAACAAGTGGCACAATGAAGAAAAAACATTAGACAAAATAAAATTTGTTAGAAACAAACAAATTAACTATGAAATTTTTTTTTGTTAAGAATCCACGCTAACTGTTCCTAGCTAACTGATTAAATTTTATTTATCGTATTTTATTTATCGCAATTTTAGTTATCGTCATTTAAATTCTGTTATTTATTTTACGCACTTTAAATATCGGGACATGTATACAAGGTTTTGACACACACACACACACATATATATATATATATATATATATATATATATATATATATATATATATATATATATATATATATATATATATATATATATATATATATATTATTAGGAATAACCATAAACACTCTATATGCGGTGGTGCTCGAGCTAGCTATACAGGGTTGAGGTTGATTCTACAATAATATATATACTTTGAGTTGTGATCAAGTCTGAGACATGTACATGGGTCACGATACGTATTAATTAATTTAAATATTATATATTAAACTATATATGAATTATTGAATTGCTAACTGTGGATTACCAACATTGGACAATTAAAATGAATTAAAATATTGATTATAACATATGAAACTAAACATTTCTTCAAGTTTGCCACTTGATTTCATCTTAAAACCTCATTTGTATCTCGACGATTACAATCTGCGTTCAAACTTTTCATGATTCTTGAAAACACCTCAATCGAGAGGATGAACCAACCGCACTTCATCTACGGAAGAAAAGATTGATGCGTATAGTTATGCACCTGAAAACACCCAGAACCTGAGTACACATTTAACACATATCCGTGCTAGCTCCTTTGGCATTGTTATTACCGAAAATAACATTGCAATTCCCTTCCAAATTAGCCAATTTTGTTACAGCCCCAGCAAATCAACTTCGACTTTCATTTGTATTAGCCTTATCATAACTCTGATATATAAGTTTGCCTTTCATCATCGATACTGGGAAACCGTTTATATTCCACCACATTAGCAGTAAACTTACCAGCAACTTCATTACTCATTGACTTAAGTCTCTCCGAAGAACCATTATATTTGTTCATTAAAACCTTATCATATACTCATCCGCATCTTATAACGAGAATTGCCATACCAATTACCGAGAACTAGCAATCAGTATTTTGAAATCTCGCAGCGTTTTCACTTCAACAGTTAAATGTTTACATATAACATTCATCTCCTAGAATTATGATCTTCGATTCAGAAATTCTGAAAAGCACCCAGCCTACGAATCAATACTCGGAATTTTGAAAATGCTGATGAAGCAGCAAAAACTATAAACAACTTTAACAGTCGAAAGTTTGATGATAAAGAATGGAGTGTTGAAAACGCTCAATAGAAAATTTAGTATCAAAAAGCGGATTACGCGAAATTTTGAAGGAGACTGTGGATAAATCACAAGGACTAAAACTGTACTTAATGAATTCAGATGATTCTGTATCTGATGAACTCTTCAGCGAATATCTTGCTCCTTATTTATTCTAAATCCTTACGAAAGAATTTTCTTCATCAACCTTCAATCTTTGAAGTTCCAAAATATCGTCATAAATATCTTCGATATTTCTGAAGATATTTTCATAACTATCCTTATTTGAAATCAGTTATCTTTTCACGTCATCTGTATTACACCATAAAGGAAACTGTTTAGTTTCTATATTCTGTAAACCTTCAAATTTAAAATATGAATGATATTGAAGTAGTGTTGTGGACTGAAGCATGAGTTAGTATAATATAATGACACTTGATCAACGTGATTATATTACAGTAAGACATACTGAGTTTCTAATGGAACGTGATGATTCACAGACCATAACGTCATCATGTGCCATGTTACATAACTCTTTCATTCTACTTAACTTCTGAACATATCAAGAAAATATATTCTTGATAGTTCTATCCTTACTGATTCTGGTAAATTGACAAATCAAATCGTGCTATTACGTTTATTCTTGTTTAGAACATTACGTTCATTCGAACCTCCATACTTACAAATTCTGGACCGTTACTCGCTTTAATAGACGTCAAGAAGATGATAATAAAAAGGCAAAGAGCTCCAAAATATAAGAGAAAATATAAAGCCCAATAACAAAACAAAAATTACAAACCGTGTATATCAATGTTTATCGTAACATAAAGACACGGGAGAATTAAAAACACTATAACCCCAAGGGCAAAGTAGAAGAAAACAGATTCCTCTGGTGAAAGTTGGAAAAGGAGAATGATTGTTGCGATAGTAAGGATAAGGACAAGGATTAGAACTTAATTAAGCATTTTCACAATCTTTTGAATTTGGAAATTGAGTATAGGAGTGAGAAAAGTAATGGAACAGAAGAAGTTAATTTATAATGAAATATCTGATAAAGAGATCAAAGCAGATAATCGCATTTAATTTAAAGAGATTTTATTCACCAAAGAATCAAATCTTTCAGATCTCGACGATTTTCTCTAAATCCCTTGAAATTCGGAAATCAATCCTATCTACGTCAAAATATATGACGAATCTACATTTACTCAATTCACTCTTTTGTGATAGCTTCGCTTATACTTCTCGCGTAATCAAATTATTTTATCCTTATTACTCAATGGTAATGAAACTCTATTTATCAGCTTATATGAGTCATGAAAACATATTTATTGTCTGCCATGACCATCCCAATCAAATTTTGGGACGAAATTTCTTTAACGGGTAGGTACTGTGACGACCCGGAAATTTCCAACCAAATTTAAACTTGATCTTTATTTGATTTCGACACGATAAGCAAAGTCTATAATGTTAAGTCTTGAAAATTTTAGAACTATGTTCATATATTCAATTACCCTTCGACCATTACCGATGATTCACGAACAATTATTTGTAAATAAATATGTATATATATATAAATATAAATATAAGAGAATGTATAATACTTTATATAAATAAATAAATACTTTAATTATGTAGTAACCCGAACTTTTCCATGTTTATATATATATTAAATGAAATTGTTATTTACTTGATTAAGTGTTTCCAACATGTTAAGCAGTTAAACTTGTTAAGACTTGATTAATTGAAATAAGTTTCATATAGACAATTGACCACCCAAGTTGACCGGTGATTCACGAACGTTAAAACTTGTAAAAACTATATAATGACATATATATGGATATATATATATAGTTAACATGATATTATGATAAGTAAACATATCATTAAGTATATTAACAATGAACTACATATGTAAAAACAAGACTACTAACTTAATGATTTTGAAACGAGACATAGATGTAACGATTATCGTTGTAACGACATTATTGTATATATATCATATTAAGAGATATTCATACATCATAATATCATGATAATATAATAATTTAAAATCTCATTTGATATTATAAACATTGGGTTAACAACATTTAACAAGATCGTTAACCTAAAGGTTTCAAATTAACACTTACATGTAACGACTAACGATGACTTAACGACTCAGTTAAAATGTATATACATGTAGTGTTTTAATATGTATTCATACACTTTTGAAAGACTTCAAGACACTTATCAAAATACTTCTACTTAACAAAAATGCTTACAATTACATCCTCGTTTAGTTTCATCAACAATTCTACTCGTATGCACCCGTATTTGTACTCGTACAATACACAACTTTTAGATGTATGTACTATTGGTATATACACTCCAATGATCAGCTATTAGCAGCCTATGTGAGTCACCTAACACATGTGGGAACCATCATTTGGCAACTAGCATGAAATATCTCATAAAATTACAAAAATATTAGTAATCATTCATGACTTATTTACATGAAAACAAAATTACATATCCTTTATATCTAATCCATACACCAATGACCAAAAACACCTACAAACACTTTCATTCTTCATTTTTCTTCATCTAATTAATCTCTCTCAATTTCTATCTTCAAGTTCTAAGTGTTCTTCATAAATTCTACAAGTTCTAGTTTCATAAAATCAAAAATACTTCCAAGTTTGCTAGCTTACTTCCAATTTTGTAGAGTGATCATCCAACTTCAAGAAATATTTCTTATTTACAGTAATATATCTTTCTAATACAAGGTAATACTCATATTCAAACTTTGATTCAATTTCTATAACTATAACAATCTTATTTTAAGTGGAAATCTTACTTGAACTTGTTTTCGTGTCATGATTCTACTTCAAGAACTTTCAAGCCATCCAAGATCCTTTGAAGCTAGATCCATTTGTCTCTTTTCCAGTAGGTTTATCCACAAAACTTGAGGTAGTAATGATGTTCATAATATCATTTGATTCATACATATAAAGCTATCTTATTCGAAGGTTTAAACTTGAAATCACTAGAACATAGTTTAGTTAATTCTAAACTTGTTTGCAAACAAAAGTTAATCCTTCTAACTTAACTTTTAAAATCAACTAAACACATGTTCTATATCTATATGATATGCTAACTTAATGATTTAAAACCTGGAAACACGAAAAACACCGTAAAACTGGACATACGCCGTCGTAGTAACACCGCGGGCTGTTTTGGGTTTGATAATAAAAACAATTGATAACGCCAAAATTATACATGTTTATTGTCATTATTTCGATCCATTGTTGTTCCATTTGTATGTAATTGTTATACGTATGTATTGTAATTCATGTACATTTGTAAAAAGTCCATTGTGAATGAATAAATGAAGACCAACAGCGAAAACAGAGTTAAAACGAAGATCGAATGCGTAAAACAGCCCGAAACCACTGAAACAGGTCCAAATGCGGCGCATCTCTCTTAGATGCGGCGCATCTTTACACCAAATAACTATCGACAGTTTCAGATGCGGAGCATGAAGACTTCTAGGCCAAAATAGCAACAGATGCGGCGCATCTGAGATGGATGCGGCGCATCTGTCCTAGATGCGGCGCATCTATCCCAGATGCGGTGCATCTGACCCCCTGCCGACAGTCCTGAGTGCAGAATCGAGCTGGAATCTACTAAACGTAAAGAGATACGGCGCATCCCAAAGAGATGCGGCGCATCTGGTCACTTTTTGGCCAAAATACCTAACTTTTGAGGCTATTTAATGAAGCAAATGGTTACTTACTGAAGGACTCTTCACTACTACGTTCTCCCCCAGTTTTAAGACGATTTTCAAGGTCCAAGGAAGGCTGCAAGTTAATCTCCACTCTTTCAACATCAATATTAAGCTAGGATCGTTTATCGGAATTGGTACTATTGTTCTATATCTTTTTAACATGAATTCAACTTGTATTTACTGTTTCATTAGTTCTACTATGATTATGTTAGGCTAAAAGCCTTGTGTGTTTGCTTCAATGTAAGATTTATGGCTTGGGATTGTTCTATACTTTGATGTTATGCTAGTTATACATATGTTTGACTGATTTAGTTATCTAGTTCAACCGTAAGAACCATTGTTATGTATGTTTAGATCATTACTTCAATTATATAGATTGCAACCTATTAATGTGAGTTAACTAGGAAAACAATCTATACTTCAATACATCTAGTAATCTAGACGATTAGATACATACACTTAAGTGATTTTGTTATGTGTTTAATTCGGTAATTGAATAAGTTCCAAAGCAACATAGTTATGAAATTACCTCAAGTGATTGTTGTAATTAAGGTTTCACGTGAGTTTAACCGGGTTGAATCTAGTTAGTTAATCAATCTAAATCACCATGTTCTTTCAAGAGATCCATTGCTGTAACTATCTTTATATTCTAGTTCAATTATACGATTTATGACTTGATTTATGTGAATTTATCAAAGGCTATAATTTGTACTTCAACACCTAGTGATCTAGACACCTATATGTGAATATAGGATGGTAATTGGATGATATTTTGGTTTTACAATCATGTAGTTTACTTAGAGTGATCTTAGTAAACTAGGTTTTATGTGAATTTAACCAAGAAAGAATCCTGTTGATTAAACATAGTTCTTAAGTTTATAGATATTGTGAAATTGATATAAACTACTCTTTTGTAACTATCGCATAACGGTTTTAATTATAAAAGAACAATCCCTGTCATCTATCAAGCATAGAAGTAAACACCGCATTCTCATTATTGTCATTCATTATATTTATTTACTGTTTCGTTAAACAAAAACACAACTTCAAATATAAACCCCCTTTTTAGAATAATTAATCGTGGTAAAATCATTTAAACAAACTTCTCCCTGTGGATCGAACTGGTCAATTTACTTGCTAGTTACTACATGATCGGGTTTTAGTTGCCTGTATTATGTGTTAATTATTAAGCATATTGTCTACATTTTAAAGGTTACGTCTTGACACATCAACTTTTTGGCGCCGCTGCCGGGGAGCGGTTTTGTTAAAAGATTTTAATAGACTTTGAATTATTCGATCCTTTTGTAGGAATTCAATTCCTAGAAAAGTTACTTTTTATTGTAAGCTTGTATTTTTGCTATTGGTTTGTTTGTAGTGTTGTGATTGCAGGATAAGCATTAGTGCATGAATCTACGTTCTTCCAACTCTAATTTAATTCCTTCATATCCTGAACCTGAAAGAGAACTTCACGAACGCTTAAGAGCTCAAGAAGTAGAATCTCTTGCTCAAGGTTTAGAATCACTTTCGTTAGATTCTAACTCTGAACCAATTGTTCAACCAATCATCGAGCCAGTCATTAAAGAAGAGGAAGAGATGACTGCTACAAATCAAACGATGGATGCTTTGATGAAGGCAACAAGGACAGGACAAGACCACGCAATTGTTCAACCTACAATGACTGACGGTTTTGAAATAAAAGGACAATTTCTCCACATGGTGACTAATACATGTCAATTCGGTGGAGCCCCAAATGAGGATGCTAACGAGCATCTTCGTAAGTTTGTAAGCATTTGCAAGCTTTTCAAAATCAAAGATGTCTCCGATGAAGTTGCATGTCTAAAAATCTTTCCATAGTCCCTAAAGGATGATGCAAGAGATTGGCTAGACTCATTACCGGAAGGTTATATTGAAAACTGGAATGATATGATGGACAAATTTTTGTCAGAATTCTTCCCCGCTTCGAAAGCAGCAAAATTGCAAAGTGACATAAATCACTTCAAGCAAAAGTCTAACGAGACTCTTTATGAAGCTTGGACCCGATTTAATAAAATGCTTAGGGTATGTCCTCAACACGGGTTGAATACATTCCAAAAAGTCCAAATTTTCTATAAAGGAGTCAATGTGGCTACCCGGAAGGATATAGATGTTGCAGCAGGAGGATCAATCATGAAAAAAATGCCCGAAGACGCTCACATGATAATTGCCGATATAGCAGCCCATTCTCATAATTGGCATCAGGAGATGGAATTCTCTAGATCGTCAACAGTTGCTAATGTCGAAAGCAACGATGAAATCGCTGCATTAAAAGTTCAATTGGCAAATCAAGCAAGGCAAATCGAGAAGGTAACCAAAGAAATGCACGCTATCAGGGTAGGGTGCGAGTTGTGCCAAGGTCCCCATCTCACACGAGATTGCGACCAAACGACGATGGAAGAGCAAGCAAATTTCCTAGGTTAAATGCGAAAAGGTGAGATGAATTTTGACGACTTTCCGGCGGTTGAAGCAAATAACCGGAAATATCCTCCTGTCAACAGTTATCAACCAGGAGGACCTTCAAGTTCAAACAACAACTACCACGGAGGGAATGCAGGTTACCAAAATAACCGAAATTTCCAGAATCAAAATCAAAGAAATACACCACCGGGTTACAATCATCTAAACAATCGTAATCAACCACCACGAAATTACCAAAATAATTTCCAACACAATCAACCACAAGCACAACCACAAGCACTTATACAACCACAACCTGAGAAGAAATCCGGTTTAGAAGATCTGTTGAGAGATTTTATGGTTAAACACGAACAAAATGCAGAAATTCAAACTCAGCAAATTCGCAATCAACAAGCTACGATTCAAAACTTAGAAAGGGATGTTGGAAGGATCTCACAGTTACTAGCAGAGAGACCACCTGGTGCTCTCCCCTCAAATACTCAAGTGAATCCTAGTAACAATCAAACAAGGAATGAGCATGTAAATGCTATAACCACTAGAAGCGGTTTAACTACTAACCCAGAGACCCTTAAGTCCCCGGAAGTTCCCTTGTCTCCTTCTGTTTTGTAGGAGCCTGTTGATATAGATGAGCCTGTTGAAAAAGAGCAAGAGAAAGGTGATCCACCGGAGGTCATATAGAAGAAAAGTGAAGAACCACCAGTGAAGGTGTACAAGGCACATATTCCATACCCAAAAGCGTTAAAGAAAGACAGACTCGCGAGCCAATATTAGAAATTTGCGAATATGATCAAGCAAATCAGCATTAACATGCCACTCGCAGAGGTTCTTAAGGGTATGCCCCATTACGGGAAGTTTTTGAAAGATCTCATATCCTCGAAAGGAAAATACCAAGAAGTATCTGCCACATTCCTCCATGAGGAGTGTTCGGCCATCTTGAAAAAGCAAAATGTACCTCCAAAATTGGGAGATCCGGGTAGTTTTATCATACCATGTATGATGGGTGATTCGGTAGTGTATGATGCACTAGCCGACCTAGGTGCAAGTGTTAACCTAATGCCTTACTCGTTATACTTGAAACTTGACTTAAGAGATTTGAAACCAACCCGGATGGGTATTCGATTAGCAAACCAATCATTTGATACCCCTATAGGTATAGCCGAGGATATTCTTGTAAAAGTTGGCTCACTTGTCTTTCCCGTCGACTTTGTTATTCTAGAAATGCAAGAGGACACAAAAGTTCCTATCATTTTAGGACGTCCTTTCCTTAACACTGCAGATGCTATCATTAATGTCCAAAAAGAACAATTAAGTCTAGGTGTGGGAGACGAGAGAATAGTTTGTAATATTGACAAAGCCATGAAAAGACCCACTTCCACCGATGACTCTTGTTTTCAAATTGATGTTATAAAATTTTGTGTTGAGAATGAATTACAGGAGCTACTTGAAATTGATACCTCGGGGTTTGCCCCGGTGAGCGAAAATCAACATTTCAATATTGATGAGGATTTTGATGAGTTGATGAAAGCGGTCACGGATGATGAGACCCTGAAAGAAGAGTTTCCTAAGGAAGAAGAATCATTTGAAGATATCAGAAATAAAGATAGATTCAGAATAAAGAATTCCTTGGAAGAATCACCCGTACTAGAGCTTAAGGAGCTACCCAAACACTTGGAGTATGCTTACCTCGAAGGTACATCTCAATTGCCAGTAATTATTGCTTCACATCTTTCCGGTAACGAGAAGAAAAGGTTAATCTCTGTTTTGAAAACCCACAAAAAGGCTATAGCCTGGAAAACGACCGACATTCCAGGGATAAACCCGTCTTATTGTACACATAAAATTCTCCTTGAAAATGACTTCAAACCAGTAGTACAAAGACAACGCAGGCTAAATCCCAACATGAAAGAGGTTGTTAAAAAGGAGGTAGTCAAGCTTCTTGACGCCGGGTTAATCTACCCCATCTCCGATAGTCCTTGGGTTAGTCAGTACAAGTAGTACCCAAAAAGGGGGGTACAACCGTTATTGTAAATGAAAAAGACGAACTCGTTCCAACTAGAACGGTTACCGGCTGGAGAGTCTGTATTGATTACAGGCGTCTCAATGATGCCACTAGAAAAGATCATTTCCCGTTACCTTTTATTGATCAAATGATTGAACGATTAGCGGGGAAAGAATACTATTGCTTTCTAGATGGTTTCTCCGGTTACTTCCAAATTCCAATTGATCCCAACGACCAAGAAAAGACCACATTCACTTGTCCTTTTGGGACCTTTGCCTATCGCCGCATGCCATTTGGTTTATGCAATGCACCCGGAACCTTTCAAAGGTGCATGATGGCAATTTTTGATGATATGGTAGAGGATTGTGTGGAAGTCTTCATGGATGACTTTTCCGTGTTTGGAGACTCCTTTGAATCGTGTCTTTTTAACCTTGAACGTATGCTTATCCGATGTGAAAAAGCAAATTTGGTCCTGAATTGGGAAAAATGCCACTTCATGGTGAAGGAGGGCATTGTACTTGGTCACAAAATATCTCGTGCGGGAATAGAGGTAGATAAAGCTAAAATTGAAGTTATCTCTAAGCTACCTATACCAACGAATGTCAAGGCAATTAGAAGCTTTCTTGGTCACGCGGGATTCTATAGGCGATTTATCAAAGATTTTTCTAAAATCGCCCGCCCATTGACCAAGCTTCTTGAAAAGGATGCTCCATTTGACTTTGATTCTAATTGTGAAAATGCATTCTCGATTCTAAAGTCAAAACTCACACAAGCTCCCATTATCGTATCTCCGGATTGGAGTATGCCATTTGAGCTAATGTGTGACGCAAGCGACTATGCCTTAGGTGCTGTCTTAGGACAACGACCCGATAATCATTTTCTTCCAATTTATTATGCAAGCAAAACGCTAACGGGAGCTCAAATTAATTACATTACCACGGAAAAAGAGCTCCTAGCGGTTGTTTATGCGTTTGATAAATTTCGGTCATATTTGGTGTTGTCCAAAACCATTGTTTACATGGATCATTCGGCTCTTAGGTACTTATTCTCGAAACTAGATGCAAAACATCGTCTCATACGTTGGGTTCTTCTTCTTCAAGAGTTTGACATTGAGATACGTGATAAGAAAGGAGCCGAGAATCTAGCCGCCGATCATTTATCTCGACTTGAAAACCCCGAATTAGATAAACTCGATGATACAATCATCAAGGACACATTTCCGGACGAATCTCTAATGAGGGTTGAAAAGGAATCTGAAATCCCATGGTTTGCCCATTTTGCAAACTATCTTGCTTCAAACATTCTTCAAAAAGGACTTTCTTATCAACAAAAGAAGAAATTCTTTGCAGATTTGAAGTCCTATTTCTGGGAACATCCCGACCTATTCCGTGTTGGTGCAGATCAAATGATTCGCCATTGTGTGTACGGAAAAGAGGCTCAACAAATTCTCGAGCATTGCCATCAAGGGCCCACCGGCGGTCATTTCGGACCAAACCACACCGCAAGAAAAATCCATGACTCGGGCTTTTATTGGCCCACGATCTTTAAAGATGCCCATAATTTTGTTCGGACTTGTAATGCATGCCAACGAACGGGTAACATCACGAAATAGGATGAGATGCCTCAAACCGGCATCCAAGTTTGTGAAATCTTTGATATTTGGGGAATCGATTTTATGGGACCATTTCCAAGTTCCCATAAGTGCAAATACATCCTAGTAGCCGTTGACTATGTATCTAAGTGGGCTGAAGCAAAAGCTTTACCTACGAATGATGCTAGGGTGGTGGTGAACTTCTTGAAAAATCTCTTCTCGCGCTTTGGAATCCCAAAAGCGCTCATATCCGATCGGGGAACTCATTTCGCCAACAACCTTATTGAAAAGGTGTTGAAGAAGTATGGCGTAACTCATCATTTCTCTACTCCGTACCACCCGCAAACGAGTGGTCAAGTGGAGAACACAAATCGTGCCTTGAAACGCATACTTGAGAAGACGGTTGATAACAACCCTAAGATTTGGCAACGCAAGTTGGATGATGCGTTGTGGGCCTTTAGGACTGCTTTTAAAACACCAATCGGTACCACACCATTTAAACTTGTATACGGTAAAGCATGCCATCTTCCGGTTGAAGTGGAACATAGAGCATACTGGGCATTAAAACTTTGTAATTTAGACATGGAAAAGGCTGGTGAAAACCGATTCATGCAATTGCATGAATTGGAAGAGTTGAGGTTAGAAGCGTACGAGAATTCGAGCTCGTATAAGGAGAAAACGAAAAGGTGGCATGATGCCCGATTGAAAGAAGTGAAAGAATTTAAAACCGGTGATAAGGTTTTGGTTTTTAACTCACGGTTTAAATTTTCTCCCGGAAAGTTGAAGTCCCGATGGACGGGACCTTATTTGGTGAAACAAGCATTCCCATCAGGATATGTTGAGTTGTTTGGAAACGGAAATACCTTCAAGGTGAATGGTCATCGCTTGAAACTCTATTTCGATGGAGTGGACACCACGGTTCAAGATGACATCACCCTATTCCCCAACGCTAATTAGCTTGGGACGGAGTCGCGTGAACGACTCGTTAAACTTCACAACATGTATATAGTCCCACTCGTGTACGTATTTTAATATATTTGAGTGTTTTGAGTGATTTCTAAGTTATTATACGAACCAAGTTGTTTAGGGACCTTCCGAAATGTTTAAAACGCGAAAAAACGTCAAAATCTGGTGCAACAGGTGTAGATGCGCCGCATCTGTGATGGATGCACCGCATCTGCAGACAAGAAAAATCCCGTGAACTTTGAATGCGCCGAGAAAGGGTCATGCGCCGCATTTGGACCATCTGATGCGCCGCATCTGCTTCAGATGCGCCGCATCTGAGCCAGATGCGCCGCATCTGCTACAGATGCGCCGCATCTGTGTCTGTATGTTGGATTCTGCCCATTTTTTTTGCACAAATACGGGAGTTTATCATTTTTTCTCATTTTTTCACCTACTACTCCGAATTCCATCTCATTCTCTCTCAAAATTTCAATCTCTACTCACTAATTGAACCGATTAATCCCATCTTTGAGCATCAAATCCGAATATCAACATGAGAAAGGTAAGATTAATCCCAAACACTTCATGATTCTTATGTTCTTCACTCTAAAAATCAGATTTAGCTTGTTCTTAGTGTGAGGATGTTTGAATGTTCATGTTTTGGTCATTATATGCTTAAATTGTTGCTACTAATCCTTATTCATGCTCTAATTTCATGATTATTTGCTTAAATCTTTACTTTGGAAATTAGGGTTCTTCATGAATTTAGGGGTTTCGGACTTTTGGCCATTAAATTATTCAATTGAGATATTTTAAAGTTTGATTACTAGTATACATTAACAAAATCACATGAACCTTTGTTGAATTACACGAACACACAAATTATTGAATTTTAGGGTTCTTGAATTAGGGATTTTGACTTTTGTTAACTAGTAAGTGTTCTAAGTTGAAGTTATGCAAATCATTACTTATGGTAAACACATGTGAACCTTAACTTGGTGTTATTTCGATTTGAAAGTAATTATTATATAAGTTAAGGATTCTATGATTAACCATTTTGATGAAGTTGTTGACTTGAGATGAATTTAATGTTCTAAATGTATGAAAACCATTGATTGCATATTGTTTAACATGCTTTTTGATGAATGCCTATGGTTCCATATGTTATGACATTGCAAGTATTTGGTGAAATGAAGCATGCTATGTATGATTATACTTGTAAAGTTATTTGAATCAATTGGCATTCTAGTTCATGTTTGCTAAGAGTGAAAATAGTTCATACCATGTTAAGATATTGGTTAACATAAACATTGAGATTTAATTGGAACTTAACATATCCACATGGTTTTCGCTAGGTACAATATGAAAGATGTTTTGAAATTCTTTAACGTTAATCTACTTGGTTTGTTATTTTGTTTGTTTGGTTTTGTTGTGTTTTTGTAGACTAGAGCATCATCATCAAACCCTAAATCAAAGAAGCAAAAAGCCCCAGCAATTGTAGATGAGGATACAAGTGAAGAAGAATATGCTGCTGAAGAGGAAGAAATGGATATTGATAACCGGCAGTTAAATGTCCGTGGATTAACCACTCCGGATCCATGGATCAATGCAGTTTTGAGGCATCCGGAATACCATGAACGGATGAAGGCACTTCTTCACAAAGATGTATATCCGGGGAAATATATCGATTGGACACCATTAGAGGAAGCCGACGAATATCAAAATTTTCGCAACCTTTTCCGAGTTACGTATCACGGCCATCGAATATATGCTTGGGAAAACCTGTTTAGAATGCAAGAAAAAGTGTATCCACTTTTAGTCAAAGAATTCGTTGGTTCACTTAGGGTTGATTACACGTCACCAACATCGGGTACATTTATGAGATTTCATCTTGGAGGGCAAGACAGGACATTAACGCTGCTGCAATTTGTGAAGGCGTTGGATATTTACGAAGGGTTGCCACATCAACTGATGCAAAATTACTTTAATCAGTGTATATACTATGTTTCTTCTTTTAATCATTCAGAAGCATGGGTGGACATGAGCAATACCGCATATAGTGCAAGCAAGCAGACTTGTAGCAAGCTACGTACCTACGAGCACCGATGCGTCCAACGATTCATTTCAAGTACCATAAACTGTCGAAAAGACAGTAGTGAAAAAGTCACCAACTTGGATATATGGTACATTCATGCAATAATGGATCACTCCCATGTTCATATCCCGCGAATGATTCTCACTTTCCTCCTCGAAGAAAGGAAAAAGATTACACCAATCATGGGCTGCCATTTTGTAACCAGGATTGCCGAACATTTTCGAATCAACACAAGTGGGTTAGAGGAGAAACATATGATTGCCTTTGATAGAGTGAGTTATACAAGGGCGAACATTTTGATGAGAGGGTCGAACGACCTTCTAACTAGGTATGAGGATCCCGTGAACAGGCAACCAGAAGAACCCCAACAGCAACCAGATCCACAGCCGAATGTTGGAAGTAGTTCGGGTCCGGGAAATGATTGGGAGGCTTACATGGCGCGCCAGTTTTCAGATATGCGACTCCATAGTGATCAAAACACCCAAAGGGTAATTGATCACTACGATGCAGGTAACAGGGAGATGCAACATTACATTGATGTTGCGAATGATCGAACATGGTATACTCAAGCAGGGCAGCAAAATCAGCTTAATTGGATACATGAACAGGCAGTGTCATACGCTACAGATCCCGCTAACTATACCCCCTCTCCTTGGCCTGCATACGATCCTTGGGTTTGAATGGGTGATCCATATACTGCGCCTTATCCTCCTCCTCCTAACTCGCCTACTGAAGACACTGCGGTCGTCCCTGCTCAAGGAACTTATCAGGGGTACAACCCCTCAATATTTCAGGACGACGACGCGGGAAATCAAAGCGAAGGTGGAGCTGGCCCAAGTAACTCATTTTGGGGATTTTTGTGAGGATGACGTAAATTTTCCTGATGTGTGACAGGTTTGGTTGATGTTGGTTTATTTCAAAAACAATTTCTTTTCAAGTTTGGTGTGTAATAACTAGATAATATTTTGGATAATTGTGATTTGAATAATTTAGATAATTGTAAGTGGGGTTTTTAGTACATGGAGTACACCCCCATTTATTTGTGTGAATCGTATGGTACCTTTGTTTGAATTGCTACAGGTGAGCATTGTGCTATATGCTGCATTTTTACAAAGACTGGAAGTAAGTTCAGCACATACTTGATTGGTGATTGTTTTGTGGTTACAAGAAGCGGATGATGTTCTTATGCTGGCATTCAGTTCAGCGCCATCATCCCATGAACTTCGGTTTTAAACCTTGAAAGTAATAAACTCTCTTACACTCTTTGACCCTCTTGAATTTAAATTTTTCTGATTTCATGTAACGAGGACGATACATGAACTCAAGTGTGGGGAGGAAGTTATAAATTCTTTCAGGTTTTTGATTTTAGTTAAAAAGGCTAAAATGGTGAAAAATTTTAAACTTTTATCTTCATAAATTCAAATTTTGTTTAAAATTTGTAGATTTTAAAACTAGGTGTATACACCGAAATTATTATCACAAAACAAATTAAGAAACAACCAAATGATTGAGTTTGTCATATAAAAGATATAATCATCATGCTATACCACATTCTAGATGAAATGAAAGTCATCAAGTAATTTGTTGTTCTAACAATCTAATCCAATTCTCATCCATGTAATGATTGTGATGGAAGTCAAGTCTTCCAATATGACACACTTGCTAACTTATGTTAGAAGTCGTAGTCCAGAACAGCTGTAGGTTGACGAAAAATCTTGAAAAGTCATCTCTATCATCGGCTGGAAATCCACCTCACCTCAGCATCAAACAGGGTTTTTGGTGGTCAGACTTATCCTAACCATGAGATGGATCTGTCTCGTACAATGGGGGGCACAGTGCAAATTAGCTTTTAAGACTAATGAATCTAATCCCCAGATGGATGATCTCCGTAAAGATCAACCGCATCTATGTTGACCGCGGTTAATATACATATGCCATAACAAATTGAGGTGTGCAAACTCATGGTTCACCGATGATATTTGGACATGATATAGTTTCTTCTAAAACTTATGCTATTTTATGAACTATATTGTGTAAAACCATTTTTAGGACATCCGGTTCCAAGTTCCATGATACTTCAATCATGGGGGCGAGTAGCTTGCTAAGCGCCGACTGAGGCTTCGGTTTTCAGTTACCCTCAACCGGACTTTGAGGTTAAAACCGGAAAACTTGATTAGTGTAAAAACTGACATGAATAATTTTCAAAACATAAAAGGTTTTTAGCAAAGGTCCTAATTTCCCTAAGGATCCAAATTTTCAAGAAATGTGGACTTTAAAATCCACCTTTCGACTTTGGCGTGATTTCATTTCGCGTGTGTACTCCAAAGGTGTGTGTACTCAAAACGCGTGAGTTTAATTCGTGTGTGAAATAAGTGTGAGTGTGTATATATTGTGACCCGAGTGTGATTTCCATATAGCGTGAGTTATTGTGTTACTAAAAAAACTTGTGTGTCTTGTGTATTATATCGAGAGAGTGTGAGTCCCATTTTTTTGTGTTCTCATTTAAATAAGTGTGTTTACTGTAGTAAATTTCGATTTCTTGTAAGTCTTGCTTGAGGACAAGCAAGGTTTAAGTGTGGGGATTTTGATAACGCCAAAATTATACATGTTTATTGTCGTTATTTCGATCCATTGTTGTTCCATTTGTATGTAATTGTTATACGTATGTATTGTAATTCATGTACATTTGTAAAAAGTCCATTGTGAATGAATAAATGAAGACCAACAGCGAAAACAGAGTTAAAACGAAGATCGAATGCGTAAAACAGCCCGAAACCACTGAAACAGGTCCAAATGCGGCGCATCTCTCTTAGATGCGGCGCATCTTTACACCAAATAACTCCCGACAGTTTCAGATGCGGAGCATGAAGACTTCTGGGCCAAAATAGCAACAGATGCGGCGCATCTGAGATGGATGCGGCGCATCTGTCCCAGATGCGGCGCATCTATCCCAGATGCGGCGCATCTGACCCCCTGACGACAGTCCTGAATGCAGAATCGAGCTGGAATCTACTAAACGTAAAGAGATGCGGCGCATCCCAAAGAGATGCGGCGCATCTAGTCACTTTCTGGCCAAAATACCTAACTTTTGAGGCTATTTAATGAAGCAAATTGTTACTTACTGAAGGACTCTTCACTACTACGTTCTCCCCCAGTTTTAAGACGATTTTCAAGGTCCAAGGAAGGCTGCACGTTAATCTCCACTCTTTCAACATCAATATTAAGCTAGGATCGTTTATCGGAATTGGTACTATTGTTCTATATCTTTTTAACATGAATTCAACTTGTATTTACTGTTTCATTAGTTCTACTATGATTATGTTAGGCTAAATGCCTTGTGTGTTTGCTTCAATGTAAGATTTCTGGCTTGGGATTGTTCTATACTTTGATGTTATGCTAGTTATACATATGTTTGATTGATTTAATTATCTAGTTCAACCGTAAGAACCATTGTTATGTATGTTTAGATCATTACTTCAATTATATAGATTGCAACCTATTAATGTGAGTTAACTAGGAAAACAATCTATACTTCAATACATCTAGTAATCTAGACGATTAGATACATACACTTAAGTGATTTTGTTATGTGTTTAGTTCGGTAATTGAATAAGTTCCAAAGCAACATAGTTATGAAATTACCTCAAGTGATTGTTGTAATTAAGGTTTCACGTGAGTTTAACCGGGTTGAATCTAGTTAGTTAATCAATCTAAATCACCATGTTCTTTCAAGAGATCCATTGTTGTAACTATCTTTATATTCTAGTTCAATTATACGATTTATGACTTGATTTATGTGAATTTATCAAAGGCTATAATTTGTACTTCAACACCTAGTGATCTAGACACCTATATGTGAATATAGGATGGTAATTGGATGATATTTAGGTTTTACAATCATGTAGTTTACTTAGAGTGATCTTAGTAAACTAGGTTTTATGTAAATTTAACCAAGAAAGAATCCTGTTGATTAAACATAGTTCTTAAGTTTATAGATATTGTGAAATTGATATAAACTACTCTTTTGTAACTATCGCATAACGGTTTTAATTATAAAAGAACAATCCCTGTCATCTATCAAGCATAGAAGTAAACACCGCATTCTCATTATTGTCATTCATTATATTTATTTACTGTTTCGATAAACAAAAACACAACTTCAAATATAAACCCCCTTTTTAGAATAATTAATCGTGGTAAAATCGTTTAAACAAACTTCTCCCTGTGGATCGAACTGGTCAATTTACTTGCTAGTTACTACATGATCGGGTTTTAGTTGCCTGTATTATGTGTTAATTATTAAGCATATTGTCTACATTTTAAAGGTTATTTGACACATCAACTATGATAAACTTTGATTTAAAAGTTGTTCTTCTGGGAAAATTATTTTTTTTATGAACATGAAACTATAACCAAAAATCATGGTTAAACTCAAAGTGGAAGTATGTTTTTTAAAATGGTCATCAAGACGTCGTTCTTTCGACTGAAATGACTACCTCTTACAAAAATGACTTGTAACTTATATTTCCAACTATAAACCTATACTTTTTCTGTTTAGATTCATAAAATAGAGTTCAATATGAAACCATAGCAATTTTATTCACTCAAAACGGATTTAAAATGAAGAAGTTATGGGTAAAACAAGATTGGATATTTTTTTATTTTTGTAGCTACGAGAAATATTAACAATTCTATACAAATCATATCCTAGCTAACTTATATTGTATTATACATGTATTCTAATATATTATGTAATCTTAGGATACCATAGACACGTATGCAAATATTTTGACATATCATATCGACCCATGTATATATATTATTTAGAACAACCATAGACACTCTATATGCAGTAATGTTGGAGTTAGCTATACATGGTTGAGGTTGATTCCAAAAATATATATACTTTGAGTTATGATCTAGCTTGAGACTTGTATACACTGGGTCGTGCATTGATTCAAGATAATATATATCGATTTATTTCTGTACATCTAACTGTGGACAACTAGTTGTAGGTTACTAACGAGGACAGCTGACTTAATAAACTTAAAACATCAAAATGTATTAAAAGTGTTGTAAATATATTTTGAACATACATTGATATATATGTACATATTTGTTATAGGTTCGTGAATCAACCAGTGGCCAAGTCTTACTTCCCGACGAAGTAAAAATCTGTGAAAGTGAGTTATAGTCCCACTTTTAAAATCTAATATTTTAGGATGAGAATACATGCAGTTTTATAAATGTTTTACAAAATAGACACAAGTAATTGAAACTACATTATATGGGTGAATGATCGAAGCCGAATATGCCCCTTTTGCTTGGTAGCCTAAGAATTAGTAAACCAATCTACTAATTGACGCGAATCCTAAAGATAGATCTATTGGGCCTAACGAACCCCATCCAAAGTACCGGATGCTTTAGTACTTCGAATTCATTTTTATCATGTCCAAAGGATTTCCCGAAATGATAGGGGATATTCTTATATGCATCTTGTTAATGTCGGTTACCAGGTATTCACCATATGAATGAATTTTATCTCTATGTATGGGATGTATATTGAAATATGAAATCTTGTGGTCTATTATTATGATTTGATAATATATAGGTTAAACCTATAACTCACCAACATTTTTGTTGACGTTTTAAGCATGTTTATTCTCAGGTGATTATTAAGAGCTTCCGCTGTTGCATACTAAAATAAGGACAAGATTTGGAGTCCATGCTTGTATGATATTATGTAAAAACTGCATTCAAGAAACTTATTTTTGATGTAATATATTCTTATTGTAAACCATTATGTAATGGTCGTGTGTAAACGGTATATTTTAGATTATCATTATTTGATAATCTACGTAATAATTTTTAAACCTTTATCGATAAAATAAAGGTTATGGTTGTTTTAAAAATGAATGCAGTCTTTGAAAAACGTCTCATATAGAGGTCAAAACCTCTCGACAAAATCAATTAATATGGAACGTTTATAATCAATATGAACGGGACATTTCAGTTGGTATCCGAGCGTTGGTCTTTGAGAACCAGAAAATTTGCATTAGTGTGTCTTATCGAGTTTGTTAGGATGCATTAGTGAGTCTGGACTTCGACCGTATTTTCTTTAAAAATGATTGCTTAACATTTTTGTTGGAAACCATATATTATTAACATGTAAATATTATATGATATATTAATCTCTTAACATATTTGATATTGTGTGATAGATGTCTACCTCTAGCACAAATCCCATTGACTCACCTAATAATAACGAAGAGTCGAATATATATTGGCAAGATTCACAAGTTCCCGAAGAATCGGAAGAAGAGGAAATGGAACCAGAAGAAGAGGAACCGAAAGAAGAAGAGGTTCCAGAGGGGGGAATAGTAGGAACCACAGAAAACCGGTCAAATAAAAGAAAATCCTCAACCAATGGACCAAAGTTAATAATGGTCAATGGTGTTTCAGCTAAGGAAGCAAAATATTGGGAAAATTACCAATTTTCCGATGAATCGGATCCTGATGAGGATTCTGATGATGTTATAGAAATTACCCGACCCAATTTAATGAGGCAAAAGAAAATAATAAGGGGAAAGGCATCAAAATAGAGAAATCTGATTCCGACCCCGATGAACTTTATATGTACCATCAACACCCGTATTTTCAATATCGTGACAATAACCCGGGAACCTCTAAACCACCAGGTTTTTCTAAACCAATGTGGAAAACGACGACTTGTATTAGAGGAACATCATATATCCCTAGAAGATTAGGAAAAAGAACCAAGTCCGAAGAAGAAGAAACCAGTGATTCAGATTAAAGGGGTGTGAGCATGTTGTGTAATAAATGTATTGTAGTGTGCTTGTACTTTTATGTTCTATGTAAAAATTGCTTGTATTGTTTGTTATTACGAATCTAATCATTGTCTATTTTACAGTATAAAAACAAAATGGACGTTAAGGGTAGACAACCGAATATTTTAGAAGACCTACTAGAGGATATTATTGAGGAAATCTTGTCTAGAGTCGGTCAGAATTCATCAGCACATTTAGTTATGGAGAAATTAACTTGTCAAACATTTGAAAGACTTTCCGGAAATGCCTTAGTTTATAAAAGGCTCTCCTTTGATAGGTGGGGTATATCACATTGGGGAGACCGTAAGTTACGCCTTGTTTTCTTTAAAGCATTAAATGCGGGGAACCCAAATGCAATTTTACGCTACGGGTTAAGAACCTATTTTGACTCAACATATCCCAACATAGGATTTCATGAATTAGAAAGAGCTTCTAACATGCAACATAAAGAAGCATGTTATGTTTACGGGTTAGTGATGTTCGCTTCTTACCAAAGTGAGAAAAAGAATATCGGATTGCAACTTTTAAAAAAACCTTCCCACAAGTGACGGATTCAGTAGTTGGGGTGAGAAAAAAGGTTTTTAAATTATTACGGGGTTGTTGGACATTACGAAACCCTCGTCCTTTTGACGACGTTACAACATGCTGCCTAGCCAATGGTCATAACGGTTATTTTCCACAAGACCAAGGATGGGAAGTCGTCTTAGTAAAACCAGAATGCATGACTTGTTTCTGGACTTATGAAATACGTGTCTTTATTTCCTTTGCTGAACAACTTGCGTATTAACTAGATTTATCTTCAAAACTGTCATGTATCATAGTGTACTATATTTCATGTTATATGTAATATAGCGAAGTTGTAAGTTTGAAGAATATTTGTATGTGATATATTATTATAATCAGTTTTCATATGGAATTGTAGTAGTTGAAATGTATATTAGCTAATAAGTATGAACTTAACGGGTAGGTAGTACCCGAATTTAAACTTATAAAACGCTAATATGAAGAAAAAGCTTTTATAAATGAGTTCATATTATGCTACGAAATACTATTGACTACTCTTAATATTCTGTATGATTAACTCGATTCAGTTGTCTATTTTGAAAGAAATGGCACCGACTACTCGACACACCATGAATATGAACGAAGAGGAATTTCGTACCTTTCTTGCTGCAAACATAGCCGCAGTACAGGCTGCGCTACATACCAACAATAACGATGAATCTAGCAATGTAGCTAACGGCGCAAGAAATCGTGTAGGATGCACCTACAAAGAATTCACTGCCTGCAAACCTTTGGAATTTGATGGAACCGAAGGACCAATTGGATTGAAACGGTGGACCGAGAAAGTCGAATCGGTGTTTGCCATAAGTAAGTGTACTGAGGAGGACAAAGTTAAGTACGCTACGCATACCTTCACAGGTACTGCGTTAACGTGGTGGAACACCTATCTTGAACAGGTAGGACAAAATGCTGCTTACTCACTACCGTGGTCGGCATTCAAGAAATTGATGAACGAGCAGTACCGTCCTAGAAATGAAGTCAATAAACTCAAGGCAGAACTTAGAGAGTTATGAACACAAGGGTTCGACGTTACCACATATGAACAACGATTCACAGAGTTGTGCCTATTGTCCCCGGGAGCATTCGAAGATGAAGAAGAGAAGATTGACGCGTTTGTAAAAGGGTTACCAGTAAGGATTCAAGAAGATGTAAGTTCAAACGAGCCCGCTTCTATACAGAAGGCAAGTCGAATGGCTCATAAACTCATAAATCAGATTGAGGGAAGAATTAAAGAGCAGGCGGCCGAAGAAGCCAACACGAAACAACTCAAAAGGAAGTGGCAGGAAAACGGTGACAAGAGTCACCAGTACAACAACAATAACAATTACAACCACAATCGCAACAACTATCCCAACAACCGCAACAACAATTGCAACAATAACCGCAATCCTAATAATAACTATAACAAACACCCCAACAACAACAACAACTACAACAACCGTTTCAACAACAATAACAATCCCAACAACAACCTCAATAACAACAACGGCAACAAAAACCAAAAACAGCCATGTCATAGGTGTGAAGAAAATCACTAGGGGTTTTGCACGATATTTTGCAACAGGTGTAAAAGAAATGGTCATAGCGCGACAAAGTGTGAGGTCTACGGACCAAAGTTTAACAGAACTAAGGGAGCAAATAATGCCGGAACAAGTAATGCCGAAACAAATAGTGTCAGAGCAAGTAATACCAACGCTGTTTGTTATAAATGTGGAAAACCGGGCCACATTATTAGAAATTGCCCGAATTAGGGGAATACTAATGGGCAGGGCCATGGAAGAGTTTTCAATATTAATGCGGCAGAAGCACAGGAAGACCCGGAGCTTGTTACGGGTACGTTTCTTATTGACGATAAATCTGCTTATGTTTTATTTGATTCGGGTACGGATAGAAGCTATATGAGTAGAGAATTTTGTGCTAAATTAAGTTGCCCATTGACGCCTTTGGATAGTAAATTTTTACTCGAATTAGCAAATGGTAAATTAATTTCAGTAGATAATATATGTCGGAATCGAGAAATTAAACAGGTTAGCGAAACATTTAAGATTGACTTGATACCAGTAGATTTAGGGAGTTTTGATGTGATAATCGGTATGGACTGGTTGAAAGAAGTGAAAGCAGAGATCATTTATTACAAAAATGCAATTCGCATTATACGAGAAAAAGAAAAACCCTTAATGGTGTACGGAGAAAAGAGCAACGCAAAGTTAAATCTTATTAGTAACCTGAAGGCACAAAAACAAATAAGAAAAGGTTGCTATGCTGTGATAGCACACGTCGAGAAAGTCAATTCCGAAGAAAAGAACATCAATGATATTCCCGTCGCAAAAGAATTTCCCGATGTATTTCCGATAGAATTACCGGGACTACCTCCACACCGATCCGTTGAATTTCAAATAGACTTTGTACCGGGAGCTGCACCAATAGCTCGTGCTCCATACAGACTCGCTCCTAGCAAAATGAAGGAACTTCTCAGAATCCAACAAGTGGCACAATGAAGAAAACATTAGACAAAATAAAATTTGTTAGAAACAAACAAATTAACTATGAAATTTTTTTTTGTTAAGAATCCACGCTAACTGTTCCTAGCTAACTGATTACATTTTATTTATCGTATTTTATTTATCGCAATTTTAGTTATCGTCATTTAAATTCTGTTATTTATTTTACGCACTTTAAATATCGGGACACGTATACAAGGTTTTGACATATTATATCGACGCATATATATATATATATATATATATATATATATATATATATATATATATATATATATATATATATATATATATATATATATATATATATATTATTAGGAATAACCATAAACACTCTATATGCGGTGGTGCTCGAGTTAGCTATACAGGGTTGAGGTTGATTCTACAATAATATATATACTTTGAGTTGTGATCAAGTCTGAGACATGTACATGGGTCACGATACATATTAATTAATTTAAATATTATATATTAAACTATATATGAATTATTGAATTGCTAACTGTGGATTACCAACATTGGACAATTAAAATGAATTAAAATATTGATTATAACATATGAAACTAAACATTTCTTCAAATTTGCCACTTGATTTCATCTTAAAACCTCATTTGTATCTCGACGATTACAATCTGCGTTCAAACTTTTCATGATTCTTGAAAACACCTCAGTCGAGAGGATGAACCAACCGCACTTCATCTACGGAAGAAAAGATTGATGCGTATAGTTATGCACCTGAAAACACCCGGAACCTGAGTACACGTTTAACACATATCCGTGCTAGCTCCTTTGGCATTGTTATTACCGAAAATAACATTGCAATTCCCTTCCAAATTAGCCAATTTTGTTACAGCCCCAGCAAATCAACTTCGACTTTCATTTGTATTAGCCTTATCATAACTCTAATATATAAGTTTGCCTTTCATCATCGATACCGGGAAACCGTTTATATTTCACCACATTAGCAGTAAACTTACCAGCAACTTCATTACTCATTGACTTAAGTCTCTCCGAAGAACCATTATATTTGTTCATTAAAACCTTATCATATACTCATCCACATCTTATAACGAGAATTGCCATACCAATTACCGAGAACTAGCAATCAGTATTTTGAAATCTCGCAGCGTTTTCACTTCAACAGTTAAATGTTTACATATAACATTCATCTCCTAGAATTATGATCTTCGATTCAGAAATTCTGAAAAGCACCCAGCCTACGAATCAATACTCGGAATTTTGAAAATGCTGATGAAGCAGCAAAAACTATAAACAACTTTAACAGTCGAAAGTTTGATTATAAAGAATGGAGTGTTGAAAACGCTCAATAGAAAATTTAGTATCAAAAAGCGGATTACGCAAAATTTTGAAGGAAACTGTGGATAAATCACAAGGACTAAAACTGTACTTAATGAATTCAGATGATTCTGTATCTGATGAACTCTTCAGCGAATATCTTGCTCCTTATTTATTCAAAATCCTTACGAAAGAATTTTCTTCATCAACCTTCGATCTTTGAAGTTCCAAAATATCGTCATAAATATCTTCGATATTTCTGAAGATATTTTCATAACTATCCTTATTTGAAATCAGTTATCTTTTCACGTCATCTGTATTACACCATAAAGGAAACTGTTTAGTTTCTATATTCTGTAAACCTTCAAATTTAAAATATGAATGATATTGAAGTAGTGTTGTGGACTGAAGCATGAGTTAGTATAATATAATGACACTTGATCAACGTGATTATATTACAGTAAGACATGCTGAGTTTCTAATGGAACGTGATGATTCACAGACCATAACGTCATCATGTGCCATGTTACATAACTCTTTCATTCTACTTAACTTCTGAACATATCAAGAAAATATATTCTTGATAGTTCTATCCTTACTGATTCTGGTAAATTGACAAATCAAATCGTGCTATTACGTTTATTCTTGTTTAGAACATTACGTTCATTCGAAACTCCATACTTACAAATTCTGGACCGTTACTAGCTTTAATAGACGTCGAGAAGATGATAATAAAAAGGCAAAGAGCTCCAAAATATAAGAGAAAATATAAAGCCCAATAACAAAACGAAAATTACAAACCGTGTATATCAATGTTTATCGTAACATAAAGACACGGGAGAATTAAAAACACTATAACCCCAAGGGCAAAGTAGAAGAAAACAGATTCCTCCGGTGAAAGTTAGAAAAGGAGAATGATTGTTGCGATAGTAAGGATAAGGACAAGGATTATAACTTAATTAAGCATTTTCACAATCTTTTGAATTTGGAAATTGAGTATAGGAGTGAGAAAAGTAATGGAACAGAAGAAGTTAATTTATAATGAAATATCTGATAAAGAGATCAAAGCAGATAATCGCATTTAATTTAAAGAGATTTTATTCACCAAAGAATCAAATCTTTCAGATCTCGACGATTTTCTCTAAATCCCTTGAAATTCGGAAATCAATCCTATCTACGTCAAAATATATGACGAATCTACATTTACTCAATTCACTCTTTTGTGATAGCTTCGCTTATACTTCTCGCGTAATCAAATTATTTTATCCTCATTACTCAATGGTAATGAAACTCTATTTATCAGCTTATATGAGTCATGAAAACATATTTATTGTCTGCCATGACCATCCCAATCAAATTTTGGGACGAAATTTCTTTAACGGGTAGGTACTGTGACGACCCGGAAATTTCCAACCAAATTTAAACTTGATCGTTATTTGATTTCGACACGATAAGCAAAGTCTATAATGTTAAGTCTTGAAAATTTTAGAACTATGTTCATATATTCAATTACCCTTCGACCATTACCGATGATTCACGAACAATTATTGGTAAATAAATATGTATATATATATATAAATATAAATATAAGAGAATGTATAATACTTTATATAAATAAATATATACTTTAATTATGTAGTAACCCGAACTTTTCCATGTTTATATATATATATATATATTAAATGAAATTGTTATTTACTTGATTAAGTGTTTCCAACATGTTAAGCAATCAAACTTGTTAAGACTTGATTAATTGAAATAAGTTTCATATAGACAATTGACCACCCAAGTTGACCGGTGATTCACGAACGTTAAAACTTGTAAAAACGATATAATGACATATATATGGATATATATATATAGTTAACATGATATTATGATAAGTAAACATATCATTAAGTATATTAACAATGAACTACATATGTAAAAACAAGACTACTAACTTAATGATTTTGAAACGAGACATATATGTAACGATTATCGTTGTAACGACATTTAATGTATATATATCATATTAAGAGATATTAATACATCATAATATCATGATAATATAATAATTTAAAATCTCATTTGATATTATAAACATTGGGTTAACAACATTTAACAAGATCGTTAACCTAAAGGTTTCAAAATAACACTTACATGTAACGACTAACGATGACTTAACGACTCAGTTAAAATGTATATACATGTAGTGTTTTAATATGTATTCATACACTTTTGAAAGACTTCAAGACACTTATCAAAATACTTCTACTTAACAAAAATGCTTACAATTACATCCTCGTTCAGTTTCATCAACAATTCTACTCGTATGCACCCGTATTTGTACTCGTACAATACACAACTTTTAGATGTATGTACTATTGGTATATACACTCCAATGATCAGCTATTAGCAGCCCATGTGAGTCACCTAACATATGTGGGAACCATCATTTGGCAACTAGCATGAAATATCTCATAAAATTACAAAAATATTAGTAATCATTCATGACTTATTTACATGAAAACAAAATTACATATCCTTTATATCTAATCCATACACCAATGACCAAAAACACCTACAAACACTTTCATTCTTCATTTTTCTTCATCTAATTGATCTCTCTCAATTTCTATCTTCAAGTTCTAAGTGTTCTTCATAAATTCTACAAGTTCTAGTTTCATAAAATCAAAAATACTTCCAAGTTTGCTAGCTTACTTCCAATCTTGTAGAGTGATCATCCAACCTCAAGAAATCTTTCTTATTTATAGTAAGATATCTTTCTAATACAAGGTAATACTCATATTCAAACTTTGATTCAATTTCTATAACTATAACAATCTTATTTCAAGTGGAAATCTTACTTGAACTTGTTTTCGTGTCATGATTCTACTTCAAGAACTTTCAAGCCATCCAAGATCCTTTGAAGCTAGATCCATTTATCTCTTTTCCAGTAGGTTTATCCACAAAACTTGAGGTAGTAATGATGTTCATAATATCATTCGATTCATACATATAAAGCTATCTTATTCGAAGGTTTAAACTTCAAATCACTAGAACATAGTTTAGTTAATTCTAAACTTGTTCGCAAACAAAAGTTAATCCTTCTAACTTAACTTTTAAAATCAACTAAACACATGTTCTATATCTATATGATATGCTAACTTAATGATTTAAAACCTGGAAACACGAAAAACACCGTAAAACTAGACATACGCCGTCGTAGTAACACCGCGGGCTGTTTTGGGTTTGATAATAAAAACAATGATAAACTTTGATTTAAAAGTTGTTCTTCTGGGAAAATGATTTTTCTTATGAACATGAAACTATAACCAAAAATCATGGTTAAACTCAAAGTGGAAGTATGTTTTTCAAAATGGTCATCAAGACGTCGTTCTTTCGACTGAAATGACTACCTCTTACAAAAATGACTTGTAACTTATATTTCCAACTATAAACCTATACTTTTTCTGTTTAGATTCATAAAATAGAGTTCAATATGAAACCATAGCAATTTGATTCACTCAAAACGGATTTAAAATGAAGAAGTTATGGGTAAAACAAGATTGGATATTTTTTTATTTTTGTAGCTACGAGAAATATTAACAATTCTATACAAATCATATCCAAGCTAACTTATATTGTATTATACATGTATTCTAATATATTATATAATCAATTCTATACAAATCATATCCAAGCTAACTTATATAATCTTAGGATACCATAGACACGTATGCAAATATTTTGACATATCATATCGACCCATGTATATATATTATTTGGAACAACCATAGACACTCTATATGCAGTAATGTTGGAGTTAGCTATACATGGTTGAGGTTGATTCCAAAAATATATATACTTTGAGTTGTGATCTAGCTTGAGACTTGTATACACTGGGTCGTGCATTGATTCAAGATAATATATATCGATTTATTTCTGTACATCTAACTGTGGACAACTAGTTGTAGGTTACTAACGAGAACAGCTGACTTAATAAACTTAAAATATCAAAATGTATTAAAAGTGTTGTAAATATATTTTGAACATACTTTGATATATATGTACATATTTGTTATAGGTTCGTGAATCGACCAGTGGCCAAGTCTTACTTCCCGACGAAGTAAAAATCTGTGAAAGTGAGTTATAGTCCCACTTTTAAAATCTAATATTTTAGGATGAGAATGCATGCAGTTTTATAAATGTTTTACAAAATAGACACAAGTAATTGAAACTACATTATATGGGTGAATGATCGAAGCCGAATATTCCCCTTTTGCTTGGTAGCCTAAGAATTAGTAAACCGATCTACTAATTGACGCGAATCCTAAAGATAGATCTATTGGGCCTAACGAACCCCATCCAAAGTACCGGATGCTTTAGTACTTCGAATTCGTTTTTATCATGTCCAAAGGATTTCCCGAAATGATAGGGGATATTCTTATATGCATCTTGTTAATGTCGGTTACCAGGTATTCACCATATGAATGAATTTTATCTCTATGTATGGGATGTATATTGAAATATGAAATCTTGTGGTCTATTATTATGATTTGATAATATATAGGTTAAACCTATAACTCACCAACATTTTTGTTGATGTTTTAAGCATGTTTATTCTCAGGTGATTATTAAGAGCTTCCGCTGTTGCATACTAAAATAAGGACAAGATTTGGAGTCCATGCTTGTATGATATTATGTAAAAACTGCATTCAAGAAACTTATTTTTGATGTAATATATTCTTATTGTAAACCATTATGTAATGGTCGTGTGTAAAAGGTATATTTTAGATTATCATTATTTGATAATCTACGTAATAATTTTTAAACCTTTATCGATAAAATAAAGGTTATGGTTATTTTAAAAATGAATGCAGTCTTTGAAAAACGTCTCATATAGAGGTCAAAACCTCTCGACAAAATCAATTAATATGGAACGTTTATAATCAATATGAACGGGACATTTCAGTTGGTATCCGAGCGTTGGTCTTTGAGAACCAGAAAATTTGCATTAGTGTGTCTTATCGAGTTTGTTAGGATGCATTAGTGACTCTGGACTTCGACCGTATTTTCTTTAAAAATGATTGCTTAACATTTTTGTTGGAAACCATATATTATTAACATGTAAATATTATGTGATATATTAATCTCTTAACATATTTGATATTGTGTGATAGATGTCTACCTCTAGCACAAATCCCATTGACTCACCTAATAATAACGAAGAGTCGAATATATATTGGCAAGATTCACAAGTTCCCGAAGAATCGGAAGAAGAGGAAACGGAACCAGAAGAAGAGGAACCGAAAGAAGAAGAGGTTCCAGAGGGGGGAATAGTAGGAACCACAGAAAACCGGTTAAATAAAAGAAAATCCTCAACCAATGGACCAAAGTTAATAATGGTCAATGGTGTTTCCGCTAAGGAAGCAAAATATTGGGAAAATTACCAATTTTCCGATGAATCGGATCCTGATGAGGATTCTGATGATGTTATAGAAATTATCCCGACCCAATTTAATGAGGCAAAAGAAAATAATAAGGGGAAAGACATCAAAATAGAGAAATCTGATTCCGACCCCGATGAACTTTATATGTACCGTCAACACCCGTATTTTCAATATCGTGACAATAACCCGGGAACCTCTAAACCACCAGGTTTTTCTAAGCCAATGTAGAAAACGACGACTCGTATTAGAGGAACATCATATATCCCTAGAAGATTAGGAAAAAGAACCAAGTCCGAAGAAGAAGAAGAAACCAGTGATTCAGATTAAAGGGGTGTGAGCATGTTGTGTAATAAATGTATTGTAGTGTGCTTGTACTTTTATGTTCTATGTAAAAATTGCTTGTATTGTTTGTTATTACGAATCTAATCATTGTCTATTTTACAGTATAAAAACAAAATGGACGTTAAGGGTAGACAACCGAATATTTTAGAAGACCTACTAGAGGATATGATTGAGGAAATCTTGTCTAGAGTCGGTCAGAATTCATCAGCACATTTAGTTATGGCGAAATTAACTTGTCAAACATTTGAAAGACTTTCCGGAAATGCCTTAGTTTATAAAAGGCTTTCCTTTGATAGGTGGGGTATATCACATAGGGGAGACCGTAAGTTACGCCTTGTTTTCTTTAAAGCATTAAATGCGGGGAACCCAAATGCAATTTTACGCTACGGGTTAAGAACCTATTTTGACTCAACATATCCCAACATAGGATTTCGTGAATTAGAAAGAGCTTCTAACATGCAACATAAAGAAGCATGTTATGCTTACGGGTTAGTGATGTTCGCTTCTTACCAAAGTGAGAAAAAGAATATCGGATTGCAACTTTTAAAAAAACCTTCCCACAAGTGACGGATTCAGTAGTTGGGGTGAGAAAAAAGGTTTTTAAATTATTACGGGGTTGTTGGACATTACGAAACCCTCGTCCTTTTGATGACGTTACAACATGCTGCCTAGCCAATGGTCATAACGGTTATTTTCCACAAGACCAAGGATGGGAAGTCGTCTTAGTAAAACCAGAATGCATGACTTGTTTCTGGACTTATGAAATACGTGTCTTTATTTCCTTTGCTGAACAACTTGCGTATTAACTAGATTTATCTTCAAAACTGTCCTGTATCATAGTGTACTATATTTCATGTTATATGTAATATAGCGAAGTTGTAAGTTTGAAGAATATTTGTATGTGATATATTATTATAATCAGTTTTTCATATGGAATTGTAGTAGTTGAATTGTATATTAGCTAATAAGTATGAACTTAACGGGTAGGTAGTACCCGAATTTAAACTTATAAAACGCTAATATGAAGAAAAAGCTTTTATAAATGAGTTCATATTATGCTACGAAATACTATTGACTACTCTTAATATTCTGTATGATTAACTCGATTCAGTTGTCTATTTTGAAAGAAATGGCACCGACTACTCGACACACCATGAATATGAACGAAGAGGAATTTCGTACCTTTCTTGCTGCAAACATAGCCGCAGTACAGGCTGCGCTACATACCAACAATAACGATGAATCTAGCAATGCAGCTAACGGCGCAAGAAATCGTGTAGGATGCACCTACAAAGAATTCACTGTCTGCAAACCTTTGGAATTTGATGGAACCGAAGGACCAATTGGATTGAAACGGTGGACCGAGAAAGTCGAATCGGTGTTTGCCATAAGTAAGTGTACAGAGGAGGACAAAGTTAAGTACGCTACGCATACCTTCACAGGTACTGCGTTAACGTGGTGGAACACCTATCTTGAACAGGTAGGACAAAATGCTGCTTACTCACTACCGTGGTCGGCATTCAAGCAATTGATGAACGAGCAGTACCGTCCTAGAAATGAAGTCAATAAACTCAAGGCAGAACTTAGAGAGTTACGAACACAAGGGTTCGATGTTACCACATATGAACAACGATTCACAGAGTTGTGCCTATTGTCCCCGGGAGCATTCGAAGATGAAGAAGAGAAGATTGACGCGTTTGTAAAAGGGTTACCAGTAAGGATTCAAGAAGATGTAAGTTCACATGAGCCCGCTTCTATACAGAAGGCAAGTCGAATGGCTCATAAACTCATAAATCAGATTGAGGGAAGAATTAAAGAGCAGGCGGCCGAAGAAGCCAACACGAAATAACTCAAGAGGAAGTGGGAGGAAAACGGTGACAAGAGTCACCAGTACAACAACAATAACAATTACAACCACAATCACAACAACTATCCCAACAACCACAACAACAATTGCAACAATAACCGCAATCCTAATAATAACTATAACAAACACCCCAACAACAACAACAACTACAACAACTGTTTCAACAACAATAACAATCCCAACAACAACCTCAATAACAACAACGGCAACAAAAACCAAAAACAGCCATGTCATAGGTGTGAAGAAAATCACTAGGGGTTTTGCACGACATTTTGCAACAGGTGTAAAAGAAATGGTCATAGCGCGACAAAGTGTGAGGTCTACGGACCAAAGTTTAATAGAACTAAGGGAGCAAATAATACCGGAACAAGTAATCCCGAAACAAATAGTGTCAGAGCAAGTAATACCAACGCTGTTTGTTATAAATGTGGAAAACCGGGCCACATTATTAGAAATTGCCCGAATTAGGGGAATACTAATGGGCAGGGCCATGGAAGAGTTTTCAATATTAATGCGGCAGAAGCACAGGAAGACCCGGAGCTTGTTACGGGTGCGTTTCTTATTGACGATAAATCTGCTTATGTTTTATTTGATTCGGGTACGGATAGAAGCTATATGAGTAGAGAATTTTGTGCTAAATTAAGTTGCCCATTGATGCCTTTGGATAGTAAATTTTTACTCGAATTAGCAAATGGTAAATTAATTTCAGTAGATAATATATGTCGGAATCGAGAAATTAAACTGGTTAGCGAAACATTTAAGATTGACTTGATACCAGCAGATTTAGGGAGTTTTGATGTGATAATCGGTATGGACTGGTTGAAAGAAGTGAAAGCAGAGATCGTTTGTTACAAAAATGCAATTCGCATTATACGAGAAAAAGGAAAACCCTTAATGGTGTACGGAGAAAAGAGCAACGCAAAGTTAAATCTTATTAGTAACCTGAAGGCACAAAAACAAATAAGAAAAGGTTGCTATGCTGTGATAGCACACGTCGAGAAAGTCAATTCCGAAGAAAAGAACATCAATGATATTCCCGTCAAAAAAGAATTTCCCGATGTATTTCCAAAAGAATTACCGGGACTACCTCCACACCGATCCGTTGAATTTCAAATAGACTTTGTACCGGGAGCTGCACCAATAGCTCGTGCTCCATACAGACTCGCTCCTAGCAAAATGAAGGAACTTCAGAGCCAATTACAAAAACTTTTAGAGCGTGGTTTCATTCGACCAAGCACATCACCGTGGAGAGCTCCTGTTTTGTTTGTCAAGAAGAAAGATGGTACATTCAGGTTATGTATCAACTACTGAGAGTTGAACAAACTTACTATCAAGAACCGCTACCCACTACCGAGAATCGACGACTTATTTGATCAACTACAAGGCTCGTATGTTTATTCGAAGATCGATTTACATTCTGGATATCATCAAATGCGGGTGAAGGAGGATGATATTCCAAATACTGCTTTTAGGACGCGTTACGGTCATTACGAGTTTATGGTTATGCCATTTGGATTGACTAACGCACCAGCTGTGTTCATGGACCTCATGAACCGAGGGTGTGGGCCATATCTTGACAAGTTTGTCATTGTTTTCATCGATGACATACTTATTTACTCGAAGAATGATCAAGAGCACGAAGAACACTTGAGAAAAGTGCTAGAGTTGTTAAGGAAAGAAAAACTGTACGCTAAGTTTTCAAAGTGTGCATTTTGGTTGGAAGAAGTTCAATTCCTCGGTCACATAGTGAACAAAGAAGGTATTCAGGTGGATCCAACAAAGATTGAAACCGTTGAAAACTGGGAAACCCCGAAAACTCTGAAACACATACGCCAGTTTTTAGGATTAGCTGGTTACTACAGAAGGTTCATCCAAGACTTTTTTTCCAGAATAGCAAAACCCTTGACTGCATTAATGTATAAAGGAAAGAAATTTGAATGGAAGGATGAACAAGAGAAAGCGTTTCAGTTATTGAAGAAAAAGTTAACTACGGCACCTATATTGTCATTACCTGAAGGGAATGATGATTTTGTGATATATTGTGACGCCTCAAAGCAAGGTCTTGGTTGTGTATTAATGCAACGAACGAAAGTAATTGCTTATGCGTCTAGACAATTGAAGATTCACGAACAAAATTATACGACGCATGATTTAGAATTAGGCACGGTTGTTTTTGCATTAAAGACTTGGAGGCACTACTTATATGGGGTCAAAAGTATTATATATACTGACCACAAAAGTCTTCAACACATATTTAATCAGAAACAACTGAATATGAGGCAGCGTAGGTGGATTGAATTGTTGAATGATTACGACTTTGAGATTCGTTACCACCCGGGGAAGGCAAATGTGGTAGCCGACGCCTTGAGCAGGAAGGACGGAGAACCCATTCGAGTAAAATCTATGAATATAATGATTCACAATAACCTTACTACTCAAATAAAGGAGGCGCAACAAGGAGTTTTAAAATAGGGAAATTTAAAGGATGAAATACCCAAAGGATCGGAGAAGCATCTTAATATTCGGGAAGACGGAACCCAATATAGGGCTGAAAGGATTTGGGTACCAAAATTTGGAGATATGAGAGAAATGGTACTTAGAGAAGCTCATAAAACTAGATACTCAATACATCCTGGAATGGGGAAGATGTACAAGGATCTCAAGAAACATTTTTGGTGGCCGGGTATGAAAGCCGATGTTGCTAAATATGTAGGAGAATGTTTGACGTGTTCTAAGGTCAAAGCTGAGCATCAGAAACCATCAGGTCTACTTCAACAACCTAAAATCCCGGAATGGAAATGGGAAAACATTACCATGGATTTTATCACTAAATTGCCAAGGACTGCAAGTGGTTTTGATACTATTTGGGTAATAGTTGATCGTCTCACCAAATCAGCACACTTCCTGCCAATAAGAGAAGATGACAAGATAGAGAAGTTAGCACGACTGTATTTGAAGGAAGTCGTCTCCATACATGGAATACCAATCTCTATTATATCTGATAGGGATGGCAGATTTATTTCAAGATTCTGGCAGACATTACAGCAAGCATTAGGAACTCGTCTAGACATGACTACTGCCTATCATCCACAAACTGATGGGTAGAGCGAAAGGACGATACAAACGCTTGAAGACGTGCTACGAGCATGTGTTATTGATTTCAGAAACAGTTGGGATCGACATCTACCGTTAGCAGAATTTTCCTACAACAACAGCTACCATTCAAGCATTGAGATGGCGCCGTTTGAAGCACTTTATGGTAGAAAGTGCAGGTCTCCGATTTGTTGGAGTGAAGTGGGGGATAGACAGATTACGGGTCCAGAGATAATACAAGAAACTACTAAGAAGATCATCCAAATTCAACAACGGTTGAAAACCGCCCAAAGTCGACAAAAGAGCTACGCTGACATTAAAAGAAAAGATATAGAATTTAAAATTGGAGAGATGATCATGCTTAAAGTTGCACCTTGGAAAGGCGTTGTTCGATTTGGTAAATGAAGGAAATTAAATCCAAGGTATATTGGACCATTCAAGATTATTGATCGTGTCGGACCAGTAGCTTACCGACTTGAGTTACCTCAACAACTCGCGGCTGTACATAACACTTTCCACGTCTCGAATTTGAAGAAATTTTTTGCTAAAGAAGATCTCACTATTCCGTTAGATGAAATCCAAATCAACGAAAAACTTCAATTCATCGAAGAACCCGTCGAAATAATGGATCGTGAGGTTAAAAGACTTAAGCAAAATAAGATACCAATTGTTAAGGTTCGATGGAATGCTCGTAGAGGACCCGAGTTCACCTAGGAACGAGAAGATCAGATGAAGAAGAAATACCCGCATTTATTTCCAAAAGATACGTCAACACCTCTAACTGCTTAAAATTTCGGGACGAAATTTATTTAACGGGTAGGTACTGTAGTGACCCGAACTTTTCCATGTTTATATATATATATATATTAAATGAAATTGTTATTTACATGATTAAGTGTTTCCAACATGTTAATCAATCAAACTTGTTAAGACTTGATTAATTGAAATAAGTTTCATATAGACAATTGACCACCCAAGTTGACCGGTGATTCACGAACGTTAAAACTTGTAAAAACTATATAATGACATATATGTGGATATATATATATATATATATATATATATATATATATATATATATATATATATATATATATATATATATATATATATATATATATATATATATATATATATATATATATATATATATATATATATATATATATATATATAGTTAACATGATATTATGATAAGTAAACATATCATTAAGTATATTAACAATGCACTACATATGTAAAAACAAGACTACTAACTTACTGATTTTGAAAAGAGACATATATGTAACGATTATCGTTGTAACGACATTTAATGTATATATATCATATTAAGAGATATTCATACATCATAATATCATGATAATATAATAATTTAAAATCTCATTTGATATTATAAACATTGGGTTAACAACATTTAACAAGATCGTTAACCTAAAGGTTTCAAAATAACACTTACATGTAACGACTAACGATGACTTAACGACTCAGTTAAAATGTATATACATGTAGTGTTTTAATATGTATTCATACACTTTTGAAAGACTTCAAGACACTTATCAAAATACTTCTACTTAACAAAAATGCTTACAATTACATCCTCGTTCAGTTTCATCAACAATTCTACTCGTATGCACCCGTATTTGTACTCGTACAATACACAACTTTTAGATGTATGTACTATTGGTATATACACTCCAATGATCAGCTCTTAGCAGCCCATGTGAGTCACCTAACACATGTGGGAACCATCATTTGGCAACTAGCATGAAATATCTCATAAAATTACAAAAATATGAGTAATCATTCATGACTTATTTACATGAAAACAAAATTACATATCCTTTATATCTAATCCATACACCAACGACCAAAAACACCTACAAACACTTTCATTCTTCAAATTTCTTCATCTAATTGATCTCTCTCAATTTCTATCTTCAAGTTCTAAGTGTTCTTCATAAATTCTTCAAGTTCTAGTTTCATAAAATCAAGAATACTTCCAAGTTTGCTAGCTTACTTCCAATCTTGTAGAGTGATCATCCAACCTCAAGAAATCTTTCTTATTTATAGTAAGATATCTTTCTAATAGAAGGTAATACTCATATTCAAACTTTTATTCAATTTCTATAACTATAACAATCTTATTTCGAGTGGAAATCTTACTTGAACTTGTTTTCGTGTCATGATTCTACTTCAAGAACTTTCAAGCCATCCAAGATCCTTTGAAGCTAGATCCATTTGTCTCTTTTTCAGTAGGTTTATCCACAAAACTTGAGGTAGTAATGATGTTCATAACATCATTCGATTCATACATATAAAGCTATCTTATTCGAAGGTTTAAACTTGAAATCACTAGAACATAGTTTAGTTAATTCTAAACTTGTTCGCAAACAAAAGTTAATCCTTCTAACTTGACTTTTAAAATCAACTAAACACATGTTCTATATCTATATGATATGCTAACTTAATGATTTAAAACCTGGAAACACGAAAACCACCGTAAAACTGGACATACGCCGTCGTAGTAACACCGCGGGCTGTTTTGGGTTTGATAATTAAAAACTATGATAAACTTTGATTTAAAAGTTGTTCTACTGGGAAAATGATTTTTCTTATGAACATGAAACTATATCCAAAAATCATGGTTAAACTTAAAGTGGAAGTAAGTTTTTCAAAATGGTCATCAAGACGTCGTTCTTTCGACTGAAATGACTACCTCTTACAAAAATGACTTGTAACTTATATTTCCGACTATAAACCTATACTTTTTCTATTTAGATTCATAAAATAGAGTTCAATATGAAACCATAGCAATTTGACTCACTCAAAACGGATTTAAAATGAAGAAGTTATGGGTAAAACAAGATTGGATATTTTTTGATTTTTGTAGCTACGAGAAATATTAACAATTCTATACAAATCATATCCTAGCTAACTTATATTGTATTATACATGTATTCTAATATATTATGTAATCTTGGGATACCATAGACACGCATGCAAATGTTTTAACATATCATATCGACCCATGTATATATATTATTTGGAACAACCATAGACACTCTATATGCAGTAATGTTGGAGTTAGCTATACAGGGTTGAGGTTGATTCCAAAAATATATATACTTTGAGTTGTGATCTAGCCTGAGATGTGTATACACTAGGTCATGGATTGATTCAAGATAATATATATCGATTTATTTCTGTACATCTAACTGTGGACAACTAGTTGTAGGTTACTAACGAGGACAGCTGACTTAATAAACTTAAAACATCAAAATGTATTAAAAGTGTTGTAAATATATTTTGAACATACTTTGATATATATGTACATATTTATTATAGGTTCGTGAATTGACCAGTAGCCAAGTCTTACTTCCCGACGAAGTAAAAATCTGTGAAAGTGAGTTATAGTCCCGCTTTTAAAATCTATTATTTTGGGATGAGAATACATGCAGTTTTATAAATGTTTTACGAAATAGACACAAGTAATTAAAACTACATTATATGGGTGAATGATCAAAGCCGAATATGCCCCTTTTGCTTGGTAGCCTAAGAATTAGTAAACCGATCTACTAATTGACGCGAATCCTAAAGATAGATCTATTGGGCCTAACGAACCCCATCCAAAGTACTGGATGCTTTAGTACTTCGAATTCATTTTTATCATGCCCAAAGGATTTCCTAGAATGATAGGGGATATTCTTATATGCATCTTGTTAATGTCGGTTACCAGGTGTTCACCATATGAATGAATTTTATCTCTATGTATGGGATGTATATTGAAATATGAAATCTTGTGGTCTATTATTATGATTTGATAATATATAGGTTAAACCTATAACTCACCAACATTTTTGTTCACGTTTTAAGCATGTTTATTCTCAGGTGATTATTAAGAGCTTCTGCTGTTCCATACTAAAATAAGGACATGATTTGGAGTCCATGCTTGTATGATATTATGTAAAAACTGCATTCAAGAAACTTATTTTTGATGTAATATATTTTTATTGTAAACCATTATGTAATGGTCATGTGTAAACGGTATATTTTAGATTATCATTATTTGATAATCTCCGTAATGCTTTTTAAACCTTTATCGATAAAATAAAGGTTATGGTTGTTTTAAAAGTGAATGCAGTCTTTGAAAAACGTCTCATATAGAGGTCAAAACCTCGTAACGAAATCAATTAATATGGAACGTTTATAATCAATTTGAACGGGACATTTCAAATTACTTAGGATTAAAAATGTAAAATTTATAAATAGAATAATCAAGTACAAATAAAATAATTATATATATAAACATGTATATGATATTAATATGAAACTATATGAATATATATGATTCCTATTCATAATAAGTACTATATTGTAATATATATAAACTATATAAATATTCAATGTCAAATAAATGTGGATATAAGATATATATATATAATATAATTAATCAATTGTATTATATTAAAATACAAATTTGAATATATTTGTTATATTAATAATACTATTATTAGTTTTATTATTATTATTGTTAATATTCATACTAATGTCTGTATTATTATTTCTAAAATAAAATATTTATATGTAAGTATTTATATATATATATATATATATATATATATATATATATATATATATATATATATATATATATATATATATATATATATATATATATATATATATATATATATATATATATATATATATATATATATATATATATATATATATATAATTTGATATGCATAAATGATTACATTATTATTACAATTAATATTATTATTATCATTAATAATATTAACATAATTATTACTAATAAGATCATTATTATTTTTATTATTATTATCATTATTAGTAATTAAATTTATTAAAATTATCATTATTGATATTATCATATTTTTATTTAGTACTACTAGTCACTTTGTCAATAACACTAATAGTATTATTATTAGTATTATTAATTGTATTAATACACTTATTAATTAACAATATATAAGAATCGGATATATTTATACTAATATATATAGAAATACAGGTACATATAAAAATATATAGATATTTATACACAAATACGTATTTAGATATATATAATACGGTTATATATATAATCTGATACTGAAAAATACGAATCAGTTTTCTATCCTTATCAAAGTGTTCCCTAAATTGATTTAAAACTATAATCCAGTACAAATTAGCAACAGTTAGTCCTCTAATCAAACGAAATCAATTTTGGTCGATTGTTATTTTTTCTTAAAGTCTTTCTGACAGAATCCACAATTGTCGAGCAATTAAACTAGCAAAAAAAGATCAATTTGGAGCAAATGAGCTGTAATGTTTTACTTAGCCTTCCAATAACTATCTATTAACGCATTTCAAAGAAAAACACTGAAATTAAAATAAAATTTTATAGAAAACAGTCGAGTATCTCTGTTCTTGGTTTAACATGTCAAAAGATCGAATTTGAATCGCTCCTCAAAATGTATTAATACAGTTGTGTTGAGAATCTTATAAACGACCTTTCTGCAAAAATTCACATTCCAATTCCTCTTATTCACTTCGAATTTCGGAGTCAAAGTTACGTTTCAAAAGTTAAACGATTGTGTTCATCGTAAAATTTGGATTCATGTTGATGATTTGAGTTCAATTGATCATGGATAAGGTTTCTAGGAGGGATTTCAAACAGGTTTCATTTAGGAATCATAGTCTCAAACCATTCCAATTTCAAAATCATTAACCATGTTCTTCATTTACAACAACGACTGCTCTTTTTTTTCGTTTTCTTGTTAATCAAATACAACACTGTATAGATTTCTAGTTGTTTAAAAAGTCTTAAATCTTAATTTGGCGATTTGTTTTATAATATTGGGTGTTCTGGTCGATTAAAGTGAAGAAGAAGTTGTTGTTGTTAAAATACGGGTTATATATAAATGGAGGTTGTTTTAAATCTATAAAGTATAATGGATCAGATGGTTGGGTATGATGCGGGTGAGCGAGAGGTCTCGGGTTCAAATCTTGTCGTGGGCATTTATTTTTACAAGCTAGATTTAAAGGTAGTTTCATTTTTAAAATGCATTATTATTAATATCATTGTTATTATTAAGTATTATAATTATAAGTATTGTTAGTATTATTAATATTATGATTGTTAATATTATTTTTTTATCATTATTATTGATGGTATTATACTTATCATTGTTAGTAATATCATTATTATTAGTATTATTATTAAGTATGAGTAATCCTAGGGTTATTATTATTATTATTATCATTATCAATTATTGTTATTATTACAAATATTATAAGTATTAATATTATAATTATTACTAATATATGTCTCATTATTATTGTTAATATTAGTAGGATTATTATTAATATTATGATGAAAATAATAAAAGTTACTATTAATTATATTAATGTCACGACCCGGAAAATTTCGACTAATTTTAAACCAAACTCTCGATACGATATTGTATTTTTGACACGATAAGTAAAGTCTGCAATGTAGAGTCTCAAAATGTTTGAACTATTTCATATATTGAATTGACCTTCGACTGTTCTCGACGATTCACGAACAAATAATTGTAAATAGATATGTGTGTATATATATATATATATATATATATATATATATATATATATATATATATAATTGAAATATTATATATTGTTCTTATTAAATGTAATTATAATACTATGATAATTATTATTTAAAACATATATATATATATATATATATATATATATATATATATATATATATATATATATATATATATATTAAATAAAGTTTATTAATTATATATTTTGTGATTTCGGACCTAAATAGTAATTATCAGTAACACTCGGTTGGCATCTCGTTAGTATTCATATAGATCTAATATGAGTTTACGAAAAGTTGGAATAGAAGTTAGTCTGTAAATTGATTATGAAGATTTTATAATTGTTAAAAGTATTTTTGCCTTTTTAAGTTTAAATATTAGTACTCCGTACATATAAATCGGAACAGAAAATAAATAATTTTCGAACCTTTTTGATCAGGTTTCAAACAGATAATGAGTAAAATAATTAAATATATTTAATCTAAAAATTTGAGATTTTTAGGAACACTTTTATACGACAACTGTTTAGTAATGGACACGATATAGCTATCCGTGTAAAAGTGTCGGCAGACTCACACGTTCTAATTAACTTGAGATTTATAATTGTGATACTGTATCACCTTTTGAATTCTTTTCACAAACTAGGATCTTTATCTATCTACCTTTCATTATAAATAAAATATGCATATACATGAATCAAGATGCCACCATTCATTTTTTTTTTCTCTTCCATTTCAGTTCGACAGCCACATTCAATATCTCCATCCCACTACTTGTTATTGTTTGTTTTTCTGTCATTTAAACCATCACTTCTTCTTTAGCATCCTAAATCAATCCATTACTACCATCAAACTAGTTATTTTTGTTAAATGATGTTGTATATGATTGTAGATACTCAACAACATAAATAAATCCCCATCGGTTATCACCATTACACTCGTGTTTGTTACCCTATCTTAACCCACGATCAAACCATCATGAACACCAAAAGATGGCAACTGTAATCCGGTACTCCTGTACGATCACCACAAGAACCACCACCTTAGTCGCCATATTAAACCACCAACTTGCAACCATCGAACACCTCATGTTTGCTTTTTACTTCTTTCGTGTTTCGAGCTCAAGACTAAACCAATCACAATAAACCCACACAACCACTTCAACCTCATTGAACTACTATACCCGTTTGCTCTCAATTCTATTCGGTTTGAAACCAAGACCCACCCAAAAGCACGCTGCTTGATATTTTATTTTTCTCCTGTTTTAAACCCGTCATCAACCACCACTATCACCACTTCCATGCTCGATCAAACTTCTCTCACTATTATTATTTTTCGGTCCAATGATCTTTTAGTTCGGGTTATGGACTTCGGTTATGTTCCTGTTGCAGTCCCACAATCTCGTTCGATCACAAGTAACCATCCACTTAACCGCCTACAACTGTTTTAGATCCTGTTGAACCCACTTCATCATAAAATTCATAACCACCAAGAACAACAACTACTTGTTTGGAATTCTTGTATTCGATGTATATGCTATTGCTTAATCAAACCACACGCTGCTGTTTATTGTTCGAAGCCACCATTGCACGCATATCTGCCACCTTTCAACCAAAACCACCTCAAAACCAACCATCTTCACCATATACTGCTGCAGTTTTTCCACTTCTATTTCTGTTAAAAGCCATCAACGACCAACAACCCTATTCGACCACATCCTGCTACTGTTTTGATCAACGACCAACATCCTTAACGAACCCAATACATCCATCATATCTCTCTCCTCCTTCGTATGTGAACTAAAACTGTAATTGCCTCATTTTTTTTACAATGAAGATAATAGACGAGTGAAGATATTGACATAATGAAAACATGATGAAGACTGTATGATGGTGATGGCCACAATGTATTTTTGTTTCCTATTACTTGTCAATTTCTATTGAGGACCTAACCAAAAATATACTTTAAAAACCCACTTGCAAACACATTTTTTTTTATTTCGTGCAAATAACTGAATCTTTTAAACTTTAATTGGACCGAGAACAAGATATTGTTGGGCCATGATTTCCTTTTCTCTGTTGGGCTCTTTTAATTTATAAGTGAACTATCTTCTCAGGAACTAGTAATGGATTTGTATTATGATTGTTGGAGTTGGTTCCTTTCGTGATTAGGCTGAAGGAGTGAAGGAATATGGAAATCGATTGATATGGGATAAATCGAATAAATAATGAAGTCCTTGATATATTGTGATATATGATATTATGTGTATGAAGAGGATCTTAGATATGATGATGATCGAGTTATATAAAATGATGATGCGGTTATAATGATAAAGGATGATGATGTTAATGCATGATAATGATGATAATAAATGGTATAACTCTTATTATTATTATTATTATTATTATTATTATTATTATTATTATTATTATTATTATTATTATTATTATTATTATTATTATTATTATTATTATTATTATTATTATTATTATTATTATTATTATTGGTAAAATCATTATTTTTAGAGTTAGCATTATTAATATTCATTATTATTAAACTTATCACTTTTATCAAAATTATTATTATTATTAAAAGTATTATTATTATTATTGTTATTACAAATTATTGTAGTATTATTAAAATTATTATTTTTACAAACAAAAGATATTTATATAGAAATATATATATTACATATATCATAAGTATATCTAATTTACTACTTTAATATAAAAATAACATATGTAGATATATATAACATTGGAAATAATAAATACATTAATATTTTTAACAAGTAATATATATTTTTTTAATATATATATATATATATACATATATATATATATATATATATATATACATATATATATATACATATATATATATATATAAACTGGATTGAATACCATTACATGCTCACTATGTGTTTTAATATATATATTACTGAAATAGGTTCGTGAATTCGAGGCCAACCCTACATTTGTTCAATGACGTCACATGTATTTTTACTACAAAATACAGTATGGTGAGTTTCATTTGCTCCCTTTTTAATTGCTTTTGCAATATATATTTTTGGGCTGAGAATACATGCGCTGCTTTTATAAATGTTTACAAAATAGACACAAGTACTTAAAAATATATTCTACGTTGAGTTGTACCACTGGCATATTTCCATGTAGCTTGGTAACTACTATTTACATGGGTATTGTAAACGCGAATCCTGTTGATAGATCTATCGGGCCTGACAACCCCAACCGGACTGGACGATCAGTATTCAACGGTTGCACAGTACTTCGTTTCGGTGACTACACTTGGTACGGTATAGTGAGATTTCATAATAAAGGGAATATGCGACGTTGATTAAATGTTAAGTATGGTTACCAAGTGCTTAACCACTTAGAATGCTTTACATACACTTGCGAGTGTATTATGTTTATGATTATGAAATCTTGTGGTCTATTAAAATATTGAAATGATTGTTATGATAAACCTATGAACTCACCAACCTTTTGGTTGACACTTTAAAGCATGTTTATTCTCAGGTACGAATTAAGTCTTTCGCTGTGTATTTGCCCAATTTAAGGACATTACTTGGAGTCGATAGTCGCAATGGGACCAAATGTTGATGACTTCGTCCAGCTGGATAAGGACGGGTCCTCACAGGTGGTATCAGAGCTGGTTTAATGCCGTTTATTAGCGGGTTAATCGTAGAGGGGGTTCTCACAGTGTTACCTGTGATGAAGCATTGGCTCTTACTCCTCGCGGTCCCTATTAGGGTTGGCTGTACGTTGCCGAGAGGCGGGCCGTAAAATCAGTGTCTGAGGTACGCTCAGTGGTCACCAGGCGGTTAGCTGGGAAGGCACTGAGTGGGATACGTCCCCACTGTCTCACAGGTGGTATCAGAGCATTGGTCCTAGTGAACCAGGTCTTGCATTAGTGTGTATAACTGATAGTTGTTAGGATGCATTAGCAAGCCTGGACTTCGACCTTAGCTGCATATTATAAGTTTTGCTTATCATTACTAGTGGAAAATTACCTGCTTATTATTCCTAAGTCTAGACATGACTTCCTGCACTTATTTGATAGATAGTGTACAGATAAATTCATATCTTAGCATATCTGCTAATTCATATCTTAGCGTATCTGTTACTGTAGACTTTATCTGACACGTTTCCTTAAATCCTTTCGTAATCTACGGGATCTTCTGTACTATGTATAGGTATTCTATGTAATTAGAATATCATCCGATATCCGAAAATCATTTCATATCGAAAAATCCTTTATTCAATCGTACGCAATGGAACTCACCATTAGATCAAGTCCCTCAGATTCCTATATGAAGTCTCACTCCAGCTCCAAAAGCAGTGTCACCAGAATGAATCAATCAATCAGCCATCCCCAATTCATCTGATGGGTTCGTAGTCGACTTAATCAATAGAGACGAGAAGAAGGTGATCCCTTCCACCAACCGAATTCACCTTCTGGCGAAGAACCTGAATCACTTACCGGTGAACCTGTTCGAAACACCATTTCCACTCTCGTTGCCTGAATATCTCGCCACGATTATATTCTATCCACAATTCTAAACCTTATCCATCCGATCGTTTTGACCGTCAATCATCCTGGGGTAATAGAAGAAGTCAACGAGTTTCGCGTTCGAGTAGTGGCTTTGGAGAATATGGTGCAAAACTTACCAGTTTCAGCAACATCACCGGCACCAACAGTACCACCAACAACCCAAGTTTCAGCATCACACGCCTCAACATCTTATTCCATACCTTGAGCATAATCATCGTTCTACGTATCGTTCTATCTACTTTATCTTCGTTCTACATATCGTTCTACATCATTTATCTTCGTTCGACATGGCGATTATGTAATCTCTAATGTTTTAGAGATTAAATATTCTTTTGTTCTAACGGTAAATCAAATGAGTTTAATATCATATTAACTCATTAAATCCATGATTACATCTGAAGAAAATATATGTGTATGTATATTTTCATAAAAATTGTAATAAAAAATTCTTCTGTACAAACTGTTAATGGTGAAAATATTTTAACAGGTAGGTAATACCCGAGGAATATTTAGATTTCACATTAATAAGTTACACTGTACATTCTTTGAATCTAATTTAACAGTCATTTACTATCCTACTTACATCCACAGATATACGTATCTGTTCACCATAGAATAACCATTTTCATTCAATTTCATATTTGGATTTTGACCTATCAGAATCCAACAAGTGGCATAATGAAGAAAACATTGGACAAAATAAAATTTGTTAGAAACAAACAAATTAACTAATTGAAATTTTGTTAAGAATCCACGCTAACTGTTCCTAGCTAACTGGTTACATTTTATTTACCGCAATTTAATTATCGCAATTTACATTCTCGCAATTTTATTTATCGTCATTTAATTTCTGTTATTTACTTTTACGCACTTTAAATAACGGGACACGTATACAAGGTTTCGACCTATCATATTGACCCATCTATATATATGTTTTGAAACAACCATAGACACTCTATATGTGAATGTTGGAGTTGGCTATACAGGGTTGAGGTTGATTCCAAAATATATATATGGTTTGAGTTGTGAGCAATACTGAGACCGGTACACGGGTCACGATACGTATTAATTAATTCGAATATTATATATTAAATTATATATGAATATATTGGACTATTGGACAATTGCACTATTGGACTGCTAACTTTGGACAATTAAAATGAATTAAAATATTGATTATAACATATGAAACTAAACAATTCTTCAAGTTTGCCACTTGATTTCATCTTAAACCTCTTTTGTATCTTGATGATTACAATCTGCGTCCAAACCTTTCGTAATTCTTGAAAACACCTCAATCGAGAGGATGAACCAACCGCACTTCATCTACGTAAGAAGAGATTGATGCATATAGTTACGCACTTGAAAACTTTTGGAACCTGAGTAAACATTTAACACATACCTGTGCTAGTTCCTTTGACGTTATTATTACCCAAAATAACTTTGCAATTCCTTTCCAAATTTGCCAAATTTTGTCACAGCTCGAGCAAGTTGATTTCGACTTTTAGTCCAAAACAACCTTATTATAACCTTGGAATATATGCGTACTCTTATATTGTTACCGGAGAACCTTTTATATTTCACCATATTACCATCAGCGTTTAATCATCTAAAAACACAATTCTCCTGAAACCACCTCGGTTTGATAACCGATGACCCAGATCCGTTAACTTTGAAAATGCTGACGAAACAGCATGTTGTAGATGGTCTTAATGGCCAAAAGTTGATAATAAAGAAGGAAGTGTTAGGAACGCTCGATAAAAAATTTGGTACTGAAAATCGGATTGAGCACACCATGAAGGAGACTGTGGACAAATCACAAAGAGTAAATATGTACTTAATGAATCCAGATGATTAAGTATCTGACGAAATCTCTAGCGAATATCTTGCTCCTTAATTAGTCTAAATCCTTGCGGATGAATTTCTTCATCATCATCTGATTTTAAATATTTTAAATTCTAAGACATCATCGTATCTTTTGTTATAAATATCTTAGATATTTCTGAAGATACCTTCATAAATATCTTTATTCGAAATTATCTATCTCTTCGTGCTATCCGTGTTACGTCATGAAGGAAACTATTTTAGTTCTAAATTTCTTTAAAATTCGAGTTTGAATTATGAATGATTTCCTAGAGAAGTGTTGGGAATTGAAGCATGAGTTAGTATAATATAATGACGTCAGGCCAACGTGGTTATATTACAGTAAGTCATGCTAAATTTCTAATGTAACGTGATGATGATCACAGACCTTATCCTCATCATGTGCCATGTTACATAACTTTTTCATTCCATGTTACATAACTTTTTCATTCTACTTAATTTCTAAGCATATCACGAAAACATTTCCTTGATATTTCTGTTCTTCCGTAACTCTGACAATCTGCTAATAAATCGTGCGATTACATTTTCTTTCTGATTAGAAGATTTCTTTAAATTCCTGGAATTCTGATAATCAACCTTGACTATGTCAGAAGTTAAGACGAACCTCTAATCACTTCATTTCACTCTTTTGTGATAGCTTCACTCGTACGCTTCGCATGATCGAATTGTTTTATCCATATTAATCGAAAATGATAAAACACTATTCATATTCATCATGAAAAACATTCTTATGGTTATCCATGACAACCTCGATCAAATTTCGGGGACGAAATTTCTTTAACGGGTGGTTACTGTCACGACCCGGAAAATTTCGACTAATTTTAAACCAAACTCTCGATACAATATTGTATTTTTGACACGATAAGTAAAGTCTGTAATGTAGAGTCTCAAAATGTTTGAACTATTTCATATATTGAATTGACCTTCGACTATTCCCGACGATTCACGAACAAATAATTGTAAATAGATATGTGTGTGTATGTATATATATATATATATATATATATATATATATATATATATATATATATATATATATATATATATATATATTTATATAATTGAAATATTATATATTGTTCTTATTAAATGTAATTATAATACTATGATAATTATTATTTAAAACATATATATATATATATATATATATATATATATATATATATATATATATATATATATATATATATTTAAATAAAGTTTATTAATTATATATTTTGTGATTTCGGACCTAAATAGTAATTGTCAGTAACACTCGGTTGGCATCTCGTTAGTATTCATATAGATCTAATATGAGTTTACGAAAAGTTGGAATAGAAGTTAGTCTGTAAATTGATTATGAAGATTTTAGAATTGTTAAAAGTATTTTTGCCTTTTTAAGTTTAAATATTAGTACTCCGTACATATAAATTGGAACAGAAAATAAATAATTTTCGAACCTTTTTGATCAGGTTTCAAACAGATAATGAGTGAAATAATTAAATATATTTAATCTAAAAATTTGAGATTTTTAGGAACACTTTTATACGACAACTGTTTAGTAATGGACACGATATAGCTATCCGTGTAAAAGTGTCGGCAGACTCACACGTTCTAATTAACTTGAGATTTATAATTGTGATACTGTATCACCTTTTGAATTCTTTTCACAAACTAGGATCTTTATCTATCTACCTTTCATTATAAATAAAATATGCATATACATGAATCAATATGCCACCATTCATTTTTTTTTTCTCTTCCATTTCAGTTGGACAGCCACATTCAATATCTCCATCCCACTACTTGTTATTGTTTGTTTTTCTATCATTTAAACCATCACTTCTTCTTTAGCATCCTAAATCAATCCATTACTACCATCAAACTAGTTATTTTTGTTAAATGATGTTGTATATGATTGTAGATACTCAACAACATAAATAAATCCCCATCGGTTATCACCATTACACTTGTCTTTGTTACCCTATCTTAACCCACGATCAAATCATCATGAACACCAAAAGATGGCAACCGTAATCCGGTACTCCTGTACGATCACCACAAGAACCACCACCTTAGTCGCCATATTAAACCACCAACTTGCAACCATCGAACACCTCATGTTTGCTTTTTACTTCTTTCGTGTTTCGAGCTCAAGACTAAACCAATCACAATAAACCCACACAACCACTTCAACCTCATTGAACTACTATACCCGTTTGCTCTCAATTCTATTCGGTTTGAAACCAAGACCCAGCCAAAAGCACGCTGCTTGATATTTTATTTTTCTCCTATTTTAAACTCGTCATCAACCACCACTATCACCACTTCCATGGTCGATCAAACTTCTCCCACTATTATTATTTTTCGGTCCAATGATCTTTTAGTTCGGGTTATGGACTTCGGTTATGTTCCTGTTGCAGTCCCACAATCTCGTTCGATCACAAGTAACCATCCACTTAACCGCCTACAACTGTTTTAGATCCTGTTGAACCCACTTCATCATAAAATTCATAACCACCAAGAATAACAACTACTTGTTTGGAATTCTTCTATTCGATGTATATGCTATTGATTAATCAAACCACACGCTGTTGTTTATTGTTCGAAGCCACCATTGCACGCATATCCGCCACCTTTCAACCAAAACCACCTCAAAACCAACCATCTTCACCATATACTGCTGCAGTTTTTCCACTTCTATTTCTGTTAAAAGCCATCAACGACCAACAACCCTATTCGACCACATCCTGCTACTGTTTTGATCAACGACCAACATCCCTATCGAACACAATACATCCATCATATCTCTCTCCTCCTTCATATGTGAACTACAACTGTAGTTGCCTCATTTTTTTTACAATAAAGATAATAGACGAGTGAAGATGTTGACATAATGAAAACATGATGAAGACTGTATGATGGTGATGGCCACAATGTATTTTTGTTTCCTATTACTTGTCAATTTCTATTGAGGACCTAACCAAAAAGATACTTTAAAAACCCACTTGCAAACACATTTTTTTTCTATTTCGTGCAAATAACTGAATCTTTTAAACTTTAATTGGACCGAGAACAAGATATTGTTGGGCCATGATTTCCTTTTCTCTGTTGGGCTCTTTTAATTTATAAGTGAACTATCTTCTTAGGAACTAGTAATGGATTTGGATTATGATTGTTGGAGTTGGTTCCTTTCATGATTAGGCTGAAGGAGTGAAGGAATATGGAAATCGATTGATATGGGATAAATCGAATAAATAATGAAGTCCTTGATATATTGTGATATATGATATTATGTGTATGAATAGGATCTTAGATATGATGATGATCGAGTTATATAAAATGATGATGCGGTTATAATGATAAAGGATGATGATGTTAATGCATGATAATGATGATAATAAATGGTATAACTATTATTATTATTATTATTATTATTATTATTATTATTATTATTATTATTATTATTATTATTATTATTATTATTGGTAAAATCATTATTTTTAGAGTTAGCATTATTAATATTCATTATTATTAAACTTATCACTTTTATCAAAATTATTATTATTATTATTATTAAAAGTATTATTATTATTATTGTTATTACAAATTATTGTAGTATTATTAAAATTATTATTTTTACAAACAAAAGATATTTATATAGAAATATATTTATTACATATATCATAAGTATATCTAATTTACTACTTTAATATAAAAATAACATATGTAGATATATATAACATTGGAAATAATAAATACATTAATATTTTTAACTAGTAATATATATTTTTTTAATATATATATATATATATATATATATATATATATATATATATATATATATATATATATATATATATATATAAACTGGATTGAATACCATTACATGCTCACTATGTGTTTTAATATATATATTACTGAAATAGGTTCGTGAATCCGAGGCCAACCCTACATTTGTTCAATGACGTCACATGTATTTTTACTACAAAATACAGTATGGTGAGTTTCATTTGCTCCCTTTTTAATTGCTTTTGCAATATATATTTTTGGGCTGAGAATACATGCGCTGCTTTTATAAATGTTTACAAAATAGACACAAGTACTTAAAAATATATTCTACGTTGAGTTGTACCACTAGCATATTTCTCTGTAGCTTGGTAACTACTATTTACATGGGTATTGTAAACGTGAATCCTGTTGATAGATCTATCGGGCCTGACAACCCCAACCGGACTGGACGACCAGTATTCAACGGTTGCACAGTACTTCATTTCGGTGACTACACTTGGTACGGTGTAGTGAGATTTCATAATAAAGGGAATATGCGACGTTAATTAAATGTTAAGTATGGTTACCAAGTGCTCAACCACTTAGAATGCTTTACATACACTTGCGAGTGTATTATGTTTATGATTGTGAAATCTTGTGGTCTATTAAAATATTGAAATGATTGTTATGATAAACCTATGAACTCACCAACCTTTTGGTTGACACTTTAAAGCATGTTTATTCTCAGGTACGAATTAAGTCTTTCGCTGTGCATTTGCCCAATTTAAGGACATTACTTGGAGTCGATAGTCGCAATGGGACCAAATGTTGATGACTTCGTCCAGGTGGATAAGGATGGGTCCTCACAATTAATGTTAATACCAGTATCATTTTTGAATTATTATTATTAAACATTGTGATAAAATTTTCATGATTATAACTACAAGTATGAATATTATTATTTTTATCACTAATAGTTGTATTATTATTATTATTATGATTAGGATTATTATTGTTATTATTATGAAAATAATATTAGTTATCATTATTTTCATTAGTATTAGTATCACTTTTGCAACTACTAGTATTATTATTATTATTAAACAAAAGTATTATTATTAACAATATCATTAGTGTTATTAATAATATCATTTTTACTAATATTAACATAGTATGATTAGAACTATTGTTTTGATAAACAAATAAAATACATAAATATATATATTTAACACATATAACATAACAAAATTTAATATTTTTATATACAAAATGAGCATATAAAACATATATATATATATATATATATATATATATATATATATATATATATATATATATATATATATATATATATTATTAATATAAAAATGATATAACGAATACATTTATATATATATATATATATATATATATATATATATATATATATATGTGTGTGTGTGTGTGTGTGTGTTCAATTACAACTACGAATAATAATAAAAATACAAATGATATAGGTTCATGAATCCGAGTTCAACCCGGCATTATTCAATATCGTCATATGTATTTTTACTACAAAATACAGTACAGTGAGTTCATTTGATTCTCTTTTACTCTTTACATTTTTGGGACTGAGAATACATGCGCTGTTTTTACAACTGCTTTAATAAATGCTTTGAAATATATTTTTGAACTGTGAATGCATGAAATGCTTTTATAAATGTTTGACGAAATAGACACAAGTACTTAAAAACATTCTACGAATGAGTTATTATGAGTACACCGGATATCACCCCTTTAAGTCTGGTAATCTAAGAATTAGGGAACAGACACCCTAATTGACGCGAATCCTAAAGATAGATTTATGGGCACTAACCAGCCCCAGTCAGAGAATTTGAACTGCTTTAGTACTTCGAAATAGGTATACAACTGCCAGCTTTAAAAGATATGATCTGTTTGTGAGGTGTACACAACCATTATATTTAAAAGAGTGGCCTGATTGTATGTTTTTGCATGACCGTGCGAAATGCCGGTATGCGGGGGATATTCTATATGCATCTTGTTAAGGTAGATTACCAGGTGTTTGTAGTTCGTATGAATGACTTTTATCTTTATGCCGTGCGAAATGCCTGATATGAGATTATGTTTATTAAAGATATTAAAAATCGCGAGGCAACCTACGGGGGAGAAAAGGATACGAACCTACTCTGCTAAGCATTATGAAAAATGGTTTCGTACACGAGAAAGGTGTACTGTATTTAAAAGATATAGCATGTACATTAAAGGTGGGTATAGGATTCGGGCCCATTTGTACCATGCACATTTAAATCTTGTGGTCTATCAAAAGTACTGAATTTTATTGTTTACGATAAACCTATGAACTCATCAACCTTTTGGTTGACACTTGAAAGCATGTTTATTCTCAGGTATGAAAGAAATCTTCCGCTGTGCATTTGCTCATTTTAGAGATATTACTTGGAGTCATTCATGACATATGTCAAAAGACGTTGCATTCGAGTCATTGAGTTAATCAAGATTATTATTAAGTCAATTATAGTTGGATATATTATGAAATGGTATGCATGCAGTCAACTTTCGATGTAAAGCAAGTTTGTCTTTTAAAAACGAATGCAATGTTTGTAAAATGTATCATATAGAGGTCAAATACCTCGCGATGTAATCAACTATTGTGAATCATTTATAATCGATATGGACTTTGTCAGGATGGATTAGGACGGGTCACTACATGATAAGTTTCGGAAAGCTAAGGACTTGTCAGATCTTAAGTTTACAACTGATTTTTCTGATGATGATGAATCCTCTGGGATGAGTTGTCATGTGGGTATATGGTTTAGAAAAGAACTAGCACCTTTGCTCAACGGTGATTTGAAGAATGATGATGAGAAGATTGTTACGGTTCAAAGTTTGGATAGTTATGATAAAGTTGAAGGCAAAGGAGGTTATTGTCATACCCCGTCCAAAATCTTCCGAATGAATTCAATAACATATGGTACCATCGCGATGAACGGACCTCTATATGCCATGAACGACTCCATGTAATATCTTTAAAATGAGCAAATGCACAGCGGAGGATTTTTTTCAAACCTGAGAATAAACATGTTTGAAAAGTGTCAACCAAAAGGTTGGTGAGTTCATAAGTTTATCATAAAACAATAAAATTCTGTAATTTTGATAGACCACAAGATTTAAATTCTGCATGGTACAAATGGGCCCGAATCCTATACCCACCTGTAATGTACATGCGATATCTTTTAAATACAGTACACCTTTCTCGTGTACGAAATCATCTTTCATAAATCTTAGTAACCGTACACATATCTCGTGCACAAAAATAACATACACATAACCTGTGTATAAAATCATTCTCTGGATACATAACATTCATATCAATTGGTGGCAATTATCATGTCCACATAATTCAATAGTGGCAATTATCATGTCCACATAATTCAATGGTGGCAATTATCATGTCCACATAATTCAACTGTGGCAATTATCATGTCCACATAATTCAACAGTAATCCGCAGAACTTCTGTCTGCATAATAATTCATTCGAGGAATGTTTTGCTTGTGTCTAACTCGTCAAACATTTATAAAAGCATTTCATGTATTCGCAGTTCAAAATATATTTCAAAAGCATTTAATAAAGCAGGTATAAAAACAGCGCATGTATTCTCAGTCCCAAAAATGTAAAGAGTAAAAGGGAAATGAAACTCACTATACGATATTTTGTATTAAAAATATGCATACGACGATACTGATCAATGCAGGGTTGGCCTCGGATTCACGAACCTATATCATTTATATACATATTAACACATAAAATGGTAACCAAACAATATATATATATATATATATATATATATATATATATATATATATATATATATATATATATATATATATATATATATATATATATATATATATATATTTATTAGTGATATCATTTTTATATTAATAACTTATATGTTTCATAGATATATTCATTTTATGTATTATATAGTTATGTTATATGTATTAAGTATAGTTTTATATAACTAGTAGTTATTTGATAAAATAATAATAAATAAGAAGTTGTATCTTTTTATAATAATGATAATATTAATAATTAATAATAATAATGATAATAATCTTAAAAATGATATTTTTAATAATAATGATATAACTTATAATGATAATGGAAATCATAATAATACTACTAATACATATACTAATACTTATGATAATAATAATAATGATATTAGTAATTCAATTAAATCATAAATAAGTTTTAGGGTTAATCATTTTCATATTACATATAATAATAATAATAATAATTATAATAACAATGATAATAATAATAATTATTATAATTTTTATAAAATTAATAATAAAAATAATAATAATGACAAAATAATGATAATTCTAGTAATAATAATAAATATAATAAGGATAATAATATAAATAATATGACTACCTTAAAAGGATCAATAGACTTCCAAAAAATATAAACTTCCTTTGCCCAGGCTCGAACTCGTGACCTCTCGTTAATACGAAACACACCAAACCACTCTTCCAAATTCCGTTTTTATTGATTCAACACCCAAATTATTTATTTTAATCCATTTATAAGATTAAGCCCAAACAGAAAAGCATGGATCTCGGCCCAACTAATCCACACTCTTAAGACATCTGTTTTAAAAAAAATTATGTTGCAGCCTCCTGGTTTCGAACTCAAGACCTATTGCTTTAGAGATCAAACCCCTAAACCGTTGAGCTGTTACTTGATTTTCTGAAATAATCCATATCTTAAATTTATTAATCCTTTAACTATTTTCATCTAATTATTCTTATTTCCATCATCATCATTGAACCTTTTCATCTATCTTTGCAGGTTTAATCATCTTCTTCATTCATCATCACCTTCATGATATACTGCCATCATTATAATCATATCACCTCTCATCATCCATTATCCTAATCATCATCGATGAATCATCATCAACAACATCGACATCCTTCGTTTATTATTTTATGTAAATTATCGATACCGTTCATGTTTATAACATCATCCTCAGCTCGCCAACAAAATAGCAGACAAAAATGCATTTGTATCCCTTCAGTTCCTGGAATTCGTTCAAAGAACCAACAGGAGTATAATCTAACTGCCCGTATGTTTTCTTGAGTTGGTTCTTGGACCATCAAGAGCCCAAACGACAATAAGGCCTAACTTTTAAATTACAAATATCGGCCCATGTAAAAAAAAAAAACTAAATCACGGCTCACTGTAATGCAGTATTAAAATCGTTTGACAGTCCACATCGCTTTCAATCTTATTTTTAAAAAGAAACTAGTGGGAGGTGTCGGCTACCACGTATCATAAATCAACGATATCAATTACGGATGTCATTCAATTATATAGCAAGTGGGATCTCCTTAATTGCATTTTGTTGGCCAACATGTAAAGTAGTAGTAAGAATAATCAATTTATATTTCGGTGGTGGCCATGGGGTTGAGAATCCAAGAACACTTCCTCACTTTCTTCTTTTATTTGTAAAGTAACTTCCAATCCATTTGTCTCTTTAGGTGGTCAGTGGGTGGCTTTTGGTCCAAAAGGGAACAAGAAGCTTGTATATAATTGATTAAAGAAAGAAATCTTATCTTAGTAATAAAAGCAAACGAGGGTTTTCTATTCTTCTTTCCTTGGTGTGTTCGTGGTGGTTCGAGTTGTACAACGAAAAATGGTGAGTTGGTGAGGATGGCGAACGATGAAGGTGGTGGTGAAGTTTGATTGTTTGTTTGTCGAGTTGAAGCAATAGCAAAGGTGATGGTAATTATTTGTTCACGATGAAGAGTTAGAGAGAGAGAGTGAAGATGAGGGTTGTAGTGGTGGTGCTTCGGTTCAAATTATGATAGTGTATTGTGTTTAGTCGTGGGTTGATCGATGGGATCAATTATGGTGGTGTACAAGTTCGACTGTGGTGATGATCGATTAGAGAAGATGATAGATGGCGATTTAATATGGTGATGAAAATGTAATTTCTCTAACTCTCTCCTCTCTGTAATTATCTATATATTGTAAGTGATACCACCAATAATAATTGGTCACATTTTGTTTGTAGGGTTAAATTGAAGTCGGCGAAAAATCTTGAACAGGAGAAGAAAATAAGAAAGCAAAGATAGATAGAGACTTGCAACAGATTCGTACGTTTATTAGATATTTATTTCTGACAAATTTTGTTGTATAGCTTGGAAGCAGTCACCCAAAAGAATCAATCTGGAACAGAAGGAAATAAAAGCTGAGTAAGACCTTCAACTGAATTTGTTGTTACTCGATTGTCTTATTGAAGTGAAGATTCGATAGTACAAATTACAGACAGGAAGGACGGATAGAATAATATAAAAAGAAAAGTGTTGTTGATACACAACTGAATTCGATTCTTCCTCTGTTCAATATCTAACAATCTTTGTATCTTACTGAATGATTATATCTGATTTTGATTCTATCAGATTTTTGTTCTTAAGATTGAATCTTTGATTTGTACGAGTTGATTTGGATGTATAATAAATTCAGAAGCATGAACAAAATAAATTATAGTTTGATTGAGATGTAAAATTGATTCCAGTTATATATCTGTTTTATCATTTTAGTATTAATAAGTAAATAGGTATATTAATAATAAATATACTAGTAATAATAATTATTATATAATTAATAATAAAATTAAAAATAATGATAATAATAATTATTAATAACAATATTAAAAATGTTATTATTTATAATATTAATGATCAATTATATTATTTTTATAACATTATCTATAATATTAATACTGATTTTAATGATAATGGTAATTATAACAATTACAATATTAATAATCTTAATAATAACAAAAATCATAATTTTACTACTAATTATAATAAAAATGATATTGATAATGATAATAATACTATTAGTAATAATAATAATATGACAAATTAAATGTATCGAATTTTATATCTATATATTATGTTAAAATGATAATATTCATAATAATGATATTAATATTAACATTAATATTTATTTATAACAATTATTTCATACAAACAATTAATAACATTTATTGTACAAATATATTTATTTATATATATATATATATATATATATATATACATATCTATTTACAAATATTTGTTCGTGAATCGTCGGGAACAGTTGAAGGTCCAATGAATGTGTAGAAACAGTTTAAAAATTTTAAGACTCAGGATAACAGACTTAGCTCATCATGTCAAAATATATTAAATCGTATCGAGAGTTCGGTTTAAAATTAGTCAAAAATTTCCGGGTCACTACAGTACCTACCCGTTAAAGAAATTTCGTCCCGAAATTTGAGTGGTGACAGTTGGAATTGAAATCGAGAATGTTTTAGTACCAGATTTGAACTCAGAATCTTAATAGAAAGATTTTAATCGTCTAAGAATATTTCGTCGAAGAAAAATGATATGATTAAAGATTTCTTCGAGATAGATACGCAGATATTTTTATGAATGCCCTACTCGGGTCGAGTTCGGGTTCATAATGATTTCGAATCAAGTAACATGGTTCATGATGAATACAAGTCAAGTAACACGGTTCGTGGTGATGGTAAGGTCGATCAAGCATTACCATCATCATGTCCCATTAGAATTTCCGTATGACTTACTGTAATATAATAACGTTGATCAAGTGTCATTATATTACATTAATTCATGCTTTCATTCCAATATTACTCTAAGATATCAAAGGATTAAAACTTCTAGGGTTTCGCTAGAATTTAGAAATCAAAATAATTTTTGATATGATGTACTAAGGATAGAATGACGGCGAAGATAATTACGAATGAAGATGATATAAAGATATCTTCGGAAATGTCCAGGTTATTTATGAGTAATGAAGATATATTGATATCATAGGAATATTGAAGTTATTCATAATGAGAAAAGAAAATTTCGATCGTTTTTCGGGCTTTTCCAACGTATCATTCTTTTATTATCGAACTTTTGACTGTTACAGTCATCAATAGTTTTTGCTGCTTTATCAGTCCTTTTAATATTCCGAGAATTGATTTTGCAATTTAGGGTGCTTATTCAGAATTTCAGAATGGAAGATCATAATTCTAAAAGATACATGTTATATGTATACATATCACTGTTGATGCAGAAACGCTGCGAGATTCAAAATAATGATTGAAACTTTTTTATATGACAACTATCGTCACAAGATGCAGATTGACACAGAATGGGATTTCGACAAATATAATGATTTTTTTTTCGAAAAGTCAAAGATCAATGAAGTTGCCGGTAAGTTTACTGCTAATGTGATGAGATATAAAGGGTTCTCCGGTAACAATGACGAAAGACAAACTTATATATCAAAGTTATAATAAGGCTAATCTGAATGAAAGTCGAAGTTGATTTGCTGGAGCTGTGACAAAATTGGCTAATTTTGAAAAGGTATTGTAGAATTTTTTTTTTTTTTTTTTTTTTTTTTTTTTTTTTTTTGTAATAACACGCCAATGGATATAGCACAGTTTTAAATTCAAAGTATGGCTTCGAAAGATGTAGGAATCTAAAAGTGATGTCTTCTGTTAAATCTTGACTTAGATTTTGATAGGTCAAAATCCGAATATGAAATTAAATTTGAATGAAAATAGTTGTTCTTTGGTGAACGGATACGTATATGTGTGATTGTATGTAGGATAGTAAATGACTTGTTGAATCAAATTCGAAGAATGTACTGTGTAACTTATTAATGTGAAATCTAAATATTCCTCGGGTATTACCTACCCGTCAAAATATTTTCACCATTAACAGTTTGTACAAAAGAATTTTTAATTACAATCTTTATGAAAATATATGTACATATATATTTTCTTCAAATGTAATCATGGATTTAAATGAGTCAATATAATATTAGACTCATTTGATTTTCGATTTGAGCTAGAATAAGTAATCTCTAAAACTATTACGAACCACATATTCTTCGCAGAATATTAATGAAGTTATGGATTGATACTTCATCGTTAATTATTAGGATCCACATATTCTTCGCAGAATATTAATGAAGTTATGGATCAATACTTCATTGTTCATTGCTGTTGGTACTCCTTGTTATCTATGGTGCGTATGATGTTGATGTTCGTGGGACAGATTGTGAAATTGATGTTTGGGATACAGATGTTGTTGTTGGTGGTACTGTTGGTGCCGGTAATGTTGCTGAAGCTGGTACATTTTGCACCATATTTTTCAAATTGATTACTCGAGCGCGAAGTTCGTTGACGTATCACTCCGGGATGATTGTCGGTAGGAACGGGCGAGTGAATAAGGTTTTGAATTTGAGATACTATATAATCATAGTGAGATATTCGGAAAATGAGGGTGAAAATGGTGTTTCTAATAGGTTCACCGGTAAGTGTTTCAGGTTTCTTGCTAAGAGATGAATTTGGTTGGTGGAAATGATCGCCTTCTTTTCGTCTCATTGATTAAGTTGACTACGAACTAAGCCCCAATTCATCCAAAATTGACGATGGCTGATTGGTTGATTCATTCCAGTTACACTGCTTTCGGAGCTCGAGTGGAAATCCATATCGGAATCGCTGTCGAAATCCGAGGAACTTGAACTGGTTGTAGAATTCATCTAGCATGGTTAGATAAAGGACTTTTGATGTGAAATGATTTTCGGATATCGGATGATATTCTAATTGCATAGAATACCTAGTACTTATATATAGTACAGAAGATTCCGTAGATTAAGGAGACAATTAAGGAGATGTGTCAGACAAGGTTTAATGTGATAGGATATGAATTTGTCTGAACAACATCTATGCAATAATTGCAATAAGACGCGTCGAGACTGAAAATGATAGGTAGTTATTTTTCTACATGGAATGATATGCAAAGTTTCTAACAAGCAGACCAGGTTCAAGTCCAGACTCATTAATGTAACCTAACAACTACTAGGTCGAAGTCCAGACTTCACTAACGCATCCTAACAACTACCTGTTAGACACGCTAATGCAGACCTGGTTCGCTAAGACCACCGCTCTGATACCACATGTCATACCCCGTCCAAAATCTTCCGAATGAATTCAATAATATATGGTACCATCGCGATGAACGGACCTCTATATGCCATGAACGACTCCATGTAATATCTTTAAAATGAGCAAATGCACAGCGGAGGATTTCTTTCAAACCTGAGAATAAACATGTTTGAAAAGTGTCAACTAAAAGGTTGGTGAGTTCATAAGTTTATCATAAAACAATAAAATTCTGTAATTTTGATAGACCACAAGATTTAAATTCTGCATGGTACAAATGGGCCCGAATCCTATACCCACCTGTAATGTACATGCGATATCTTTTAAATACAGTACACCTTTCTCGTGTACGAAATCATCTTTCATAAATCTTAGTAACCGTACACATATCTCGTGTACAAAAATAACATACACATAACCTGTGTATAAAATCATTCTCTGGATACATAACATTCATATCAATTGGTGGCAATTATCATGTCCACATAATTCAATAGTGGCAATTATCATGTCCACATAATTCAATGGTGGCAATTATCATGTCCACATAATTCAACTGTGGCAATTATCATGTCCACATAATTCAACAGTAATCCGCAGAACTTCTGTCTGCATAATAATTCATTCGAGGAATGTTTTGCTTGTGTCTAACTCGTCAAATATTTATAAAAGCATTTCATGTATTCGCAGTTCAAAATATATTTCAAAAGCATTTAATAAAGCAGTTATAAAAACAGCGCATGTATTCTCAGTCCCAAAAATGTAAAGAGTAAAAGGGAAATGAAACTCACTATACGATATTTTGTAGTAAAAATATGCATACGACGATACTGATCAATGCAGGGTTGGCCTCGGATTCACGAACCTATATCATTTATATACATATTAACACATAAAATGGTAATCAAACAAATTTATATATATATATATATATATTTATTAGTGATATCATTTTTATATTAATAACTTATATGTTTCATAGATATATTCATTTTATGTATTATATAGTTATGTTATATGTATTAAGTATAGTTTTATATAACTAGTAGTTATTTGATAAAATAATAATAAATAAGAAGTTGTATCTTTTTATAATAATGATAATATTAATAATTAATAATGATAATAATCTTAAAATGATATGTTTAATAATAATGATATAACTTATAATGATAATGGAAATCATAATAATACTACTAATACATATACTAATACTTATGATAATAATAATAATGATATTAGTAATTCAATTAAATCATAAATAAGTTTTAGGGTTAATCATTTTCATATTACATATAATAATAATAATAATAATTATAATAACAATGATAATAATAATAATTTTTATAATTTTTATAAAATTAATAATAAAAATAATAATAATGACAAAATAATGATAATTCTAGTAATAATAATAAATATAATAAGGATAATAATATAAATAATATGACTACCTTAAAAGGATCAATAGACTTCCAAAAAATATAAACTTCCTTTGCCCAGGCTCGAACTCGTGACCTCTCGTTAATACGAAACACACCAAACCACTCTTCCAAATTCCGTTTTTATTGATTCAACACCCAAATTATTTATTTTAACCCATTTATAAGATTAAGCCCAAACTGAAAAGCATGGATCTCGGCCCAACTAATCCACACTCTTAAGACATATGTTTTAAAAAAAATTATGTTGCAGCCTCCTGGTTTCGAACTCAAGACCTATTGCTTTAGAGATCAAACCCCTAAACCGTTGAGCTGTTACTTGATTTTCTGAAATAATCCATATCTTAAATTTTTTAATCCTTTAACTATTTTCATCTAATTATTCTTAATTCCATCATCATCATTGAACCTTTTCATCTATCTTCGCAGGTTTAATCATCTTCTTCATTCATCATCACCTTCATGATATACTGCCATCATTATAATCATATCACCTCTCATCATCCATTATCCTAAACATCATCGATGAATCATCATCAACAACATCGAAATCCTTCATTTATTATTTTATGTAAATTATCGATACCGTTCATGTTTATAACATCATCATCAGCTCGCCAACAAAATAGCAGACAAAAATGCATTTGTATCCCTTCAGTTCCTGGAATTCATTCAAAGAACCAACAGGAGTATAATCTAACTGCCCGTATGTTTTCTCGAGTTGGTTCTTGGACCATCAAGAGCCCAAACGACAATAAGGCCCAACTTTTAAATTACAAATATCGGCCCATGTAAAAAAAAAAAAAAAAAAAAACTAAATCACGGCTCACTGTAATGCAGTATTAAAATCGTTTGACAGTCCACATCGCTTTCGATCTTATTTTTAAAAAGAAACTAGTGGGAGGTGTCGGCTACCACGTATCATAAATCAACGATATCAATTACGGACGTCATTCAATTATATAGCAAGTGGGATCTCCTTAATTGCATTTTGTTGGCCAACATGTAAAGTAGTAGTAAGAATAATCAATTTATATTTCGGTGGTGGCCATGGGGTTGAGAATCCAAGAACACTTCCTCACTTTCTTCTTTTATTTGTAAAGTAACTTCCAATCCATTTGTCTCTTTAGGTGGTCAGTGGGTGGCTTTTGGTCCAAAAGGGAACAAGAAGCTTGTATATAATTGATTAAAGAAAGAAATCTTATCTTAGTAATAAAAGCAAACGAGGGTTTTCTATTCTCCTTTCCTTGGTGTGTTCGTGGTGGTTCGAGTTGTACAACGAAAAATGGTGAGTTGGTGAGGATGGCGAACGATGAAGGTGGTGGTGAAGTTTGATTGTTTGTTTGTCGAGTTGAAGCAATAGCAAAGGTGATGGTAATTATTTGTTCACGATGAAGAGTTAGAGAGAGAGAAGATGAGGGTTGTAGTGGTGGTGCTTCGGTTCAAATTATGATAGTGTATTGTGTTTAGTCGTGGGTTGATCGATGGGATCAATTATGGTGGTGTACAAGTTCGACTGTGGTGATGATCGATTAGAGAAGATGATAGATGGCGATTCAATATGGTGATGAAAATGTAATTTCTCTAACTCTCTCCTCTCTGTAATTATCTATATATTGTAAGTGATACCACCAATAATAATTGGTCACATTTTGTTTGTAGGGTTAAATTGAAGTCGAAGAAAAATCTTGAACAGGAGAAGAAAATAAGAAAGCAAAGATAGATAGAGACTTGCAACAGAGTCGTACGTTTATTAGATATTTATTTCTGACAAATTTTGTTGTATAGCTTGGAAGCAGTCAACCAAAAGAATCAATCTGGAACAGAAGGAAATAAAAGCTGAGTAAGACCTTCAACTGAATTTGTTGTTACTCGATTGTCTTATTGAAGTGAAGATTCGATAGTACAAATTGCAGACATGAAGGACGGATAGAATAATATAAAAAGAAAAGTGTTGTTGATACACAACTGAATTCGATTCTTCCTCTGTTCAATATCTAACAATCTTTGTATCTTACTGAATGATTATATCTGATTTTGATTCTATCAGATTTTTGTTCTTAAGATTGAATCTTTGATTTGTACGAGTTGATTTGGATGTATAATAAATTCAGAAGCATGAACAAAATAAATTACAGTTTGATTGAGATGTAAAATTGGTTCCAGTTATATATCTGTTTTATCATTTTAGTATTAATAAGTAAATAGGTATATTAATAATAAATATACTAGTAATAATAATTATTATATAATTAATAATAAAATTAAAAATAATGATAATAATAATTATTAATAACAATATTAAAAATGTTATTATTTATAATATTAATGATCAATTATATTATTTTTATAACATTATCTATAATATTAATACTGATTTTAATGATAATGGTAATTATAACAATTACAATATTAATAATCTTAATAATAACTAAAATCATAATTTTACTACTAATTATAATAAAAATGATATTGATAATGATAATAATACTATTAGTAATAATAATAATATGACAAATTAAATGTATCGAATTTTATATCTATATATTATGTTAAAATGATAATATTCATAATAATGATATTAATATTAACATTAATATTTATTTATAACAATTATTTCATACAAACAATTAATAACATTTATTGTACAAATATATTTATTTATATATATATATATATATATATACATATCTATTTACAAATATTTGTTCGTGAATCGTCGGGAATAGTTGAAGGTCCAATGAATGTGTAGAAACAGTTTAAAAATTTTAAGACTCAGGATAACAGACTTAGCTCATCATGTCAAAATATATTAAATCGTATCGAGAGTTCGGTTTAAAATTAGTCGAAAATTTTCGGGTCACTACAGTTATGAGGCTGATTACTAGAATAGCACGAGCTCAGAGTCTGAGTCTGAATCAGATGCAGATTCACAGGTTAGGAGAAATGACTACGCGTTCATGGCTAATACGTCTGGTAATGATAAGGTATGTGATAATTCAGTTTCTACTTGTTCTAAATGCATTGACTTTGAACAGGAGATTGATAGACTTGAATGTATTATTTCTAAGCTTAATGAGATACCTGTTATGCGTGAAACCTGTCCTAAGATTAGACTTGAACTTAAGAACCTGAGTTTAGAGAATCAGATCAATAAGAAGAAATATGATGATGCACTTTTCTATCTTAATAAACAGAAAGAATATGTTGATGTGATTAAGTCTCTAGAGAATCAGGTGGGTCACTTAAAGTCAACTATTATAGATGATGAAAAAGTGATTACTCTATATTTGGGACGGATAGAAACCCTTAAGGCAGAAAAGGATTCATTTAAGTTGAAATATGAGTCTGAAAAAGCTAGGATTGACAATTGGCAAAGAATGTCATACGTGACACAAACATTTAGTCATCCTAAGAAGCAGAGTTTAGGTTATGATCAGGTAGCCCCACCACTGATGAATGAGTATGTTAACAAACCTGTTGAGAAAAGTAAGAATCCAGTTGTAGAACCAGCTTATGGTAAGCCTGAGGAGACACCAGTTAAGAGCACTAGTAAGGTGGTTGATAGTAAGAAACCCTTAGAGGTTGTCTATGAGACAGAGTCTGATACTGATATCGACACTGAGAAAGACAGTAAACCTTTTAAACCTGTGACTAAACTAATTACTATTCTGAAAAATCCTGTAAATGCTCGTAGGGTGACTGAAAGTCAAAAAGCTCCGTCTAAGAGCATTGTGACAACCAAATAGAATAAGAAGAAGAATACTTTGGGGTTGTCATCTAAGTTTGTTAGTGGGGGAATGTTAGAAGGAACAGGTTCCAAAGTTGAACTTCCACCAAAGGGTGAGAGTTCAAATCCTAGTAATGTGCCGAAATATGTCCCACCTAGTCATCGATAGACTGTTAAACAATAAGTTCTGTCACCCCCTACGACTAGACAACAGTCTGAACCACATAGGAGACAGTTTTCACCTATCAAACGCAAATTGTTTAATACTCATAATTTTGATGATGTTCACTGTTTCAACTGTGGGATGTTGGGACCCATGGCAGTAAATTGCAAACCCATTAGACAGACTCCTCATAGGAAGGTTGATCTTAGTCCAAAATGTACTTTTAATCGAAGATCACCTTCACTAGTGTTTAAATCTACTTCTGTGAAATCAAATGAAACAAAAGTTTTCCAAACAAATGACTACTACAGGAAACCATTACCAAAAAATACTGTTTGGAAACGTAAATCAGAAGTTAAGGGTGTCCAAAATTCTGAAGGTCCTTCTGGATCTAAAGGACAATGGGTGGAGTTGCCAGTAGTTGGCGTTGATGGGAAACCCACTGCCATTAGGGTATGGGTGGCCCTTTCTAACTAATCCTTTATTTTAATGTGCAGGTCGCCTAAAATTCACGCTGCAGTACTTGGATTATTGATAGTGGGGCTTCCAGGCACATGACAGGGAACTTGTCCTTGCTTTCAAATGTTAAAACAATGAATGAAGGACCAGTTTCTTTTGCAATTAGTGAAGGAGGATTTATTACTGCACAAGGGGTTATCGCAAATGAGAACGTCAGCTTTGATAAAGTCAACTATGTGGAGCAGATGTCGAACAATCTGCTTTCCATTCCACAGGTTGCTGATAAAAAGTATACAGTTGCTTTTGATGAGAATTTTTGTTACATTTTGAGGAAGGAGTTTGTTATTCCGGAAGACATGATTTTGATGACTGCTCCGAGGTGCAAGGATCTTTATATTCTTGATATGCGTAAGGCTCATGTTAAAGCAGCAACACGCCATCATGCTTTTGTTTCTAAAGTTACTGAACAGGAGTTGATAATTTGGCACAAGCGTATGGGTCATCTAAGTCTAAGGAAGATGAATAACCTAGTCCACAATGGACTGATTGATGGAGTGAATGTTAAAATTTTTCATATTCCTGAAGGTTATCTTCCGTGTAAACAAGGAAACAAACTAAGAAGTCACATATTACCAAGAAACATTATTCTATCAACATTGCTTCGGAGTTGTTGCATATGGATCTCTTTGGTCCAGTTAATTGCAAAACCATCACTGGAGAGTCTTATTGTTTGGTAGTTACAGATGAGTATTCCCGTTTCTCTTGGGTTGTAATGCTGAAGCATAACTCAGATACTTTCGAACATATTAAAGTTTTGATTTTGAAGCTCGAAAGCTTGTATAAGTTGAAGGTTAGAAAGATTCGTACTGACAATGGTACAGAATTCAAGAACAATCAGATGCTGCTGTTTTGTAATGAGAAGGGGATATAACAACAGTTCAGTCCTGCCTATATGCCACAGTAAAATGGCGTTGCTGAAATGAAGAATAGGACTTTGATTGAGACCGCGAGAACTATGCTAGCTGATTCGTGTCTACCCATTGTTTCCTGGGGTGAAGCCGTGAGTACAGGATGCTATGTGATGAACAGAGTTCTAGTGGTGAATATAGTAAAACATGTTATGAGCTATTGCACAAGAGAAAGCCTAACATTAAATATTTTGAACCCTTTGGTGCTCCTTGTACTATTCTGGTACGAGGTGCTGGAGGGAAATTTAATTCAAAGGTTGTCTCTGGAATCTTCTTGGGCTATGGGAATCCGAATAAAAGAGTGTACAACACTGAATCAAAGTGTGTGGAAGAACGTTATGAGGTTGATATTCAGCGCAACGCTCCGCCTCGTGTTAGTAAAGGGTTAGCGTGGCAGTTTTAATATGATAAGTTATTAGATTCTTTAATCTTCCACCAGATGTTACAGAGGAAGAATTGTTAACTCAGATGTTGTTTGATTCACAAAATTCTTCTGAAGATGTCATCACTATTCCAACGCAGGTTCAGAATCTGGTTTCTAGCTTGCAACCAAGTCTGCAGAGTGTTAGAGGTAATACTGATTTAAATATGGATGAAGTAGTAGACACTGATGAAGATAGTGAATTATAAGATATGAGGAAATTGGTCGGTCACGATTGACAGAGGAATGTATTATTCCTCTTTATAATCAACCACCAACTGTGATAGTGCCAGAACAGCAAACTGAAGTAGGAGGTGTACGTAGATCCAATCGTGTTATTCTGCCACCTAAATGTCTTGATGATTATTATGTGGATACAAAAGGCATCCCTCACATTATTATTCCTCAAGTTACGTCTAATGAGGCATCTACATCTGAAGTTCGACTACATCTGAGGTTCCTGTGGTAAGTGAAAGTCATACAGCAGCAGACAGAGAGTGCAAATGTGGTGACAGCTTTCTATTGCTCATTGAATAAAACAGGAAGAGTATTTGTGCATGATCACTCATGTTATGTGTGTCAGATTGAACCTAAAGATGCCTATGAGGTACTGAAATATGATGAGTGTGTTAGTGCTATGCAGGAAGAGCTGTTGTAGTTTAAGCATTAAAAGGTTTGGAGACTAGTCAATCTACCACATGGTTGTGAGCCCTATGGTCTTCGATGGGTTTTGAAGAATAAGAAGGATGAACAGGGTATTTTTATAAGAAACAAAGCTAGGTTGGTGGTGAAGGGATATCAACAGATCCCTGAAATTGACTATGATGAGGTATTTTCTCCGGTAGCAAGACTGGAGGCAATCAGGAATTTCTTAGCTTTTGCATTTGTAACGACCCGGAATTTTCCGATCGTTCTATACTTATGAGAATAATATTTACATAAATTAAACCTTACCAACATGATAAGCAATCCAAACTGTTGAGACTTATATTTTTGAAAAGAGTTTTACACAACGTTTGACCGTCCAATTTGACCGATGATGTCACAAACTATATAACACACGATAATTATACGATTATGTATATGTACATATCTATACATATTTAACATGATTTAAGGATGGTTTAACATTTCATTGTGAACTAACAACAATGAGTTATAAGTATACTTTGAGACCACTAACTTAAGTTTTCAAAACGATAACTATATGTAACGTTCTTTGACATATATACTTACAATCTATAATGTGTTGTGATTTATGTCACCAATATGATTTAAGTGTAATGGGATTAATTTGTAACTAAAATAATCATGATAAATATCGAACAAGTTTGGGGAAGTGTGGAGTGCACACTTGTTTGAACTTATCTTGATTATGACGGGGGTTCGGGGGCAGCGCCCCCGATAAGCGGGGTCCAAGGGGTGGCGACCCCTGGCGGGGTCCAAGGGGCAGAGCCCCTGGCTGGGGTCGAGCTTCCAGGTCAGCTTGGAATTTTTTTTTTTGGGCTAACATTGCTTTATTAAAAATGTCTTAAAATTTTATTTTTGGCCCGGTTGGACCCAAAATAAAAGCCCGATTTTGAGCTTCTTTTACCGTATCATACCCATCATCTATACGTATTTACTATTGGTAAATACACATCAAATCAATATCCTTATCAGCCTTAGATCTGCCCTAGATAAGAGGGAATCTTATTTGTAAGCTAGCATACATTATTACTCAAAAATTCAACACAATAATTTGTCCTTGTTCCCTCAACAACCAGACTGTCCTATAAGTATCACCATCACCTTAGTTTTTCATTTCATTCTTACAACCATCTTTCTCTAAACAAAATAACACTCTTAGGAACTCTAAGTGTTCTTCTCAATCTCAGCAAATACTCATGAAGAACTAGCTTCATGAACAACCTATAATCATCATAAGAAAGTTTGATCAAGATTATTTTCTATCTTTTCCAGTAGCTTTATCCAAGTAACTTGAGGTAGTAACCTTATTCATAATCTTATTCGATTCATATTTATATAGCTATCTTATTTTGTGTTATAAAATTTTTAACAACAAGAACATAGTTTGAATGATTTCAAACCTGTTCGCAAACTAAATAGATCCTTCTAATTTGATTTTTAAAACACTTCAAAACCTGTAATATATCATATTATGACAAAATCGGATTAATCATATCTTGGCTAGTTAACATAATATTTAATATATATTTACTTATGATTTGATTTTATATATTTCAGGACCACCCGTAAACAACACGAGAAGATTAATCATAAGACCTCATGATTGTACGCAACACGTCATCTGAAAACACGGTACTTTATGTACGCAACACGTCATTTGACAACATGGTACCATGGGTCGAGATTAATTCAGATCAATACGAATACGATGGGGTCTTTATTTATTTTATTGAGCAACTAATTGTGGACCATTAACAACAGACTGCTAACTACGGACTAAGAAAATATTAAAAGTATTAAATGTATATATATATGTAACGATTACTTGAAAATAAAATATGTTGATATATTATATATATGGTTAGGTTCGTGATATCTATCGGAGACCAAGTCGAGTTAAATACCTTCAAGGAAAAGGTGAGTATATAGTCCCACTTTTAAACTCTAAATATTTCGGGATGAGAATACATGCATTTTATGATTTACGTTATGGACACAAGTGATTAAAATTATATATTCTACGTTGAGTTGTACCACTAGCATATTGTAATGACCCGGACTTTTTCGATCGTTCTATACTTATAAGATTAATATTTACATAAATTAAACCTTACCAACATGATAAGCAATCCAAATTGTTGAGACTTATGTTTTTGAAATGAGTTTTACACAACGTTTGACCGTCTAGTTTGACCGATGATATCACGAACTATATAACATATAATAATTATATGTTTGTGTATATATATGTATATATACATATTTAACATGATCTAAGGATGTTTTAATATTTCATTTTGTATTAATAACAATAAGTTATAAGTATATTTTGAAACTACTAACTTAAGTTTTCAAAACGATAACCATACGTAACGTTATTTGACATAAATACTTATAACATATAATGTTTATACATATATCGTATATGTAATGTATTTAATCACTTTTAAAGACTTAAATACATAAAACAATATAAGTATATTCACAAAAGATAGCTATATTTGAATTCTCATTCCATTTTTCACAAGATTTTCTATACGTATATCTAGAGTATATGTACTCGTATCATACCTAGCTTCTATACGTATTTACTATTGGTATATACACATCAAATCACCACCAACCAGCCCTTGTTCATGCCTTATGTATAAGGTAACTCTCTTGTTCATGCCTTATGTATAAGGTAACTACTTTTGATGTTTAGTATGACTAATTACATAAAAATACAACATGGAATTTTGTCCATGTTTTTCCATTAATCATGTTTTTATGGCCTTAAATACATCTTCCATTTTCAAATTTTATTACCTCATTTCTTTAACCAAAAACACACTCTTAAGAAACTCCATAACCATTCAGCTAGTATCCATGAAGATCTAGCCATAAAAACATCACTTAAACACCATAAGAAAAACCTTACAAAAACACTTCAAGAATCCTTTCAAGAACACAAGTTTACTTCCAATCTTTCATCCAACTCCATCACTCTTTTGGTTCTAGATTTTTACTTATCTTTTACAGCAATCTTGTCCAAGTAACTTGAGGTAGTAACTTTGTTCATAACCTTATTCGATTCATATATATATAGCTATCTTATTTTGTGGTATAAAATTTTAACAACAAGAACATAGTTTGAATGTTTTCAAACTTGTTTGCAAACTAAATAGATCCTTCTCACTTAACTTTTAAAATACTTCAAGACCTGTAATATATCATAAATATATGCTAATTTAACAAGGTATAACTTGGTTTTTCAAAGAACACCTTAAAAACTGAATTTACGACGTCGGAGTGCAACCGGGGGCTGTTTTGGGTTGGATAATTAAAAACCATCTTAAACTTTGAAGTGGAGGTTTATTTTCTGGAAAAATGATTTTTACTATGAATATGATAACACATAAAAATTTCATGATTTAACTCAAAGTATAAGTATTTTTAGAAAAATAATCATTTAAGGTTGTTTACATGATGGAAAATGATTAACTTCATAAGTTTCACTAAAGTTTGACCTATGACCTGTGATTTCGAATACAAACTAAGGTATTTACAGTTCATAGTCTTAAAGAGGGACTCGATCCAAGGAAGTGGCAAGTTGAATCAACGAAAACGGAGTTGTAACGAAGAAACTATGACCAAAACGAGATCGGATATCTAAGACTAGTTTAGCTACGAAAATAATTGGAGAAAATTAAATAAATCACATCTTTTTAAAATAACATGATATTTTATATATATGTACTCATAATTTAATTTTATATGGTTCAGGATCACCCGTAAACAATACGAGAAGATTAATCATAAGATTCCATGATTGTACGCAACACGTCATTTGACAACACCGGTACTTTATGTACGCAACACGTCATTTGACAACACCGGTACCGTGGGTCAAGATTAATCTCGACCAATACATATACGATGGGGGTTTTTATTTATTTCATTGGGGGTTTATTAAACACCTAAAAATGAACCATTAAAATTGAATTACTAACATCGGACTGCTAACTACGGACTAAGGAATTATTAAAAGTATTAAAAGTATTATAAGTATATATATATGTGACGTTTGTTTAAAAAGAAAAGGTATTGATATATTATATATAGATAGGTTCGTGATATCAATCGGAGACCAAGTCAAAATTACATATCTTCAAGACGAAAGTGAGTATATAGTCCCACTTTTAAACTCTAAGTATTTCGGGATGAGAATACATGTATTTTATGTTTTACGATATGGACACAAGTAACTGAAAAATATATTCTACGTTGAGTTGTACCACTGGCATACTTCCCTGTAGCTTGGTAACTATTATTTACAGCGGTATTGTAAACGCGAATCCTGTTGATAGATCTATCGGGCCTGACAACCCCAACCGGACTGGACGACCAGTATTCAACGGTTGCACAGTACTTCGTTTCGTGACTATACTTGGTACGGTGTAGTAAGATTTCATAATAAAGGGAATATGCGACGTGATTAAATGTTAAGTATGGTTACCAAGTGCTCAACCACTTAGAATATTTTTATTAAAATGTTTATATATGAAATCTTGTGGTCTATATATATATATTGCTGCCGGCATTAAATCTATATCTCACCAACTTTATGTTGACGTTTTAAGCATGTTTATTCTCAGGTGATAACTAAAAGCTTCCGCTACAACATGTTGAATTTAAGCAAGATCTTGAGTATGCATATTTGTGTCAAAAATAAAACTGCATATCCGAGGGATTGTAATGTAAAATATGCTAGAAATCGTATTGTTATCATCACATGTAAAGTTTGTAAATCTAAGATTATCGCTAAACGATAATCATCTTTTTATTGTCTAAAGCTTGTATTAAAATAAGAGTTATGGTTTGTAATGTAAAATAAATGCAGTTGTTCTTTTAAAAATGTCGCATATAGAGGTCAATACCTCGCAATGAAATCATACGTTATCTAACTCGTTCTTATGGTTAAGGACGGGTTATGACATGTGGTATCAGAGCGGTGGTCTTAGCGAACTAGGTTTGCATTAGTGTGTCTAACTGATAAGTCGTTAGGATACATTAGTAAGTCTGGACTTTGACCGGGTCTGATTTAAAAACCATTGCTTATTATTGTTGGTTAAAATTTATATGTAAATATTATGTAGTACTAATGGGTTAGTTGTTGTGTGATAGATGTCGGGATCAAAACTTGTTATCCCATTCAGCGACTCCGAACCAGAATCTTCAGATGGTGTTCCAGTCATTAACCTATCCGATGACGAAAATAATATCTTTGGGGAAGACTCACAAATTCCGGATGAACCGACTATAGAGAAGGAGGAAAGTGAACCCGAGGAGGAAAGTGAACCCGAGGAGGAAAGTGAACCCGAGGAAGAAATACAGGAAATTACAAAAGACAAGTTCGAACTAGGAAAGAAACGAAAGGCTAATGAATTAGAAAATTCAAATCCCGAGTTTAGTAAGGATGATGTGGCACCAACTCCACTAGACACTACCACCCCTATTCCCACTATTCCTATTCGTTCTATCCCGGCATCCAGTTCTTCAGCCCACAGCTAAAATATAGGCAGACAGCCAGGATAAGCGTTAAGCGATTCTTTGAACCTAAACGTCCTAGAAAATAGGCCAAACGATGCGCTGCCGTATTAAACCATGGGATCATATAATGTTTTGTATAATATTATTAGTGTGGTTTGCTTAATGTTCGATGTAAGATAAGCATATGTAAAATAGTGAAGTGTGAAATGCAATAATTTTCCATGGTTAAGTATTATTTGGGTGGTAGTAAATGATTTTCGTACTAAGCTATTAAGTATGAACTTTAACGGGTAGGTACTACCCTAGATATAATTATAAAATGCTAATAAGAAGAAAAGGCTTTTATAATAATAACTGGTTCATATTATTAATAAGCTACGATGTACTGTAAATACATACTACATCTATAATATTCCATGTGAATAATTATTTTTTTTCATTCTTATTGAAGATTATGGCGCGATTGAACCGAATGACGGAACAAGAAATCCAGGAACTCATCAATCAGCGAGTGAACGACAGAATGTTATGGGTCGAGGCTGCAAGAGGTGCTGCAGTTAACCCAAATCCTCGTGTGGGGTGCACTTACAAAACTTTTCAAGCTTGCAAGCCCTCATCATTCAGTGGAACGGAAGGACCGATCGGTTTAACCCGGTGGATAGAAAAGATGGAGACTGTGTTTAAAATCAGTGGTTGTGTTGAAAAGGACATGACCAAGTATGCATCGTGCACTTTACAAGATAGTGCACTCACGTGGTGGAAAAATTTTGTGAAGGCTGTAGGAGGAGATGTAGCTTATGATACTCCATGGGAAGAATTCAAAACAATGTTAATCAACGAATATTGTCCAAGGAACGAGGTTAGGAAGTTGGAAGATGAATTATGAAGTCTGAAGGTTATTGGTACTGAAATCACCAACTACAATCAGCGATTCATGGAATTAGTTTTGCTATGTCCTGAATTGGTTCCAACCGAAGAACGGAAGATTGAAATGTACAAAGATGGTTTGCCCAAAAAGGTCAAGGTAAATGTTACAGCATCGAAACCTAAGACAATTCATGAAGCTATAACCATGGCAAACGAGCTAATGGATCAGGTCATCATGGATAAGAATGTATCCAATACTGATGTGAAGGTATCAGGTAACAAAAGAAAGTGGAATGGAAATTATGATCGAGGTAACCAACAACAATCTTTTAAGAAACAAGAAATCACGCAAGGTGCGGGTAGTGGTTTAAGCTTTGGTTACAAAGGACAAAATCCTTTTTGTAACCGATGCCACAAACATCACTCTGGCTACTGTAATGTGGTATGCAACAAATGTAATCGAAAGGGTCATCTTGCTGAAGATTGTAGGGCTCTCGTTACAAATACAAATGGTACCAAGACTCCTGCCACCAATGCAAATAGAACTGCTTTGGCTACCATTACTTGTTATGGGTGTGGAAAACAAGGTCACTATAAGAGCCAGTGTCCGAATCCAGAGAAGAATAATGGATCTGCACGTGGAAGAGCATTTGTTATTAATGCTAGAGAGGCGTGTGAAGACCCGGAGCTTGTTACGGGTACGTTTACCATTAATAACTTATCCGCATCTATTATATTTGATACTGGTGCCGATAGAAGTTACGTGAGTAGAGGCTTTTACGCTAAATTGAATTGTTCATCATTACCTCTAGATGCTAAGTACATGATTGAGTTAGCTAATGGTAAACTAATTAAAGCCGATAAAATTTGCCGTGATTGTAAAATAAATTTAGCCGAAGAAACATTTAAAATTGACTTAATACCCGTAGAATTAGGAATTTTTGATGTAATAGTCGGCATGGACTGGATGTCCAAAGTAGGAGCTGAAGTTGTGTGTGCCAAGAAGGCAATTCGCATTCCTTGTAAGGATAAAATGCCGGTGATGATTTATGGAGAGAAGGGTAACTCAAAGTTAAAACTCATTAGCTGTTTGAAAGCCAAGAAGTGTTTAGAAAAGGGATGTTATGCTATTCTAGCACATGTTAATAAAGTCGAAAAGAAAGAAAAAGAGAAGTGCATCAACGACGTGCCTGTGGCAAGAGATTATCCTGAAGTTTTTCCGGAAGAGTTGCCGGGATTACCTCCATTTAGATCTGTAGAATTTCAAATAGATTTAGTACCAGGAGCTGCACCAGTTGCCCGTGCTCCATATAGACTTGCACCGTCCGAGTTAAAAGAACTTCAGAGTCAGTTAAAAGAATTACTGGATCGTGGATTCATACGACCAAGTACTTCACCGTGGGGAGCTCCAATTTTGTTTGTTAAGAAGAAAGATGGATCTTTTAGGATGTGTATAGATTATCGTGAATTAAATAAGTTAACTATCAAGAATCGGTATCCACTACCGAGAATTGACGACTTATTTGATCAACTACAAGGATCATGTGTGTACTCGAAAATTGACCTAAGATCGGGCTATCATCAATTACGCGTCAAAGGAGAAGATATACCGAAAACTGCTTTTCGGACACGTTATGGTCATTACGAATTTTTGGTCATGCCGTTTGGGTTGACAAATGCGCCAGCTGTATTCATGGACCTCATGAATCGAGTTTGTAGTCCATATTTAGATAAGTTTGTTATCGTTTTCATTGATGATATTCTTATCTATTCCAAGAGTGAGCAAGAGCATGAGCAGCATTTAAGGTTGATATTAGAGTTGTTGAGAAAAGAACAGCTATATGCTAAATTTTCTAAATGTGCTTTCTGGTTGAAAGAAGTGCAATTTCTTGGCCACGTTGTTAGTAGCAAAGGAATTCAGGTTGATCCAGCAAAAATTGAAGCCATTGAAAAATGGGAGACTCCTAAGACACCAATGCAGATACGCCAATTTTTGGGTTTAGCCGGTTATTATAGAAGGTTTATTCAAGATTTTTCCCGAATAGCTAAGCCGTTGACAGCGTTAACGCAAAAAGGGAAGAAATATGAATGGACTTCTGAGCAGGAGAGTGCATTTCAATTACTGAAAAAGAAGTTGACTACGGCGCCTATTTTATCGTTACCAGAAGGGAACGATGATTTTGAAATATATTGTGACGCTTCGCGACAAGGTTTTGGTTGCGTTCTTATGCAACGGAAGAAAGTTATTGCATACGCATCCCGACAATTGAAGATTCATGAGCGGAATTATACGACGCATGATCTAGAATTGGGAGCAGTCGTGTTTGCATTGAAGATATGGAGACACTACTTGTATGGGGTTAAATGCACTGTGTTTACTGATCATAAAAGCCTTCAACATATTTTTGATCAGAAACAGCTGAACATGAGGCAACGTAGGTGGGTCGAGTTAATAAACGACTATGATTGTGAAATTCGTTATCATCCCGGGAAAGCGAATGTGGTGGCTGACGCTTTAAGCAGAAAGGAACGAGAACCAATTCGAGTACGAGCAATGAACATAAAAATTCGCATGAATCTCAACTCACAAATCAAAGAGGCTCAACGAGAAGCTCTTACTAAAGAAAACATAGGAAATGAAATAATGAAGAAGTATGGGAAACAACTCATTATGCGGGAAGATGGAATTCGATATTTTGCAAACCGTATTTGGGTACCAAAGTTGGGTGGATTAAGGAAGTTAATATTGAATGAGGCACATAAGACAAGATACTCAATACATCCTGGAGTTGGAAAGATGTATCAAGATCTTAAGACGCATTATTGGTGGCCTAATTTGAAGACAGACGTTGCAACATATGTTGGGGAATGTTTAACTTGTTCCAAAGTCAAAGCAGAACACCAGAAGCCGTCAGGATTACTTCAACAACCAGAAATCCCAGAATGGAAATGGGATGGTATTACCATGGATTTCATCACGAAGTTACCAAAGACTGCCTGGGGATACGACACCATTTGGGTAATTGTTGATCGTCTTACCAAATCTGCACATTTCTTGCCTATAAAGGAAACAGATAGAATGGAGAAATTATTACGATTATATATAAAGGAAATAGTTTCAAGGCATGGAATACCTATTTCCATTATATCTGATCGTGATAGTAGATTTACCTCAAAGTTCTGGCAATCACTACAGGAGGCACTAGGAACTCGTTTGGATATGAGTACCGCATATCATCCACAAACCGACGGGCAGAGTGAAAGAACAATTCAGACTCTTAAAGACATGCTCAGGGCATGTGTGATCGATTTTGGAAACGGATGGGATAAATATCTACCATTAGCAGAATTCTCGTATAATAATAGTTATCATGCGAGCATTAAAGCTGCGCCATTCGAAGCATTGTATGGAAGGAAGTGTAGATCTCCTATTTGTTGGAATGAAGTAGGAGATCGACAATTAACTGGTCCCGAGATCATACACGAAACGACTGAGAAGATAGTACAAATCAAGGAGAGATTGAAAACAGCCCGTAGTCGCCAAAAGAGCTAAGCCGATGTCCGAAGGAAACCATTAGAGTTTCAGATCGGTGACATGGTTATGCTAAAGGTGTCACCTTGGAAAGGTGTAATACATTTCGGTAAAAGAGGTAAACTGAACCCAAGATATGTAGGCCCGTTCAAGATCATCGAACGCATTGGACCGGTAGCTTATCGACTCGAGTTACCGCAAAAAATCGTCGGAGTACATAATACCTTTCACGTCTCAAACCTTAAAAAGTGTCTTGCAAAGGAAGACCTCACTATTCCTCTTGAAGAGATCCATGTCGACGAGAAATTACAATTCATCGAAGAACCAATCGAAATCATGGATCGTGAAATTAAAAGGCTCAAGCAGAGCAATATACCGATCGTTAAGGTTCGTTGGAATGCTCGAAGGGGTCCTGAGTTTACTTGGGAACGAGAGGATCAGATGAAACAAAAGTATCCACACTTTTTTCTCGATGACGCAAAATAGGTACAATTTTAAAATTTCGGGACGAAATTTATTTAACGGGTAGGTACTGTAATGACCCGGACTTTTTCGATCGTTCTATACTTATAAGATTAATATTTACATAAATTAAACCTTACCAACATGATAAGCAATCCAAATTGTTGAGACTTATGTTTTTGAAATGAGTTTTACACAACGTTTGACCGTCTAGTTTGACCGATGATATCACGAACTATATAACATATGATAATTATACGTTTGTGTATATATATGTATATATACATATTTAACATGATCTAAGGATGTTTTAATATTTCATTTTGTATTAATAACAATAAGTTATAAGTATATTTTGAAACTACTAACTTAAGTTTTCAAAACGATAACCATACGTAACGTTATTTGACATAAATACTTATAACATATAATGTTTATACATATATCGTATATGTAATGTATTTAATCACTTTTAAAGACTTAAATACATAAAACAATATAAGTATATTCACAAAAGATAGCTATATTTGAATTCTCATTCCATTTTTCACAAGATTTTCTATACGTATATCTAGAGTATATGTACTCGTATCATACCTAGCTTCTATACGTATTTACTATTGGTATATACACATCAAATCACCACCAACCAGCCCTTGTTCATGCCTTTGTATAAGGTAACTCTCTTGTTCATGCCTTATGTATAAGGTAACTACTTTTGATGTTTAGTATGACTAATTACATAAAAATACAACATGAAATTTTGTCCATGTTTTTCCATTAATCATGTTTTTATGGCCTTAAATACATCTTCCATTTTCAAATTTTATTACCTCATTTCTTTAACCAAAAACACACTCTTAAGAAACTCCATAACCATTCAGCTAGTATCCATGAAGATCTAGCCATAAAAACATCACTTAAACACCATAAGAAAAACCTTACAAAAACACTTCAAGAATCCTTTCAAGAACACAAGTTTACTTCCAATCTTTCATCCAACTCCATCACTCTTTTGGTTCTAGATTTTTACTTCTCTTTTACAGAAATCTTGTCCAAGTAACTTGAGGTAGTAACTTTGTTCATAACCTTATTCGATTCATATATATGTAGCTATCTTATTTTGTGGTATAAAATTTTAACAACAAGAACATAATTTGAATGTTTTCAAACTTGTTTGCAAACTAAATAGATCCTTCTCACTTAACTTTTAAAATACTTCAAGACCTGTAATATATCATAAATATATGCTAATTTAACAAGGTATAACTTGGTTTTTCAAAGAACACCTTAAAAACTGAATTTATGACGTCGGAGTGCAACCGGGGGCTGTTTTGGGTTGGATAATTAAAAACCATCTTAAACTTTGAAGTGGAGGTTTATTTTCTGGAAAAATGATTTTTACTATGAATATGATAACACATAAAAATTTCATGATTTAACTCAAAGTATAAGTATTTTTAGAAAAATAACCATTTAAGGTTGTTTACATGATGGAAAATGATTAACTTCATAAGTTTCACTAAAGTTTGACCTATGACCTGTGATTTTGAATACAAACTAAGGTATTTACAGTTCATAGTCTTAAAGAGGGACTCGATCCAAGGAAGTGGCAAGTTGAATCAACGAAAACGGAGTTGTAACGAAGAAACTATGACCAAAACGAGATCGGATATCTAAGACTAGTTTAGCTACGAAAATAATTGGAGAAAATTAAATAAATCACATCTTTTTAAAATAACATGATATTTTATATATATGTACTCATAATTTAATTTTATATGGTTCAGGATCACCCGTAAACAATACGAGAAGATTAATCATAAGATCCCATGATTGTACGCAACACGTCATTTGACAACACCGGTACTTTATGTACGCAACACGTCATTTGAAAACACCGGTACCGTGGGTCAAGATTAATCTCGACCAATACATATACGATGGGGGTTTTTATTTATTTCATTGGGGGTTTATTAAACACCTAAAAATGAACCATTAAAATTGAATTACAAACATCGGACTGCTAACTACGGACTAAGGAATTATTAAAAGTATTAAAAGTATTATAAGTATATATATGTGACGTTTGTTTAAAAAGAAAAGGTATTGATATATTATATATGGATAGGTTCGTGATATCAATCGGAGACCAAGTCAAAATTACATATCTTCAAGACGAAAGTGAGTATATAGTCCCACTTTTAAACTCTAAGTATTTCGGGATGAGAATACATGTATTTTATGTTTTACGATATGGACACAAGTAACTGAAAAATATATTCTACGTTGAGTTGTACCACTGGCATACTTCCCTGTAGCTTGGTAACTATTATTTACAGCGGTATTGTAAACGCGAATCCTGTTGATAGATCTATCGGGCCTGACAACCCCAACCGGACTAGACGACCAGTATTCAACGGTTGCACAGTACTTCGTTTCGTGACTATACTTGGTACGGTGTAGTAAGATTTCATAATAAATGGAATATGCGACGTGATTAAATGTTAAGTATGGTTACCAAGTGCTCAACCACTTAGAATATTTTTATTAAAATGTTTATATATGAAATCTTGTGGTCTATATATATATATATATTGCTGCCGGCATTAAACCTATATCTCACCAACTTTATGTTGACGTTTTAAGCATGTTTATTCTCAGGTGATAACTAAAAGCTTCCGCTGCAACATGTTGAATTTAAGCAAGATCTTGAGTATGCATATTTGTGTCAAAAATAAAACTGCATATCCGAGGGATTGTAATGTAAAATATGCTAGAAATCGTATTGTTATCATCACATGTAAAGTTTCTAAATCTAAGATTATCTCTAAACGATAATCATCTTTTTATTATCTAAAGCTTGTATTAAAATAAGAGTTATGGTTTGTAATGTAAAATAAATGCAGTTGTTCTTTTAAAAATGTCGCATATAGAGGTCAATACCTCGCAATGAAATCATACGTTATCTAACTCGTTCTTATGGTTAAGGACGGGTTATGACACATATCTCCCTGTAACTTGGTAACTACTATTTACATGCGGTATTGTAAACGCGAATCCTGTTGATAGATCTATCGGGCCTGACAACCCCAACCGGACTGGACGACCAGTATTCAACGGTTGCACAGTACTTCATTTCGGTGACTACACTTGGTACGGTGTAGTAAGATTTCATAATAAAGGGAATATGCGACGTTGATTAAATGTTAAGTATGGTTATCAAGTGCTCAACAACTTAGAATATTTTTATTAAAACGTTTATATATAAAATCTTGTGGTCTATATTCATAACGCTGCCGACATTAAATCTATATCTCACCAACTTTATGTTGACATTTTAAGCATGTTTATTCTCAGGTGATAACTAAAAGCTTCCGCTGCAACATGTTGAATTTAAGCAAGATCTTGAGTATGCATATTTGTGTCAAAAATAAAACTGCATATCGGAGGATTTGTAATGTAAAATATGTTGGAAGTCGTATTGTTATTATCACATGTAAAGTTTGTAAGTCTAAGATTATCGCTAAACGATAATCATTATTATGTTGTTTAAACCTTGTATTTGTAATAAAAGCTATGGTTTGTATTGTAAAAACGAATGCAGTTTTTGAAAAACTTCGCATATAGAGGTCAATACCTCGCGATGAAATCATATGTTATTGTACTCGTCCTTATGGTTAAGGTCGGGTTATGACATGATCCTTTATGGGTTTTAAAGTATATCAGATGGATGTGAAAAGCGCATTTTTGTATGGAGAAATAAATGAGAGGGTATTTGTTGAACAGCCACCTTGTTTCGAAGATCCTCATTTCCCAAAAAAGGTTTATCGACTTGAAAAGGCACTATATGGTCTTCACCAAGCTCCTAGAGCGTGGTATGCAACGTTGTCCAACTATATGCTTAAGAATGGTTTTCGGAGAGGTGTCATAGATCAGATCCTTTTCATCAAGAAGATGGGACAACATTTAATGTTAGTGCAGGTTTATGTTGATGATATCATCTTTGGGTCAACGGATCAGGGAATGGTTGATGAATTTGAAAAGGTCATGCAACGGAAGTTTAAAATGAGTTCCATGGGAACTATAAAGTTTTTCTTAGGTTTGCAGGTAGCTCAAATAGATAAAGGCATATTCTTGCATCAGACTAAGTATGTTGCTGATATCCTAAAGCGCTTTCCAGTGGAGACAGAAAGACCAGCAAAGACTCTGTTGTCAGTAAATCATGAGATCTCACCTGATTGTGAGGGTGCTAAAGTAGATCCCACGTTATATAGAGCGATCATAGGTTCTATAATATATCTTACAGCTTCTCGACCAGATATTATGTTTGCAGTTTGTCTGTGTGCTCGTTATCAGGCGAATCCTAATGTTCATCATATGTTTGTGGTTAAGAAGATTTTGAGGTATTTGAAAGATACTCCGAGTTTAGGGTTATGGTATCCGTGTGAGGATGGTTTTGATCTCACAGCGTATAGTGATTCTGACTATGGCGGTTGCAAGAAAGATTTTAAATCAACATCTGGAGGTTGTCAATTTCTAGGTAGCAAACTAGTTACCTGGCAGTGTAAGAAGCAGACAACAGTGGCTCAGTCCACTTGTGAAGCAGAATATATTACCGCGGCCAGCTGTACATCACAGGTTATCTGGATTCAACAGCAACTATGTGACTACGGTTTGAAAATTTCTAACACTCCTATTTATGTTGATAATACTGCTGCTATAGCTGTCACTAAAAATCCCTTAAATCATTCTAAAACGAAACATATAGGGATTGAATACCATTTCATTAGAGATTGCTATGAGAAAAAGCTGATAGATGTAGTGCTGATAGACACTACAACCCAAAGGGCTGATCTCTTCACTAAAGCTTTTGATAAACCAGGCTTTGATTACTTGTTAAAAGAGATAGGTATTAAATTGCTAAATGACGTGGTTCCTGAAACTGAGGTTCCTAACACAAAGGAACCTAACCAAGAGACTGAGTTGTGAATGACTTGAAATTGCTTGTATAGTATGTGTAGTTTTGCATGGCAGTTTATAGTTCATTTGCATGATTTCTTTTCACTTGCATGATAGATTAGTATTTTCTAATGGTACTGCATATTTGTTTATGTTTGTAGTTAGTTTTATGCTTTTGTAAAGAGAAAATAGAAAAGCCATAAAAATCAAAAAAACCAGAAAAACAAATAAAAATTGAAAAATGGAAAATAAAAAAAGTGAAAAGCCTGAAAATGAGTTGCTTATTCTATTTGTGGGGAAGTGATTGCAATACTGAACTGACACGTATGTTGTTAAAAACAAGTAATATACAATGATTGAGAATGTATTGGTAAACTTTATTGGCCTAATTCTAGATAGATATGATCACACTAACAAAGCGTAAATATCATGATGAGGAAATCATGGAAAGATTTACAGCGGTTGAGGGTAGTCACCTACTTATCACTGAATATGTACTGAGAAATGATTGTTCAGAAACTCAACAGACGGTTGAGGTCTCCCCTACTACGATTTATACTCGGTAGCAAAGGATAATTTTGTGAGTCCCCAAGGTGAGCATACTTTGTCTAGGATGCATACTTGTTTCTATTTACCTTTATTAGTTGGACAGAAATTCAACAACATGCATATCGGGTACCCAAAGGGAGGTGTTTTCTCTTGAAGGGTTGAGAAGTGCAATCTCGTATCACAGATACAGAATGATTTGTACAATGTAACGTCATCGGGTTATAGATTTCAATATCAGAAGATTGATTTTCCGTGCAGATACAACAAAAGTCAAAGACTGTGGTACATCTTCATGAATAGTTGTATTTATTTATTTATTTTATTTGTTTTATTGATGTGTTAGTATATAGCATGGAGAAAAGGCAACATCAGAAAATCCAAAAAAAAAAAAAAATTCAAGTTATGTGTGTGTTTATTTATTCAAAGTTGTAAATAACATGATGCACCACATTACAGCAAGAGAATCATGGATTAAAAATAGAACAAAGCTTCAGAGATTCCTATGTTATCTAAGTCTGAGGCAACAGATATTAAAATCAGAGAATTGTTTAAAAGATTTAGTTATCTACATCCGCGGGGGAGAAATTTATCAGATCATCAGATATAGAGAACTTAAATCATTCAGTTCACATCACTAATTTTGTGAACTTTACATCTTTTGTCTGTGATATGGGATTGTACCTATTGGCCTGGATAGCAGGGAATATCTTCTGGAAGGTATCTTAGCGTTCCATCACTCATATATTTATATCACTTCCATCCATTACACAACATCATACATCATACGATTTTCGTTTAAGTATGGGGTTTATAGCGGTCGGTATGCGTCTTTTTAAAGTATGCAATAAATTTGAGATAAACAATGTTATCTGAAACGAAAAGTGTAAGTTTAAGGTAGAAGCTCATGGGTGACAGGGTTGCTAGAAACATCGTGAGATGGTTCTTTTCAATCAAATTCAAAGTACATTGATGTGATAAGAGAACAGCGTCAACATGTTGTGCTCAATTGTTCTACCTGAAACATCGTGCGATCTCAAATGAGGACTGACTTTATGATCAAAATCTAACATTGAAAAATGTTAAAGTAATTAATTTAACGTGATCATTGAAGTCTAGGGTGAAAGTTGGTAAATGTTTATTGATATATTTGAAAGTTGTTCTGTATATGCGTTATTAAATACGTTATTGAATGAATTGTGGAAAAGTATGTCAACATAGTTCAGTTCTTGTCACACCCCCAAAATAGGGCCTAGGGTATTTGTGACTAATTATATCAAATCACAGTTGTATAAACGAGAACGACTCTATATGAGACGTTTTGAATAGAACATTTATTAATAAAACAGCGGAAGCATTAAAAGTTTTACATCAAATTTAAACTGAAATAATAATAATAGTCTTAATGCAAAGTAAATGTAATGAAATGAAGACTCCATGTAGCAGCATTCAATTCATCAAGTAGCAATCATGGCAATCATCTTATTCGTCACCTGAGACAAAACATGCTTAAAGTGTCAACCAAAAAGGTTGGTGAGTTCATTAGTTTATCAAAATCAATCATTTCCGTTATAATAATAGGCCACAAGATTTCAGTTTCATAAATATCCGTACACTAGCAAGTGTATAAAAGCAATCTATAAGTTGTAGGCACCCGGTAACAAGCCTTAACGTTCATGTTTTACCCTCTGAAAGTACATCGAATCATGTGTGTTATATAAACCTCGAAGTACTAAAGCATCCCATAGTCAGGATGGGGTTGTCAGGCCCAATAGATCTATCTTTAGGATTCGCGCCTACCGTACATAGACAAGTAGTTTAATGTTATCAAGCTAAGGGTATATTTCTGGTTTAAACCCACATAGAATTAGTTTTAGCACTTGTGCCTATTTTGTAAAACATTTATAAAACAGCGCATGTATTCTCAGCCCAAAAATGTAATGAGTAAAAAAGGGAGCAAATGAAACTCACCTTAAATAGCAGTTGAAGTATTCCACGCAAGAAAGGAAAGTAAAGCAAGTAAGTGACCGAGATATCAACTAGAAGTAGTTCTTTAAGAGAGAAATGAGAGATTAAGGTGTAAGTTTGAAATGAGAAATGTATATGGTATTTATAGTTGAAAATGTTAGGTAAAAAAAATTAAAATAAAATAAGTAAATCTTAAAAGTTAAAATAAGAAAAATTATTTTGTATTTTTATTAAAAGTAAATCTTAAAAGTTAAAATAAGAAAAAGTAGTTTGTATTTTTATTAAAAGTAAAATCTTAAAAGTTAAAATAAGAAAAAGTAGTTTGTATTTTTATTAAAAGTAAAATCTTAAAAGTTAAAATAAGAAAAAGTAGTTTGTATTTTTATTAAAAGTTAAAATAAGAAAAAGTAGTTTGTATTTTTATTAAAAGTAAAATCTTAAAAGTTAAAATAAGAAAAAGTAGTTTGTATTTTTATTAAAAGTAAAATCTTAAAAGTTAAAATAAGAAAAAGTATTTTGTATTTTTATTAAAAGTAAATCTTAAAAGTTAAAATAAGAAAAAGTAGTTTGTATTTTTATTAAAAGTAAAATCATAAAAGTTAAAATAAGAAAAAGTAGTTTGTATTTTTATTAAAAGTAAAATCTTAAAAGTTAAAATAAGAAAAAGTATTTTGTATTTTTATTAAAAGTAAATCTTAAAAGTTAAAATAAGAAAAAGTAGTTTGTATTTTTATTAAAAGTAAAATCTTAAAAGTTAAAATAAGAAAAAGTAGTTTGTATTTTTATTAAAAGTAAAATCTTAAAAGTTAAAATAAGAAAAAGTATTTTGTATTTTTATTAAAAGTAAATCTTAAAAGTTAAAATAATAAAAAGTAGTTTGTATTTTTTTTAAAAGTAAATCTTAAAAGTTAAAATAAGAAAAAGTAGTTTGTATTTTTATTAAAAGTAAATCTTAAAATAAAAGTAGTTTGTATTTTTATTAAAAGTAAATCTTAAAAGAAAAAGTAGTTTGTATTTTTGTATTTATTTATTAAAAGTAGATATAGTTTTGATTTTTTTTTTTGTATAAAATTCTAAAAAAATTTTGTTTAATATATTTCTAAGAACATTTAACATTTTATTTCTATATTTGTTTAATTATTAAATACGAATTTTATATAAAAATTATTATTATATTTAGTTTTTATAAAAATTAAAATTTATGATTATTAATTTATAGTTTTTATTAGTTTTATAAATGTTATAATATTATGTATTATTTAGTTAATTATATATTCTATTAACTAAATAACAAAAGTAATATAAATATTATATATATATTCATTGATGTAATTATGTTATATTATATATCATAATCTTATTTATAATATTTATAATTATATTATTTATTTTAAGCGTACGTTTATTCGGTCAACGTTAAATTTATTCGTATATAACAACTCTAGGTATTTTAGTAAAATCGGAAGTCGAAAAGTGAGGGTTGTTATAGTACCTACCCGTTAAAAGAAATTTCGTCCCGAAATTTAGTTTTTGCCATCAATCAGCGTTGTTCGTACCTAAACGAGGATATTTACGTTTTATCTGGTCTTCACGTTCCCAGGTAGGTTCGGGGCCTTTCGTGAATTCCAACGGATAGAATATTGTTCTGTTTCATGCATTTAAATAATACGAACCCTAATTTCTTACTAGTTCTTCTATAAAGTGCATTTTATCATTAATGCGGAGGTTATCTAAAGGATTAATAAGAGTGTCATTTGACTAGGTTATCCTCAAAAGGGATGATGGTGTTATACGAGCATTTTAGTAAACTGAACACATGAAATGTGTTATGAATAGTATTGAGCTTATTTAAAACTTTGAGTGTTTATGTCACAATATTAGGGTAGAAAAAAACAGAGAGTAGTTAATGAAAATTATAGTCATGAAGTTTGATAGAGATCATCATTGTTTACAACAAGAATATTGTAATGATGAATATAAGTTGAAAAAATAAAGTTTTATCACTACTGAATAATATGGATAAAACGATTTGATTATAGGAAGCGTATAAACGAAGCTATTGTAAAAGAGTGAATGAGAAATTAAATGTTCGCCTTAACTTTTGACGTAGTCACGATTGATTTTTGGAATTCAAGGGATTAAAGGAAATCTTCGTAATCCATAAGATTTGATTCTCCGGTAATTAAGGAATTTGAAATTTTCTTTGATTAAATGAGGTGAATTGCTTCAATTGCTGTGTTTGGAATTTTGCTATAAATTAGCTTCTTCCGTTTCATTATCTTCACCACTTCTATACTTTCTTCCTCAATTCATACTTCCAAAGATTGTGAGAATGCTCCATCCAGTTCTTATCCTGGATATTTTTCTGACTATCATTTCAGTCATTCTTCTTTTTCATTTACCACTAGAGGAATTTGTTTTCTTCTACTATTACCTTGGGGTTATAGTGTTTTTAATTCTCCCATGTCTTTACGTTGCAATACGTATTGATATACACGGTTTGTAATTTAGGTATCGTTATCGGGCTACATATTTTCCCTTATATGTCGGAGCTCTTTGCCTTTTTATTCTCCTCTCAACTCTAAGTAAAGCGAGTAATGGTCCAGAATTTGTAGGTATGAAGTTTCGAATGGACCTACTGTTCTAAGCGTAATATCACGATTTGATTTGGTAAATTACCAGAATTACTGAGGATAGAACTATCAAGAATATATTTTCTTGATGTGTTCAGAGATTAAGTAGAATGTAAGAGTCGTGTAACATGGCAAATGATGATTATAAAGTCTATGAATCATCATCTTCCATTAAAAATTTAGCATGACTTACTGTAATATAATCACGTTGGCCTGACGTCATTATATTATATTAACTCATGCTTCAATTCTCAACACTACTTCAAATCATTCAAAATTTGAATTTAAATTTTACGGAATATAGAAACTTAAACAATTTTCCTTTATGATGTAATAAAGATATTGCAAAGAGATAATTAATTGCGGACAAGAATCGTTATGAAGATATCTTTAGAAATATCGAGGATATTTATAACGAAAGATACGATGATATTTTAGAATTTCTAAAATCGATGGATAATGAAGAAATTCTTCTATAAGGATTTAGAATGCGTAAAAAGATCTTCTGTGATTTCCTTCAGAAATCGAATCATCTTGATTCTTTGGTTATAGGTTTAGTCCTTGGGATTTGTCCTTGGTCTCCTTCATGTTTTGCTCAATCCGTCTTTCAATACCAGATTTTCTTTTGAGCTTTTCCAACACACAATTCTTTATTATCAAGCTTCTGGTCATTAAGGCCATCTACAGCTTTTGCTGCTTCATCAGCATTCTCAAGGTTAACTGATCTGAATCATTGATTATCAATCCGATATGTTTTCAAGGATTTTGAAGAATGTACAATGTAATATATTAATGTGAATGTTAGATATTTCTTGGGTATTAACTACCCGTTAAAATATTTTCACAATCAACAGTTTGTACAAAAGAATTTTTAAATACAATCTTTATGAAAATATACATACATATATATTTTCTTCAGATGTAATTATGGATTTAATAAGTTAATATAATATTAAACTCATTTGATTTACGGTTGAAATGAGAATAAATAATCTCCAAAACTTTAGAGATTACATAATCGTCGTGGAATATTTATTTAATGAAGTTATGAATCAATACTTCATCGTTCATTGTTATTAATATACCTCAGTATATGATGTTGATGCTCGTGGATTTCTTGTGAAATTCATAAGGCACAAATGATGTTTTCGAGAAATTTTCGAGTACATCGAAAATAGGAGTGTAAAATCACACATGCATTTGAATAATACACTTAGTTTATTATGAAATGGAGTTTATTGTACTGAAGCAGTGATTAATGATTGTTAAGTCATTAACGAAGGATGTACATCATAGCGTATTAGTGATATGAATTAACCAAGTAGTACATACTAGTTAAGATTCACACGTAATAGTTTAGTACGAAAAGATTTATTATTATTCCAAACCATATATATATAAAGTATACATATATAATTCTTCAGGAAGAATGAGTCAATACATCTTAACTCATTATTACTAATATTCCTTAGTATCTATGGGCGTATGATGTCGATGTTTGAGGTACCGATTATGATGTTGAGACGTGGGATGCTGATGTTGTTGTTGGTGAAGCTGATGCTATTGGTGGTGATGCTGATAGTACTGGTGGTGCTGGTGCTGCTGTTGGTGCTGCTTGTGGTACTTGGTTAGTAAGTGTGAGACTAGCTACCAAATTGCGCACTATTTCCTCCAGGGTTTCTACTTTACGCTCGAGTCTATGGATTTGTTCTACCCATTCCTCTGTAAGGTTTGTCAATTCTTGATATTTAGTTCGAAGTTTTCTAACTTCTTCTAATAACCCTTTCTGGTTAGAATTCGGGAGTAGAGGACGAATATTGTCGTTGGTTACATCAAGTCGACCTTCGAGGCGGAAAATCCTTGCGAAAAGAGTGAAAACGGTATTGCGAACAGGTTCGCCAGTAAGAGGATCGAGTACTCCGACGTTTGGTGGTAAGTTTGGCACGTGATAAGGAGTACCTTCTTCATTTCTCCATAGGGTGAGTATTTCGCGAACCCATCCCCATTTTCTAAAGAAATCACGGTAATTGATCGGTGGGTGTGCTCCTGTCACGCTATCTTTGGAGCTAGAAGAACTTGAGGAATCAGGTGAGAAATCCATATTATGTGTTTGGAATAGGGTTTGATATGAAATGGGTGTTGAATATTGAATGATATATTTGTCTCCTTGAATACGTATATATAGCAGAAAGATTTCCGTAATTTACGGAGGAAATTTAGGAAAAGTGTTAGACAAGGTCTATTGGGAATAGATATGCTAAGATATGATTTGTCTATACTCCAATAATGGCAGTATGACGTGTCGAGATTATAAAATGATAAGTATGTAATCTAATAATCTTTCGATTAAAGACTTTCAATTCGTATACTGTGATAACCCAATGACATTTCCCGGTTCGCAAACTGATGCATAAAGGCATAAGGCATAAGGCATATAGGTACGTGATATAACAGGGAGTTATATACGTTTGAGTATGAATTATAGGAGTTTCAAAAATCTTGGATAATATTTCATGTAATACATATGTAATACACAAAACCAGGATAGATAGTCTTGTTCTTAATAAGTTCACCACTTATTAAGTGCGTAAGTGACTAAGTGTTGTATGATCACTATAGTCAGGTTTGATATTGTGCACCATACCCAAACATCTATGCCACCGCCGAGTCACTTGAATGATCAATTGTTACCGGTTGGCCCAGGAATTCTCGACCAAAATCTAAGTTTGGCATTCGAAATCTACAAGCGTCCCATAGTGGTACCAAGGATCACCCTAGGCCTTAAGTAGCGTTGACGTTCGAGTAATTTCACATTATCGTGTATGTTATAATCTTAAGATTTAAGTATAGTTTCTAAGGTATAGTGTAGCATTTATCAATTAAAGGCAACAATTAAAGGCACTATGGTCAAGGAAAGTTGTAGTCCTACATTGCTAAGGTACCTAATTGTATAAGGCACACATAAAATGCAATCCTGGTTCTCTACAACAACCTGCTCTGATACCAATCTGTCACACCCCCAAAATAGGGGCCTAGGGTATTTGTGACTAATTATATCAAATCACAGTTGTATAAACGAGAACGACTCTATATGAGACGTTTTGAATAAAACATTTATTAATAAAACAGCGGAAGCATTAAAAGTTTTACATCAAATTTAAACTGAAATAATAATAATAGTCTTAATGCAAAGTAAATGTAATGAAATGAAGACTCCATGTAGCAGCATTCAATTCATCAGGTAGCAATCATGGCAATCATCTTATTCGTCACCTGAGACAAAACATGCTTAAAGTGTCAACCAAAAAGGTTGGTGAGTTCATTAGTTTATCAAAATCAATCATTTCCGTTATAATAATAGGCCACAAGATTTCAGTTTCATAAATATCCGTACACTAGCAAGTGTATAAAAGCAATCTATAAGTTGTAGGCACCCGGTAACAAGCCTTAACGTTCATGTTTTACCCTCTGAAAGTACACCGAATCATGTGTGTTATATAAACCTCGAAGTACTAAAGCATCTCATAGTCAGGATGGGGTTGTCAGGCCCAATAGATCTATCTTTAGGATTCGCGCCTACCGTACATAGACAAGTAGTTTAATGTTACCAAGCTAAGGGTATATTTCTGGTTTAAACCAACATAGAATTAGTTTTAGCACTTGTGCCTATTTCGTAAAACATTTATAAAATAGCGCATGTATTCTCAGCCCAAAAATGTAATGAGTAAAAAAGGGAGCAAATGAAACTCACCTTAAATAGCAGTTGAAGTATTCCACGCAAGAAAGGAAAGTAAAGCAAGTAAGTGACCGAGATATCAACTAGAAGTAGTTCTTTAAGAGAGAAATGAGAGATTAAGGTGTAAGTTTGAAATGAGAAATGTATGTGGTATTTATAGTTGAAAATGTTATGTAAAAAAAATTAAAATAAAATAAGTAAATCTTAAAAGTTAAAATAAGAAAAATTATTTTGTATTTTTATTAAAAGTAAATCTTAAAAGTTAAAATAAGAAAAAGTAGTTTGTATTTTTATTAAAAGTAAAATCTTAAAAGTTAAAATAAGAAAAAGTAGTTTGTATTTTTATTAAAAGTAAAATCTTAAAAGTTAAAATAAGAAAAAGTATTTTGTATTTTTATTAAAAGTAAATTTTAAAAGTTAAAATAAGAAAAAGTAGTTTGTATTTTTATTAAAAGTAAAATCTTAAAAGTTAAAATAAGAAAAAGTAGTTTGTATTTTTATTAAAAGTAAAATCTTAAAAGTTAAAATAAGAAAAAGTATTTTGTATTTTTATTAAAAGTAAATCTTAAAAGTTAAAATAAGAAAAAGTAGTTTGTATTTTTATTAAAAGTAAAATCATAAAAGTTAAAATAAGAAAAAGTAGTTTGTATTTTTATTAAAAGTAAAATCTTAAAAGTTAAAATAAGAAATAGTATTTTGTATTTTTATTAAAAGTAAATCTTAAAAGTTAAAATAAGAAAAAGTAGTTTGTATTTTTATTAAAAGTAAAATCTTAAAAGTTAAAGTAAGAAAAAGTAGTTTGTATTTTTATTAAAAGTAAAATCTTAAAAGTTAAAATAAGAAAAAGTATTTTGTATTTTTATTAAAAGTAAATCTTAAAAGTTAAAATAATAAAAAGTAGTTTGTATTTTTTTTAAAAGTAAATCTTAAAAGTTAAAATAAGAAAGAGTAGTTTGTATTTTTATTAAAAGTAAATCTTAAAATAAAAGTAGTTTGTATTTTTATTAAAAGTAAATCTTAAAAGAAAAAGTAGTTTGTATTTTTGTATTTATTTATTAAAAGTAGATATAGTTTTGATTTTATTTTTTTTTATAAAATTCTAAAAAAAATTTTGTTTAATATATTTCTAAGAACATTTAACATTTTATTTCTGTATTTGTTTAATTATTAAATACGAATTTTATATAAAAATTATTATTATATTTAGTTTTTATAAAAATTAAAATTTATGATTATTAATTTATAGTTTTTATTAGTTTTATAAATGTTATAATATTATGTATTATTTAGTTAATTATATATTCTATTAACTAAATAACAAAAGTAATATAAATATTATATATATATTCATTGATGTAATTATGTTATATTATATATCATAATCTTATTTATAATATTTATAATTATATTATTTATTTTAAGCGTACGTTTATTCGGTCAACGTTAAATTTATTCGTATATAACAACTCTAGGTATTTTAGTAAAATCGGAAGTCGAAAAGTGAGGGTTGTTATAGTTCTGATCCCCGAATCAACAGATTGAATCAATTTGATATGTCAACTCACAAAAATATGTGTTATATTCTTCTTAGTGTGCTTCATGATAAGCAGTATCACTTGTTCTTATGCTGATAACATCAAATACCTGTTTATGCTATTGTTTAATGAAACTGATGTTAGAAGTTGAATTACTGCAGACCTGTAAGGTTAAAAGTTACGTAATGTGTCTGTTATAATATTGTTGATCATAACACACTAGATCTTGTACAGTATTTTGCTTTGTAAATTTGCATGTGCATACATATCCTAAAAATCTAAAATATTTTCATTCATAAGTTGGTTGCATGTGCATTTCTGTTTTAAATAATAAGCTTAGCAACTCAGTTCTCGGAAAGGTTCACTGTGAAAGGGATACTGTGTTTTTCTTTAAAGTTGAAAATAAGTTGTTTGGAACTTAAATGAATAAAGCGTGCTTAATTTTATAATGTAGAGATAAGTCCCAGGGGGAGTGGATGTGAAAAAGAATGTAAAGATTGAATGTGAAAAGACTTAAGTTTTAAAAATTTTCAAAGCTAAGTCTACCGGTCGACAGTCCTGACCTCAGGCCGTAGGAATTGATGATCGACTGATTGTCTAGACCATCGGGCAGTAGGATGAGACCATCAGCCGATGGTCACTGAGAGGGTATAAAAGGACCCAGAGTCAATCAGGTCAGTCACTTTGTGTATTTGGTGAGATTTTTCCATTCGATTTTCAAGTGTAAGCGATTGGAGTTTTCGACCGATTGTTTTGTACATCTTTTCATCGTGATCTCAGCGTCAAAAACAAGGTATTCTAACTCGATCTCAGTTGTTAGTTTTGATTAATTTTAGGTTTGAAAAGGTGAATAGGGTTTTTACTTAATTTGTTGATGTTTAAGTTGTTATGTTCGAATTGATTGATATATTCATGATAATCGGCATTGTCTGATGTCTATTTGCTTGTTTTCAATCAAAATAACGTTGATTTGATGAAAAGGGTATAGTAATTGGGGACAGATCTGATGAACTACCCTCAGCCGAAGGTCTCTGACCCTCGACCGATGGTGTCTTACATCCGGCTGTTGGTCTTCACCCTCGGCCGTAGGTCCCTAAGTTGAACAGATGGTAAAATTTTGTGGTTTTCTTAGACCAACTGCCGTAGGTCTATACCATCGGACCGATGGTCTATTCCATCGACCGATGGTCACTTAATTGGACAGATGGTGCAGTTTTGTGTTTGATTTGAATGAACTTTAGGTCTCTAGTAATTGCTGTCATGCTTATCTAATACTAGTGCTTGTAGTTTGTATAAGAATGTTAGGTGGTTCTTTTGTTGGGCAATGGATGTTTAACATCGACCGTAGGAGAATTCTAGCTAGTGGACGACCAATTCTAGTGGAACAAAAGGTCATTGCGACTCAATAGACCTATAACCGTTGGGAACAAATTGGATGTCAAGCATTCTTGGACATCGGGGATTACTTTTGTCCTTAATTGGTGAGGGAGTTTTATGCCAATGTGGCCTTAGAAGATAGTAAGAAGAGATTTGTTCACTCAGGCCTATTTGACCAACAGTATAAGTGGACCATGGAGGAATTTTCAAAATTATTGAACGTTCCTCACACTGGTGTTAAGATACTGTATCCTAGTAAAGATTTGAGGACGATTCCCAACAAATTCAAACTGTCTGACATAATTGCACGGATATGCAAGCCAGGGAGAGTAGTTAATGCTGGTAGGGTTGAAATTAGTGATTGTATCATATCAACATGAATTACATTTGAGAATAATTAAAAGTAATGTGACCTTTAGGAGAGAAGAAGATAATCTGTTGTCTGGTACTGAAGCTCTGCTATTGTATTGCCTACTAGAGGGTATTCAGGTGAATATGGGTCACTTTCTGAAGCGTTCCGTTCATATCGAATATAAACTTCACGTACTCATTGGTGTCATTGCGAGGTATTGACCTCTATATGTGACATTTTTCAAAATCTGCATATATTTTTATAATACAAACCATAACCTTTATTATAATCAAAGGTTCAAACAGCATAATAATGATTATCGTTTAGTGATAATCTTAGTTTTACAAACTTTACATTTGATAATAACAATACGATTTCCAACATATTTCACATTACAAATCTTCCGATATGCAGTTTTATTTTTGTCACAAATATGCATACTCCAAATCCTGCTTAAATTCGGCATAATGTAGCGGAAGCTTTTAATTATCACCTGAGAATAAACATGCTTAAAACGTCAACATAAAGTTGGTGAGATATAGGTTTAATGCTAGCAGTGTTATAAATATAGACCACAAGATTTAATATACATAAACGTTTTAATAAAAATATTATAAGTGGTTGAGCACTTGATAACCATACTTAACATTTAATCAACGTCGCATATTCCCTATATTATGAAATCTCACTACACCGTACCAAGTGTAGTCACCGAAACGAAGTACTGTGCAACCGTTGAATACTGGTCGTCCAGTCCGGTTGGGGTTGTCAGGCCCGATAGATCTATCAACAGGATTCGCGTTTACAATACCATCATGTAAATAGTAGTTACCAAGTTACATGGAAGTATGCCAATGGTACAACTCAATGTAGAATATATATTTTTAATCACTTGTGTCCATAACGTAAATCATAAAATGCATGTATTCTCATCCCGAAATATTTAGAGTTTAAAAGTGGGACTATATACTCACTTTTGCCTTGAAGATATTTAATACGACTTGGTCTCCGATATATATCACAAACTGTGATGACCCGGAAATTTTTGAACAAATTTAAACTTTAATCTTTATATTATTCTGACACGATAAGCAAAGTTTGTTAAGTTGAATCTCAAAAATTTTAAACTATGTTCATACATTCATTTAACCTCGACCAAATTCCAATGATTCACGAACCATTATATGAACGGACATGATTATATATGTATATGTGTATATATTATAACTTGAAAACGTTAACAAAGTATTAGACGTATAATACTTTACACGAACGTATTTGTTTCGATATAGGTTTAATATAATTATCAACGGAATTAAAAGATAATATCAAACGATTGATTTATCAGATACATTGTATGATCGTGAGTCTCTATTGAGAGGTCCACTTTGATTTAGGAAACCTTTCCTTTTTAATGATATTCGGAATAAATGGTAAAGTGAACAAATATGTCAATTAACGATTACTGGACAAAGGTTAGTAGAGATTAACTTTCAACACAATGATTGTCTCGTGTCTCTTGATAAAGTTAATTATTTAGTTTTCTTAATATTGAAAACGTTTTACGACATAGATGAAACCTTTTAAAGAATGATTTTGAATATAACTAATTCTGGAAAACTAAATTATATTTATTCGATTTAGTTCAAATATATGAAAGCGTTCTTCGAAATAATAGATTTTTAATTATTATAACGTTTCGATAAAAAGATGTGAATGTAATTAGTTTTAGAGAACTATAGTTATTCGATTTAGTATGGACACGTTTTTCGATATAATAGAATTTGATTGTTAAAATATTTTTATAGATTTTTAATGATATGAAAATGAAAATAAAGATAAAATAAAGATTTCTAATGAGCACTAAAAGACTACAACATTTCATCTCAAGATTTCAAGTTAAAATGATGAAAATCACTAAACCTGCGCACTTGCACGAGAAAAATCATAACTAAATCATACTAACTCGAAAAAGGGTGATTCCGGTGTCGAGACGTCCGTAACTCAAAAATCTACAACTTTTGTGAAGACACCATATGCGGACCGCATACCTATCTACGCGAAACGCGTAATGTTTGTTGACATAAAAAGTTTGTCGACATAAAAAGTGATGGCTGGGTTAGGTGGGCAACATATGTCTTTAAATATTGAATTCAGGATCGATGTACATCATATTTCACTCATCTCTCTATCTATTACTTGTATGTAATTATTATTTATATTATTTATATTATTATTATTATTATTATTATTATTATTATTATTAAGATTAATATTATTATTATTAATCTTATTATTATTATTAGTATTATACATAAAATATTACGACAAGGTTCTGCTCGCGTGTTTTTCAAAACGTGTTTTATGAGTGGGTCAAAGCTAAGAAAATTATGGGTTATAGCTATGGAGGTTATGGGTATGGTTCGGGGATTTTTCTCATGAATCAAACCTAGTGTTTATCATCTCCGTTACGTCTACGTACTTTCCTACAATATTGAATCTCAATATTGATATGTTGAGATCTACGATTATTTGATAATCCGAGTTTCGGTCATATTACGATGAACAACTTTATTTGCTGCTAAGGTGAGTTTCATATGATCCCTTTTTACTCTCTACATTTTTGGGCTGAGAATACATGCAAATGCTTTATTAACTGATTTACAATATTTATATGCGTGAGTTTCATTTGCTCCCTTTTTAATTACTTTTGCAATCTATATTTTTGGGCAGAGAATACATGCAATTTATTTTAAACGCAATGGATACGAGTACATACTAAATTCTACACCGAGTTTGAACCGAAAATCCCTTAGCTTTGGTAACTAGTAACTGCCGGTTATAAGAACTGGTGGGCGCGAGTAGTAGTATAAGGATCCATAGGGCTTGATATCCCCGTCCGAGCTAGAGCACTAGCCTTTTAACGGACGTATGCTATTTGAGAAACGTACACGTTGGTTTGCGTGTATTATTAAGATGATTATACAAAGGGTACAAATTATATATACATTAAGTTTAGTTACCAGGGTGCTCAATCTTGTAGAATATTTTGATAAACGTTTCTGGATGAAACAACTGAAATCTTGTGATCCACCTTTATATACAGATTATACGAAACATTAAAACTATGAACTCACCAACCTTTGTGTTGACACTTGTTAGCATGTTTATTCTCAGGTTTCCTAGAAGTCTTCTGCTGTTTGCTTAGATGTTAGACAAGCTATGTGCATGGAGTCTTACATGACATATTTTTCAAGGAAAAGTTGCATTCACCAAATCATCACCATGTATCTTATTTTGATTGCATTGTCAACGGAAGTACTGTTGTAAACTATTATTTATGGTGATTGTCTATATGTAGAAATCATCAGATATCGAAAACTTTTGATTTAAATATTCATTTATGGTGTGCCTTTTCAAAAGAATGCAATGTTTACAAAACGTATCATATAGAGGTCAAATACCTCGCAATAAAATCGATGAATGACGTGTTCGTCCAAATGGATTTGGAGCGATCGTCACATGAACCTAACCATATATATAATATATTAACATATTTTTTTTTCAAATAATCGTTACATATATACTTATAATACTTTTAATATCTATTAGTCTGTAGTTAGCAGTCCGATGTTAGTAGTCCACAATTAGTTGCTCAATAAAATAAATAAAGACCCCATCGTATTCGTATTGATCAGAATTAATCTTGACCCATGATACCATGTTGTCAAATGATGTGTTGCGTACATAAAGTACCGTGTTGTCAAATGACGTGTTGCGTACAATCATGAGGTCTTATGATTAATCTTCTCGTGTTGTTTACGGGTGGTCCTGAAATATATAAAATCAAATCATAAGTAAATATATATAAAATATCATATTAATTAGCAAAGATATGATTAGTTTAGTTTTACTCCAATTAATTTCGTAGCTAAACTAGCTTCGGATACCCAATTTTGTTTTAGCCGTAGTTTCTTTAATATAACTCCGTTTTTGTTGGTTCAACTTGCCACTTCCTTGGATCGAGTCATTATTTATGAATATGAACTATAAATACCTTAGGTTGCATTCAAAATCATAGGTTATAGGTTAAACTTTGGTGAATCTTATGAAAGTGATCATTTCCGTTGTAAAAACAACATCTAGATGATCATTTTTACAAAAATACTTACACTTTGAGTTACACCATGAGATTTTTATATATTAACATATTCATAAGAAATATCATTTTTCCAGAATATAAACTTCCAATTCAAAGTTTAAGATGGTTTTTAATTATCCAACCCAAAACAGCCCCCGGTTGCACTCCGACGATGTAGATTCAGTTTTAAGGTGTTCTTTGTAAAATCAAGTTGTATCTTATTAAGTTAGCATATCATTATGATATATTACAGGTCTTGAAGTATTTTAAAGTTCAAGTTAGAAGGATCTATTTAGTTTGCGAACAAGTTTGAAATCATTCAAACTATGTTCTTGTTGTTATATATATTCGTAGTAAGATAGTCATATATGAATTGAACAAGATGATGAACCAAGGTTATACTGTGACGACCCGGGAATTTCCGACCAAATTTAAACTTAATATTTATATGTTTTCGACATGATAAGCAAAGTCTGTAAAGTTGATTATCAGAATTTTGAATTAAGTACATGGATTCATTTATACCTTTGACCATTCCCGACGATTCACGAACAATAAATTTAAAATTTAATATATATATATATATATATATATATATACATGAAACACATATTTTGTGGTAGGTCTGTTTGATTAATTATTATGTTATTTGATTTTTCATAATTGATATTAAAATAAAATTTACTATGATATAATATTGATGTGTTAGGTGATGTGAGGGCCTATATGTCTACTGTACGTTCTGTTTCGGGTCCATTTCATACTTTACCACTTACTGTACTTAGTTGAAATCTAAAATGGGTTACTATGCGAAATTAATTAATCATTTGAATATTATGAGTGATTGTTCCTATCATTTCAAATTATAGAATATATGTACATACACTACCCATACACGAACGAGAGAACTGCTTTTGGCCTTCTGTTTGCCAATAATAATCAACCAACTCAGCATCTCATTTACCCTAAAACATATTACCTTGGTCTCTATTTTTTTTACATCATCGACAAACTTATCATCTATATCTACAACTGTACGATATCTTTCCGTTGAGGACAAATTATGGTGACCCACTCTTTTAAATATGTTGAAAATTATATTTTTCTTTTAAGTGTGAAAGTGATATACAACTTGTTTATTGTTTTCTTTAAATAACTCACATGCATATGTTGGTATCGTTCACTGAATTCACCCACACCAAAAACAATTAACTAACTTTTCCTTTACTACTTTCACTTTTGTGTTGTCAATCTTTTTGTCTTTCAACCTTTCTTTCATTAGTGAGTTGTTCTTATTTTCTTTCTTGTTCAACCACAACAACCACCAAATCCATCACCGCCTTCGTATCAACCACCACTCTATGATCACTCTCCTCCGCCACCACCATGAGCTTCCACTCCTTCAAACAACCTTCGACTGCCACACCCTCACTACCTTCGACCACCTCAACCGTAACACCCACTTCACCATAAATTTCACAACCACTTCACCTCCAACAACACCATTACTCACCAATATTATAAACCATAAAAACTCACATTAAATTATCTTTCCATTTCAGTTTATTTGATCGAATAAGAATATAAACTGCTTCGGGTTACTTCTGATCGAAACAGACAAGTCGCTACAGCTAGGTTTGTTATTCTGTCTCCATTTCATATTTTTTTTTTTTACGATGAGTAACGGTATGAAGATGATGATGTATAATCATAATAATATCGTACAATGATGATGAGATTATCATCACGAATGATGTTGGTAACGATGATAATAATACGATTTTGATAAGTGTTTATGATTTTATGTGATCATAAAAATGATGGATGTAGATGATGAGTATAATACGGATACTAACGCTCGTTGATGATGATAGTTATTAATGATATGATGATAAATAATAACATGATAGAATGGTGATGTTAATGGTGATGAAGTGATAATCGCAAGTAAGGTTTAGATGTAGAAGATGACGATTAAATTATGATAATGATAATTATGATTATGATTATGAATAATGAAGTATGAAACCAAGATTACGATGATAAGAAGGAGAAACAAGAATACAGAGATTTTATTTTAGAAGAAGAAGATGAGACAGAAAACTTTGGGTTTTATAGAAAAAGAATTCTAGTTAAAACAGATATGATAGAGCAAAGGGATGGTTGGGAGCGTATGTGTGTTTCCGAGAGGTCTCAGGTTCGATTCTAAGTCAGGACAGCCATATATTTCTTTTTATTTGACTGGGCTGCTAACTGGCCTGCTGTTGGGCCGAAAACAGGCTGTTGGGCCGAGATAGTAAGAATTAATATTAGGTCACTATGTTCAGTTTTATAATTTGGGCCGAATTTAATTAGAACCATGTATGGTTTTGTTGGGCCGAGTGAATTGAAGAAGTAAAAGGGAAATGCAAAGGAAAATGGGTATATTTAAATGGGTTACAACTTACAACATAAAGACATAATTAGAGGCATGGTTAAGGGTGTGTTGTGTAAGCGAGAGGTCGTGGGTTCGAGTCCCGTCTGGAGCATTTCTTTTTACTCAAAGATTAAAAGGGTATAATTTTGTTATTTCATTTCTATTATTATTATTGTTATTACTAATATTATTATCAAAATAAGTATTATTATTAAGTAATATGATTATCATTATTAATGAGATTTTTATTATTATTATTATTATAAGTATCAATATTAACAAAATCATTATTAGTATTATTATTAATAAAGTTATTATTAATAGTAAATCATTATTATTAACAAAACTATCCTTTTAAAACAAATGAATATTTTGTGCATAAATTATACTTACTACATATATATTATAATTATATGAATATTTTACATAAACAAACTAATGATTTTAAATATAACAATAAACAATTATATATATATATAAATATGCATATATTAATATAACTATATAAATATTAATTATTGTGAATATATACACAAATTATATATATATATATATATATATATATATATATATATATATATATATATATATATATATATATATATATATATATATATATATAATATATAAATTAAAATATTATAAATAAATTTGTTCGATTACAAATATATGTGTTAATATATATAAATGATATAGGTTCGTGAATCCGAGGCCAACCCTGCATTGTTCAGTTGTTTATTGTCGTCATATGTATTTTTACTACAAAATACATTAGGTGAGTTTTCATTACTCCCTTTTATATATATTTTTGGGACTGAGAATACATGCACTGTTTTTATAACTGTTTTACGAAATGGACACAAGTAATCGAAACTACATTCTATGGTTGGATTATCTAATCGAATATGCCCTTTTTATTAAGTCTGGTAATCTAAGAATTAGGGAACAGACACCCTAATTGACGCGAACTCTAAAGATAGATCTATCGGGCCCAACAAGCCCCATCCAAAGTACTGGATGCTTTAGTACTTCGAAATTTATATCATGTCCGAAGGAGGATCCCGGAATGATGGGGATATTCTTATATGCATATTGTGAATGTCGGTTACCAGGTGTTCAATCCATATGAATGATATTTTTGTCTCTATGCATGGGACGTATGTTTATGAGAAATGGAAATATGAAATCTTGTGGTCTATTAAAATTATGAAATGATTATTTATGTTAAACTAATGAACTCACCAACTTTTTGGTTGACACTTTAAAGCATGTTTATTCTCAGGTATGAAAGAAGTCTTCCGCTGTACAATTGCTCATTTTAAAGATATTACTTGGAGTCATTCATGACATATTTCAAAAGACGTTGCATTCGAGTCTTTGAGTTCATCAAGATTATTATTAGGTCAATTATATTTGGATATATTATGAAATGGAATGCATGTCTGTCAACTGTCGATGTAATTGAAAGTTTGGCTTTTAAAAATGAATGCAATGTTTGTAAAATGTATCATATGGAGGTCAAGTACCTCGCGATGTAATCAACTGTTGGGAATTGTTTATAATCGATATGGACTTCGTCCGGATGGATTAGGATGGGTCATCACAGTTGGTATCAGAGCAGTGGTCTTAGCGAACCAGGTCTTGCATTAGTATGTCTAACTGATAGTCGTTAAGATGCATTAGTAAGTCTGGACTTCGACCGTGTCTTCATGTCAAAAGTTTTGCTTATCATTCGTGTCGAAAATTACCTGCTAATCATCTTTAGGGAATCATTTGCTTATCATTTTTAGTCTAGACACATCTTAATGCATTGATTGTATGAATAGTGTATAGACAAAATTCATATCTTAGCGTATCTGTTATTGTTATCTTTGCCTGACAGCTTCCGTAGATTCCTCCGTAACTTATGGGATTTTAGTATTATATATGCATATGTAAATTATGTATTGCAGGGTACTAATCTACATCCTATAATCTATTTCTTATCGAAAATCATTCATCTGATCATACGAGATGAATCACTCAACCAGATCGAATTCCTCGGATTCCGACAGCTATTCCAATATAGAGTTTCACCTAAGCTCCGAAAGCAGTGTCACCAGAATGAATCGACCAATCATCCATCCCCAATTCATCTGATGGGTTCGTTGTCGACTTAATCGATGGAGACGCACAGACGATGATCCCTTCCACTAACCAAATTCACCTCTTGATGAAGAACCTGATTCACTTACCGGCGAACCTGTTCGTAACACCATTTTCACCCTCATTTCCCGAATATCTCGCCACGATTATATCATAACTCAGATTCTAAACCTTATTCACCCACTCGTCCGACCGACAATCATCCCGAAATAATAGAAGAATTCAACGAACTTCGCGCTCGATTAATCAATTTGGAAAACGTGGTGCAAAACCTACCAGCTTCAACAACAGCACCACCAGTACCACCAACAACCCAAGTTTCAACATCACACGCCTCAACATCTCAATCTGTACCTCGAGTATAACCATCGTTCTACGTATCGTTCTGCATCATTTATCTTCGTTCGACATGGCGATCATGTAATCTCTAATGTTTTAAGAGATTATATATTCATATTCTAACGGTAAATCAAATGAGTTTAATATCATATTAACTCATTAAATCCATGAGTGCATCTGAAGAAAATATATATACAAGTACATTTTCATAAAGATTGTAATTAAAAATTCTTTCGTACAAATTGTTAATGGTGAAAATATTTTAACGGGTAGGTAATACCCGGGGAATAATTAGATTTCACTTTAATAAGTTACACTGTACATTCGACGAAACTGATTCAACAGTCATTTAATATCCTATTTACATTCATCGATATACAAATCCATTCACCACAGAATAATCATTTTTATATTAAATTTCATATTTGGATTTTGACTTCTCAGAATTCAACAAGTGGCATAATGAAGAAAACATGGAACAAAATAAAATTTGCTAGAAACAGACGAATTAACTAATTGAAATATTGTTAAGAATCCACGCTAACTGTTTCTAGCTAACTGGTTACATTTTATTTTCCGCAATTTAATTATAGCAATTTATATTCTCGCAATTTTATTCATCGTCATTTAATTTCTGTTATTTACTTTACGCACTTTATTTATCGTCATTTATTTTCTGTTATCCATTTTACGCACTTTAAATATCGGGACACGTATACAAGGTTTTGACATATCATATCGACGCATCTATATATATTATTTGGAATCACCATAGACACTCTATATGCAGTAATGATCGAGTTCTCTATACAGGGTTGGGGTTGATTCTCAAATAATATATATACTTTGAGTTGTGATCGAGTCTGAGACATGTACACAGGTCACGATATTTATTAATTAATTCGAATATTATATATTAAACTATATATGAATTACTGGACTGTTACTGTGGACTATCAACTGTGGACTACCAACACTGGACAATTAAAATGAATTAAAATATTGATTATAACATATGAAACTAAACAATTCTTCAAATTTGCCACTTGATTTCATTTTAAACCCCATTCGTATCATCACAATTACAATCTGTGTTCAAACCTTTCATGATTCTTGAAAACACCTCAATCGATAGAATGAATCAACCGCACTTCATCTACGGAAGAAAAGATTTATGCATCTAGTTATGCACCTGAGAAACTCACATCAACTGAGTAAAAGTTTAACACGTAGCCGCGTCAGATCCTTTGGCATTTTTTAGCAAAAAAAATAACTTTGCGATTCCTTTCCAAAGTAGCAAATTTTGTCACAGCTCCAGCAAGTCAACTTCGACTTTTCGTTCAAAACAACCTTATTATAACCTTGATATATATGTGTACTCTTTTATTGTTACCGGGGAACCTTTTATATTCCACCATATTACAGTCAGCGTTTAATCATCTAAAAACACAATTCTCTTGAAATCACCTCGGATCGATAACCAATGATTCAGATATGGTAGCAGTAAATGTAGAGGAATCGGCAATCAGTACTTTGAAAAATCACAGCATACCTACATCAACAGTTATATGTATAACATTTATCTCTTAGAATAATGACCTTAATTGTCGGAAGTTTGATGATAGAGAATAGTACGTTGGAAAAGATCAGAAAAATTGGAACTGGAAAACGAATTGAGATAACCAGGTATGAGACCATGGACAAATACAAGGACCAAACCCTATATTCAAAAAAAATCCAGGTAATTCTGGATCCAATGAAACCTTCAACGAATATCTTGCTCTTTACTCTAAACCCTTGCGGATAATAGTTCCTATCATCCTTCGATATTAGAAATTCCAAGATATCATCGTATCTTTCATTATAAATATCCTCCATATTTCTGAAGATATTTTCATAACTATTCTTATCTGAAATCAGTAAACTCTTTGTGCTATCAGTTTTACATCATATAGAAACTATTAGTTTCTATATTCTATTAGCTTTCGAGTTTAAAATATGAATGTTTTTGAAGTAGTGTTAGGAACTGATGCATGAGTTAGTATAATATAATGACACTTGATCAACGTGATTATATTACAGTAAGTCATGCTGAGTTTCTAAATGGAACGTGATGATTCACAGATCATAACGTCATCATGTGCCATGTTACATAGCTCTTTCATCCTACTTAACTCCGGAACAAATCAAGAAAATGTATTCTTGATGGTTCTATCTTTCGTGATGTTGATAAATTTGAAAATCAAATCGTGCTATCACGTTCCTTCCTGCTTAGAACATTATAATCATTCGAGACTCTATATCTACAAATTCTGGACCATTAACCGCTTGACTGGAAGTCGGGAAGAGAAAATAAAAGCATAGAGCTTTGAAATATAAGGGAGAATATAAAGTCGATAACAACACATAAATTACAAACCGTGTATATCAATGTTTATCGCAACATAAAGACACGGGAGAATTAAAAATATTATAATCCCGAGGGCGAAGTAGAAGAAAATAGATTCCTCTGGTGGAAGTTGGAAAAGGAGAATGATTGTTGCGATAATAAGGAAGAGGACAAGGATCAGAACTGGATTAAGCATTTTCAGAATCTTTTGGATGTATGAAATAAGAAGGAAAGTATGGGAAGGGTGAGAATAATGGAACGGAAGAGTTTAATTTATAATGGAAATATCAGATAGAGTAATCGAGGCAGATTACCGTATTTAATTATAAAGATCTTGATTTCTTTACTCGCCGAAGAATCAAATATTTCAAATCTCAACGAGTTTCCTTTAAATCCCTTGAATTCCGGAATTCAACCAAGGCAACGTCAAAAGTTAAGACGCGCCTTATTTTCTAAATTCAACCATGACTAGTCAAAAGTTATGATTGAAATTTGTCTTACTTATTGCACTATTTCGTGATAGCTTCACTCGTACTCTTCACAAAATCAAATTGTTTCATCTATATTACTCGATGATGATAGAACTCTAATTTTCAGCTCGTATGCATCATGAAAACATATTTATTGTTAGCAATGACCATCCCAATCAAATTTCGGGATGAAATTTCTTTAACGGGTAGGTACTGTGACGACCCGGGAATTTCCGACCAAATTTAAACTTAATCTTTATATGTTTTCGACATGATAAGTAAAGTCTGTAAAGTTGATTATCAGAATTTTGAATTAAGTACATGGATTCATTTATACCTTTGACCATTCCCGACGATTCACGAACAGTAAATTTAAAATTTAATATATATATATATACATGAAACACATATTTTCTGGTAGGTCTGTTTGATTAATTATTATGTTATTTGATTTTTCATAATTGATATTAAAATAAAATTTACTATGATATAATATTGATGTGTTAGGTGATGTGAGGGCCTATATGTCTACTGTACGTTCTGTTTCGGGTCCATTTCATACTTTACCACTTACTGTACTTAGTTGAAATCTAAAATGGGTTACTATGCGAAATTAATTAATCATTTGAATATTATGAGTGATTGTTCCTATCATTTCAAATTATAGAATATATGTACATACACTACCCATACACGAACGAGAGAACTGCTTTTGGCCTTCTGTTTGCCAATAATAATCAACCAACTCAGCATCTCATTTACCCTAAAACATATTACCTTGGTCTCTATTTTTTTTACATCATCGAAAAACATATCATCTATATCTACAACTGTACGATATCTTTCCGTTGAGGACAAATTATGGTGACCCACTCTTTTAAATATGTTGAAAATTATATTTTTCTTTTAAGTGTGAAAGTGATATACAACTTGTTTATTGTTTTCTTTAAATAACTCACATGCATATGTTGGTATCGTTCACTGAATTCACCCACACCAAAAACAATTAACTAACTTTTCCTTTACTACTTTCACTTTTGTGTTGTCAATCTTTTTGTCTTTCAACCTTTCTTTCATTAGTGAGTTGTTCTTATTTTCTTTCTTGTTCAACCACAACAACCACCAAATCCATCACCGCCTTCGTATCAACCACCACTCTATGATCACTCTCCTCCGCCACCACCATGAGCTTCCAATCCTTCAAACAACCTTCGACTGCCACACCCTCACTACCTTCGACCACCTCAACCGTAACACCCACTTCACCATAAATTTCACAACCACTTCACCTCCAACAACACCATTACTCACCAAAATTATAAACCATAAAAACTCACATTAAATTATCTTTCCATTTCAGTTTATTTGATCGAATAAGAATATAAACTGCTTCGGGTTACTTCTGATCGAAACAGACAAGTCGCTACAGCTAGGTTTGTTATTCTGTCTCCATTTCATATATTTTTTTTACGATGAGTAACGGTATGAAGATGATGATGTATGATCATAATAATATCGTACAATGATGATGAGATTATCATCACGAATGATGTTGGTAACGATGATAATAATACGATTTTGATAAGTGTTTATGATTTTATGTGATCATAAAAATGATGGATGTAGATGATGAGTATAATACGGATACTAATGCTCGTTGATGATGATAGTTATTAATGATATGATGATAAATAATAACATGATAGAATGGTGATGAAGTGATAATCGCAATTAAGGTTTAGATGTAGAACATGACGATTAAATTATGATAATGATAATTATGATTATGATTATGAATAATGAAGTATGAAACCAAGATTACGATGATAAGAAGGAGAAACAAGAATACAGAGATTTTATTTTAGAAGAAGAAGATGAGACAGAAAACTTTGGGTTTTATAGAAAAAGAATTCTAGTTAAAACAGATATGATAGAGCAAAGGGATGGTTGGGAGCGTATGTGTGTTTTCGAGAGGTCTCAGGTTCGATTCTAAGTCAGGACAGCCATATATTTCTTTTTATTTGACGGGGCTACTAACTGGCCTGCTGTTGGGCCGAAAACAGGCTGTTGGGCCGAGATAGTAAGAATTAATATTAGGTCACTATGTTCAGTTTTATAATTTGGGCCGAATTTAATTAGAACCATGTATGGTTTTGTTGGGCATAGTGAATTGAAGAAGTAAAAGGGAAATGCAAAGGAAAATGGGTATATTTAAATGGGTTACAACTTACAACATAAAGACGTAATTAGAGGCATGGTTAAGGGTGTGTTGTGTAAGCGAGAGGTTGTGGGTTCGAGTCCCGTCTGCAGCATTTCTTTTTACTCAAAGATTAAAAGGGTATAATTTTGTTATTTCATTTCTATTATTATTATTGTTATTACTAATATTATTATCAAAATAAGTATTATTATTAAGTAATATGATTATCATTATTAATGAGATTTTTATTATTATTATTATTATAAGTATCAATATTAACAAAATCATTATTAGTATTATTATTAATAAAGTTATTATTAATAGTAAATCATTATTATTAACAAAACTATCCTTTTAAAACAAATGAATATTTTGTGCATAAATTATACTTACTACATATATATTATAATTATATGAATATTTTACATAAACAAACTAATGATTTTAAATATAACACTAAACAATTATATATATATATATATATATATATATATATATATTTATATATATATATATATAAATAAATATGGATATATTAATACAACTATATAAATAATAATTATTGTGAATATATACACAAATTAAATATATATATATATATATATATATATATATATATATATATATATATATATATATATAATATATATATAAATTAAAATATTATAAATAAATTTGTTCGATTACAAATATATGTGTTAATATATATAAATGATATAGGTTCGTGAATCCGAGGCCAACCCTGCATTGTTCAGTTGTTTATTGTCGTCATATGTATTTTTACTACAAAATACATTAGGTGAGTTTTCATTACTCCCTTTTATATATATTTTTGGGACTGAGAATACATGCGCTATTTTTATAACTGTTTTACGAAATGGACACAAGTAATCGAAACTACATTCTATGGTTGGATTATCTAATCGAATATGCCCTTTTTATTAAGTCTGGTAATCTAAGAATTAGGGACCAGACACCCTAATTGACGCGAACTCTAAAGATAGATCTATCGGGCCCAACAAGCCCCATCCAAAGTACTGGATGCTTTAGTACTTCGAAATTTATATCATGTCCGAAGGAGGATCCCGGAATGATGGGGATATTCTTATATGTATATTGTGAATGTCGGTTACCTGGTGTTCAATCCATATGAATGATATTTTTGTCTCTATGCATGGGACGTATGTTTATGAGAAATGGAAATATGAAATCTTGTGGTCTATTAAAATTATGAAATGATTATTTATGTTAAACTAATGAACTCACCAACTTTTTGGTTGACACTTTAAAGCATGTTTATTCTCAGGTATGAAAGAAGTCTTCCGCTGTACAATTGCTCATTTTAAAGATATTTCTTGGAGTCATTCATGACATATTTCAAAAGACGTTGCATTCGAGTCGTTGAGTTCATCAAGATTATTATTAGGTCAATTATATTTGGATATATTACGAAATGGTATGCATGTCTGTCAACTGTCGATGTAATTGAAAGTTTGTCTTTTTAAAACGAATGCAATGTTTGTAAAATGTATCATATAGAGGTCGAGTACCTCGCGATGTAATCAACTGTTGGGAATTGTTTATAATCGATATGGACTTCGTCCGGATGGATTAGGACGGGTCATCACATATACCTCAAGTATGATGAAGAAAGTTACTGAATAAATAAGATATGAACTTGTTCTTGATGACTTGGAAGATTAAGAAGTGAAATCATGAAAATAAACAAAGGTTGTAAGTAAGTTTATATCTTGATTTAAGATAATTAACTTACATGAATTGAATCAAAGTTTAAACATAATTTTACCTTGATTATGAAGCTAAAAGATGATGAAAATGCTTGGAGATGATCAAGTATGATGTTAGGAGTATTTTGAGAGAGAATTTGGAGTGTAAGTATGAGAAAATGGAATGAAAAAATGTGGTGAAATCATAAAAATGAATTTACTTGTTATATAGAAAAAAAAATCCTTAAGTTTGTTTTTTAGCTCATTAGTCTTCCTAATTGATCCCACATGTTGCTATCATGTCTCTTAATCATTCATGGCTGATCATTGGTATTTTCTATTATTATATACCAATAGTAAATACATCTAGAAGCTGCGTATAATACGGGTATATATACCCTAAGTATACGTGTAGAAATCTTGAGGAAACGGAATGAGAATTCAAATATAACTATCTTTTGTGAATATACTTATATTGTTTTATGTATTTAAGTCCTTTAAAGTAATTAAATACGTATTTATATGATACTTGTATAAGCATTATAGATTATAGGTATATATGTCAAAGAACATTACGTATAGTTACCTTTTTGAAAACTTAAGTTAGTAGTCTCAAATTATACTTATAACTCATTGTTATTAGTACACAATGATATGTTAAACCATCCTTAGATCATGTTAAATATGTATAAATATGTATATGTACACAATCGTATAATTATCGTATGTTATATAGTTCGTGATATCATTGGTCAAATTGGACGGTCAAACATTGTGTAAAAACACAAGACTCAACAATTTGGATTGCTTATCATGTTGGTAATGTTTAATTTATGTAAATATTAATCTCATATGTATAAAACGATCGGAAAAATCCGGGTCGTTACACTTTCTCATAAATGTGATGAAAGATTTTCTTGAGATGGAAGAACCATTTCCCTATGCGGCCTTATTGCATAACATGTTTGAGAAACTTGGCGTGGTTCAATACGTTAAGAAACTAGTACCAGAGAATCCCATTGTGGGATAAGTGATTCTGAGTTTCTGTTTATGTGTTTGTTCTTGTTTTGATGTATTTTCAGTTTGGTGAGTAATTTGATGATGCTAGCATGTTAGCATTGGTACATTACTCTAAGTTTGTAATAATTTTACTTCGGACATGTAATCGTGACCTTGATCTACTAGGCTAAATAATGTAATATATTCTGTGATGATTACACTGTGTTATCGAATAGGTCATGAATATACCATGCTGATTTAAATTGTGTTTGCAGTAATTGTTCATTATGTCAGGTGTTCAAATTGATCAAGAGTAAGTGGTTCATGGATCTGATACTGAGTAATCAGGGGGTCCTGAATCTGCTGATCTTCCAGGTTGAAAAGCATGCAGTGGATCAAACCTGATTGCTTGTCTGAATGATAAGGGTCGAAATGCTGGTAAATACAAAGGTGTGATAGAGTTTCTGAAGCGTTCTACAGTTTTTACGGCTGTGTCCATTCCATGTACTGCGTATTATTCTCATCAGAGAGAATTATGGGAACATGCAAGGATTGAGACTGTGGATGACAGGAAGGTGATTGTAAGTACTGTTTGTGGTCAAAAGATAAAGATATCTGAAGATACGATTCAAAACACATTCTTGTTTGAGGATGATGAGAACATGCCGAAGAAGTTGTCAAAGACAAAGATTACTGGGTGTGTGTTAAGGTGCAAATATGCTGGTGATATTACGAGAGCTACGATCAAAAGAAGTGGATTCACTCCACCATACATATACTTGTCTTTGGTTATGGTTAAATGTTTAAGTCTGTTACAAGGAGGGTTTGATGAATTAAGTGAGATTTATCAAGGAATGTTTGCTGCATTGGTATTGAAGGCTGATTTCAATTTCTCAGGGGTTATATTCGATTTGTTGGTGGAAAATGTGACAAGCAAGTTGTATTTGATCTATCCGAGGTTCTTGCAGATTATGATCACCAGTCAAACTGTTGATTTGCCGAGATTGAAGAAAGATATCATTGAACTGAAGCATATGTCAGATCTTACTTTTAATAAACTGAACCAAAAGAAGAGTGTTGATGATGGCAAGTTGGTGTGTCATCTTGCGAAAGAAAACTATCAGTGTCCTCCAGGGAAGAAGTGGAGATATGAGAATAGTGTATCTGATAGAGAGCCTGATTCCGAAGTGGATAATAGTGATGAAGAAGTGGAACAGGAATACTCAAGCTGCTGGTGGGTCAGGTACTAGTGGGTTAGTTGATGAAATAGGAGCTGTTAATCCTAATGCTGGTGTTGAGGATGCTTCGAGAGGTGTGCGAAGGAGAATGATTGAAGATGAGGGTTCACAGGTGTCAACAAAGTTCAAACCAAAAAAGAGGTTCAGGTTCGTTTATAAAGATACCAGTGGATCGGCTACTGGTACTACTCAGGGAAATCAACCTCCACAAACTCAAGGACAACAACCACAACAACAACAACAAACGCAATTAACTCATCAGTCACCACCCGTGACCCAACAAGTTTCTCATGAGACTGTTTCTACTCCTACTCCTGATGCTCCTCCACACGCTGGGACAGAAGGAGGTATTGGTTCCTCAACTCTCCGAACTTGAAATGATCTGTATGTTCAAGCTATGGCTGATAATTTGAGAATGAGAAAGGAGATGGATGAAAAGTTTGAGAAGCTGAAAGAGGAGAACCGTGTTACGTCTGAGGATGTTGCATGGTTAACTATGCAAGTTGACAAGTTGGAGAAGAAGGTTGGTGATCAGTCCTTGCTATTGACTGATGCAAAGAGAGAGGCTGCACAGGCTATAGAATTGGCAACATCAGCTATTGCTAAGGTTACTGCTTGGGAAGAAAAGTTTGATTTGATTGAGATTACTGAAGATGTGCCTGAGAACAGAATAGTGGAGGCTCCTGGTTCCTCAAATGCTACTGTCAGTAATTCCTCTTAAAATTGATTATAGTTTTAATGATTTCTTTTCTAAGCAGGATGAGCTCAAGCATTCTATTGTTTATGATGATTTAGAAGAGGGAGAGATCCCTCATAACCTCTCTAGAGCTGAGCTGGATGAACTGGTGCATCTAGAGCAAGAGGAAGTTAAAGCAGCTGACGCACAGTCCAATGATCCTCCATCTGAGGATGATTTTTTTGGCCCTGAGATTACAGAGGGTTTTAGTGATAGAGATGTGGATGATTTAGTCGAAGATGTGACTCATGAAGATTTTCCTACATATCAGAATGATAAGAATGAAGATCTTCCTGGTTTTGATGAATTGTTTAAGACGAATGATGAGGTTTTGAATAGAATGTGTAAAGAAAAAGAAAGAACTAAAATTTTGCCTGAAGGTTTCTTATCGATTAAGTATAATGATGAGATAGTTGAGAAGTTGGAAGCTGATTGGAAAGATATTTGGAGGATTAGAAAATATTGTGAGAAACCAAAACTTGAGCCAAAGTATTTGAAGATGATTAATTTGAGAAAAAGTGCGAAAGGGAGAATTCTAGCCTGGGCTTACATTGAAGAATTCAACATGTTTGCGGTTAAACAAGAATTTGGTGTTGATTACTTTAAATATGGTCACGAATTCAAGTCGCTACCGTATTTTGAGTTGATGCACATTGCCAGGTTGAGAATGTTGTATTGTGGAATGAATGATCTATCTTCGTTGCTAGTGAAGAAGATTCGAATTGCTTTTAAATCTAAGGATTGGGAAGGTTCTAGACCACAGTTTCCTAGGATTAGTTACGAGGTTAATCCTCGAACTGTGAATCTCGAAGAATTGTAAAGTACAAACGGGCAAAGACTATGAAGAAAGTACCGTTGAGGAAATTGCCGCAAAATTGGAGTCAGTGATTCAGATGGTGGTTTTATGATGATCGTTCAGAAGAAGCTGTGATAGTTTTGGATATAGTGAATGAGAATGATATTGATTGCAATCATGTGTTGGATCCGATTTGGCCGCGAAACTGTACTGAGGCTGATATTTTCAAGTTGTATTATAATTGTATGCTTTATCGACGCGAGAACAGGGTGCAGGCTGAACAGTATGTGAAGGTGGCTAAGCTTTGCTATTTGAACAACATGGTGATTGATCCATACGAATGAATTGAGTGCCGACTGAAGAATTTGATATAGAACTAGGTCTTAGGGGGAGTTTATTGGTGCATAATCCAGAGTTCTATAATTGTAATATGTTCTACTCGTATTGTCTTTGTTATTTCGGTCGTGTAAGAATATTGTCATTAATACATTGTGACTGAATTGATTAAAATAATGACATGAAACGGTTAGAGCTGTTTGGTGGCAGCTCAGACCATCGACCGATGGTAGAGACCATCGGTCGAGGGACAAACACCACCGGTCGAAGGTCAGAGACCACCGGCCGATGGTCACTGTAACTATATATATATAGGGGTGTCGGGTTACATTGTTAGGTTACACACCCTACACCTTATTGCTGTCATATTTCGCTATTGCAGTCATCCTAGACCATACCCTAACCGAATACAATCACTAATGCGTCGATTATATCAACATATTGTTGGTTAGATTGATCCCAAGGTGAACTAAGTATTTGATTCATCCTAGTTTAGTGTATTCTGCCTCTAAGCTAGTAATAACGTTTGATCTAAGATTTGTTGGTGCATAATCCCGAGTTCTATAATTGTAATATGTTCTATTCGTATTGCCTTTGTTATTTTAGTCGTGTAATAATATTGTCATTAATACATTGTGATTGAATTGATTAAAATAATGACATGAAATGGTTAGAGCTGTTTGGTTGGCAGCTCAGACCATCGACCGATGGTAGAGACCATCGGTCGAGGGACAAACACCAACGGCCGAAGGTCAGAGACTACCGGCCGATGGTCACTGTAACTATATGTATATAGGGGTGTCGGGTTACATTGTTAGGTTACACACCCTACACCCTATTGCCGTCATATTTCGTTGTTGCAGTCGTCCTAGATCATACCCCAACCGAATACAATCATTAAGGCGTCGATTATATCAACATATTGTTGGTTAGATTGATCCCAAGGTGAACTAAGTATTCGATTCATCCTAGTTTAGTGTATTCCGCCTCTAAGCTAGTAATAACGTTTGATCTAAGATCCTTATACGTCTACAGACTTTGCAAAATCTATAAATAACTTTTTCTGGTTATCATTGTACTTGGTAACAATCTCATCAGTTTCACCACCATTAAAAAGTACTTGGTCAGATCCTAAAAGCCCCTTTTTGCTAACCAAATTGCTGAAATATCTCCCATCGAACGATGCCGGTGTTGGGTCAAGTGGTGCGAGATATGAGTCGCCACCAACTTGTGGACAAACTGTTCGAAGATGGCTGGCAAACGCTTGATCAATGTTGGTGTCGTTGTAAATACGAGGCCTAAATGTTCTACATTGCGTGAATCCTAAAGTGTGTGCGCCCGAAAGCACAACGAGAAATGCTATCCTCACACAAATATTTTACACATTTTCTATACACACTGATGTGGCACTATGATGTGGCCTTCCACGTAAATAACTGATCCCCCGTAATCTTTGCTATTAATATCTCTATTTTTTTTAATTTTATTTTAATATCATTTCCTTTTTAAAATACTATACTCTCTGCCTTCTCCAAGATTCTCCTAGCATTTGTTGGAAAAACTTAATAAAAACATGTGTTTTTCACCAAAATTTGGACACAAATAATTATATGTTTGAGTGACATATAATAGTAACTATTTAGTGAGTTTTGTAGTCCTTAACGAGGTCTTTAAAATGAGTTAAAGAGTGTCCAATGTAGCGACCCGACCAAATCGTCATTGACGGCGCCGTCTACTTAGGTCCCGTTACGTGGTCATAAGTCTTTAAAACAACGTTTGACCAAAAGATATGTCGCATACATTTCAAATGTAAAGGTTGTTCAAGTTTTATAAGAATAGTTCCACCACAAGTTACGATACAAAGTTTTAAGTACAAATGAAACTTATGCGACACAATTTAAAAGTATCCAAAAGACGCTCCATGTATGCATGTATACTCGACATCCAATGCAAGTATCAAAATAATGAGCGGAAGCATGTATCACATATCGTGCAAGACCTGAGAAAAACATAGAAATCTGTCAACGAAAAACGTTGGTGAAATCATAGGTTTAGTAAGTAAATTGTATTGAACCACAAGGTTCTTTAAGAATTGCTCAACCAGAATCATTCACATTCCAAAATAGTATTTGTATCACGAGCACCCAATTATCAAGGCTTAACCGAATCTTCCCTCTGAATTTTGAATTTAGTGTTAGAACTTACACTGTACTTTGTTGAAATTATATTTCATTCACTAACGGTAGCGAACCGTCTGAATGAGGGTTTGTTAAACCCGTATGGCCACACAACATAATTACACGCTTACACTTACACCCTGCAAGTGGAACTAATGATAATTGGATTGAGGACTTTTGTTCAAACTCGTATGCATCTTTGTATTCGTATTTGTTCACAATGTCAAAGCATGAAAAGTAAATAAGTATGAAATGTATGTGTTTCTCAGCCCACGATGTAAAGAATAAAAGTGATTGAAAAAGTGGGACTATGATCTCACCTTGAGTGCAAGAGTTAATAAAGTACTTCGACAAGTAAACGCGTGCAAAGACAAAGTTAGGCTTGACCTAAACAAATAGGTTGTATCAATAACGATAGTCACGAAGGGTAAAGATGTTCAATTAGTCCTATGGCTCAATACGACTCGATTATGTAGCATGTGCAATCAAATTGTCAAGTTTCATGCAAGGTACAAGTATATAAACAAGTTAGGAGGGTTGCATAATTAATTGGTTAAGTTTGACAAAAAGTCAAACTTCGGTCGGTCAAAGTCAACGAAAGTCAACACGTTCGGGTCAGGTCCCGAACTATTTTTCTAAGCTTAGAAGTCATATATGAGCATGTTGGCCAAGTTACATGTTAATCGGAGGTGCGTAGCATAGCAAACATTTTTCGAAATTTGACAAAGTAGGTCAGAACCCAAACACGGCTATTGCCGCGCCGCGGCCATAGGTGTCGCGCCGCGACCTAACACGTGGTCTGGCACCTGGTCAGTTTCAAGGTTCAAGTCTTGGTCAAAACTTCAAACAACCACAAAACGCAAACCGTAAACAACTAGAAGACGTATCTTATACCGTTGGAAAGCTCTTTTGACAAGGAACACAACTAAGCACTTATCATCAAACGACAACATCATTTACAATAGCCGAGAACTCATCAAGTGATCATTAAACGTTCATTTTAAAGTTTCAAGTTCATCAAATGCAATTTGAGTTTCGGGAAACCAATTCACACATATGATATGCCGTTTTGAAGGTAATGGAGCATACATTACTACTAAACACTAACAATTAACATTCCATGACATTCAAGCATCCAAAAATTCATGTCAAGAACTATCAAACCCTAGTCAAACATCTCAAAATCAATAATCATGTTTTTGAAGTTTTCTTAATCATCCTCCACATCAAATTGAAGCTAATGATGCTAGTAACACATTTAATACATGAACTTTAACAATTAAACAACTTTTAATCATCCAAAATCAAAGATTTAGCAAGCAATTTTCATAATGAACTAGTTACACCAAATACAACAAATCAAGCATACAAATTACATACACGATATCACAATGAGCCATAGACACTAACTAACACCATTTTAAGTCAAAAACACGAATTTAGAGAAATCTAGAGTTTTAGAAATGTTACCCAAAATCGATGAAGTTAGTATCAAATCGTAGAGAATGACGAGAGGATTAAGAATATGTAGTCGGATTTGTTGTGAGCTTCCAAGATTGAATTTAGATGATGAATGAATGGAATGGGTTTGTGTGTGTGTTCTTGAGATGGAGAGAAAGGAGATGAGGGAGATGATGGAATGAAAAATGGGTTGACTAGTTGACCTAGTCAACTAGTTTGCCCATTTGGCAACTCCGGTCCCTCGAGTTTCAAAGCGGGTGCGGGATTTAACCGATCGGATATTTTTAAAACGCAAGTTAACGAGAGATGTTGTAATCGAATAACGGGGTTATCAAGAACATTAGTTAACGAAGTGTACGAGTATAGGTAAGGAGAGATGTCATTTTAAAAAAAAAGACGGCGTTAAAATAAATTTAACGAAAAACGCGGGATGTTACATTATCCACACCTCAAAAGAAATTTCGTCCCGAAATTTAGTTGGAAGTAATAGTCGATGTCTCTTACTCGAGACTTAGTGTAGTAACTCTACGAATGATTGAAGGTACTTTCTTGGACATTCCACGAATCCGGATAGTCGGGGTGTTACGTTGTATTGAGGTTCGATTTCACGATCCATGATTTCAACCGGTTTTCCCATGAAGAGGAGTTTGTCATCAATAGTTGGTGCATCTAGAAGGATTGCACATTCCTGTTCCGCATGACACATTTGTAAGTTTGTTACACGAAATGTAGGATAAACGGGAACTTAATTGAGTCGGAAATTCTAAACGATAGGAAGCGGTTCCAATACGCCCCAAGGTTTCAAAAGGTTCGATATTGCGGATATAGCCTTTCTCGATTTTCCAAAATGGATTACACCTTTCCAAGGTGCGGTTTCTCAATATTACGCGGTTACACACTGGGATTTGTGAGGTTCTCATCTAAGTTTGGTATGACTCTTTTGGGTGACTACGGGTCGTCTCGAGCCCTTCTCGGACTTGGATTATCTCAATTGTTGTTTCTTGATGGAGTCCAGATTTCGGTGGTTGATGCTTTGGTTAAATGAACAGGGGTATGACATTAGCGGTCATATAGGGTTTCGGAAAGTGCTGCGTTAATATACGAGTGATAGCTGTCATTGTAAGAGGAACTACTGAAGGTGACAATACCAGTCTGTAACATGTCTTTCCAAGATTGAATCGTACGTTTGCTCGGTTCGTCAGTTGTGGGAGATACGCGGTACATGTGTCTAAGCGGGTTCCCAAGGTTTCTTGTAACACTAGAAGTGAAACGAGTATTTCGATACAGGATAAATGACGAAGATACACCGTGTTGGAATAGAATCTCTTAAGATACGTTTGAACAAGTTAGTTAGGGTTCGAAAAATGTTCGTTAGGACTATTCACCCTCGTGGCGAATACTTATGTAATATGAGGAGTTTCTCTATCCATGGAGAAATGTTACAAGGAGTTTCTTTAAACGGAAATGCGAACGGTAAAGATAGTAGTGAAATGAGGACTTAGAATAGGATGAGTTTACATCTCGAGGTTGCCATAACGTGCCTCTAGTTGTCAAAAGTTGAAGTCTGAAAGAGAAACGAGGTAGTACACGTAGTTGTATAGTTCGGGGTTGAATAATAGTTGACCGATTATCAGAAACACAAGGGCGTTAAGTCAAAGAAAAGTGAAGTATCGTTGGATTGTGTGTTATCTTAAATTCCAGTAATATCAGACAGTAACGGTGAAATAACAGAGGTATGTGTGTGGTACGTGATGACGAGAAAGTTGATCGGATCCACAATTTAGTATTCGAATTCTTCGTGTAAAATAACGAATTTCAGTTCCGTTGATTTCGAGTCGAGAGAGTATGCCTTTCGGGCGTTTAAGTAGAATTATTTCCATGTTTGAGTTCCATCTGTTGCTATACGATTTTAACTAGAAATGTTGGTGTGAAGAATCACGCTCAAGGTTCGAACACGGAGAGGTTTAAAGTTTTCCCTTAGTGAGTTAACGAGTGTAAAAGTCGGGTAACACGAGAAAAGTCAGAAATGAATCTTCGGTGATAACAGGCGAGATCTAAGATTTTACGAATACAAGTCTGAGTTGGGAGAGTTTCCTGATTACATGTGGCTTGATTTCGAGATTGATTGTAATGCCTTGACCATTAACATCATGGTCTAGAAAATTGGACTTCGTTCAACAGAAATTCTCACTCGGAGAATTTGGTATAAAGTTGCTCTTTTCTCAAAAGTTCGAGCGTAAGATGGTGATGTTGTTCGTTTTCCTTCTTTACTTAAATAAGTTAAGATGTCATCTATAAATACGATAACAGATTAGTCTATATGAATTTGCATACGCGGTTCAAGAGGTTTATGGATACGGGCGAGCCCTAAATAAATCAAACGGTACTAAGAGAGTTTTACAACTAACGTTGCGAGTTCGGAAAGTGACTTAGGAGACATCGTCTCACTTAACCCCCAATTGATGATAACCGGAACGGAGGTCGATTTGGAACATACGGGATTCGTGCAAATAATCATGAGTTCATGGATGCGAGGGAGAGGGTATCGGTTTCCAACCGAAAATTACTCAGTTCACAATAATCTATACAAGATGATGGGGAAATATATATATATATATATATTTTTTTTTTTTTTTTTTTTTAACGAATAGGTTCCGAGCTCCCTAGTTCTATAGGTGTCAAGTCAAAAGTCTTAACGTATATCATCCAATAAAATTCATACGCACACAATATTTTCCGTCGGTCACTTAAATTGCCTAAGTAGTGTCTAGGGGAAAAAGGTGAAGTGCAAAGAGTATGAGTCAGAGCCTTGTTTATAAAACGTCTAACGGTAACCGAATCGAATAAACATGAAACGTGAGAATTTCGAGAAGAAACATACCCGTGACTAGTCCATCGTAGTCTCGGGCATCCTAGGCGTTGATGTTGAAAGTTTAACGGCGTGCGTTGGGGTTGATTTTCTTATTTGGGCACGCACTCCTAAAATGACCCGGTTGGCCACATTCAAAACAAACACCCGTCTTGGGTGCATTGGGCTCCTTTTGAGCGACGGGAGCGGTATTCCTACAATCGTGGGCTACATGGCCACTTCTTTGACACTTCAAGCAAAATGGTTTGCCACATTCGCCTAAATGATGTTTGTAGCACTCGTTACAATACGGTAGGTGTCCGGTATAACCTTTCTTGCCGTTGGGGATGAAGGGCTTCTTGGCGAGGTTGTTGTAATTGCTTGATTGGGGGGCTTCCCATTTTCTTTTGTTGTCACCCGACTTATCCTCGGCTTTAGGTGCCGGCACTTCAATCTCGTCCACTGTTTCAATCAATTGGCGGGCCATATTCAAAGCCTCTTGATGGTTAGCGGGTTTGGATGACATTACTCCTTGTTTGATGCTCTTGGGGAGACCATCCATGTAAAGTTCAACCCTTAAAGATTCGGGGTTCACAAGATTTGGGCACATCAAAGCAAGTTCGGAGAATCGTTGATTATAGGCCTTAAGGTCGTTCCCGACCGCTTTCAGAGCTCTTAGTTCTTGTTCGAGCCTTCGGGTTTCTTCGCGAGGAAAATATTCGGTGATCATCTTTCCTCTTAAGTCGGCCCAAGAGAGAGCGTGGGCTTCGTGGATACCCACCGATTGTGCATACGAATTCCACCATGTGAGAGCGATACCGGCGAAGGTGTGAGTGGAATATCTAACCTTGTCTTGGTCTCGACAACCGCTTATGCTAAAGACGGCTTCCGTTTGCTCAAACCATCGGGTGAGCACAACCGGTCCCCCGGTTCCATCGAAAGTGTGAGGTTTGCACCCCATGAAATTCTTATAGGAGCATCCTTCGTTGGAATTTCCGGCTCCATTGTTGTTGTTGTTGTGATGATTGTTGTTATTGTTGTTGTTGGAGGAGTGACCGGCCATGGCCGCATCCACGGCAGTGGCTATCATACGTTGGAGGGCTTGTTCGGGAGTTTTGGGAGGAGCGCGTCGACGAGCCATTGTTCCTTCATGACACAAGAATATCGTTGGTTAGTATTTTCAACAATACTAACCGGAGTATGGAATAAGGATAGAGAGAAAATTTTCCTTGACTCGCCCTAAATTCTTTATGTCATAATGTCGGAACGTCCATGTGAATCACCGTAATATAATCCCGGAAATTATATTACCCTGATTCTCATGTGCATTTAACATTACTTCATAAAGTCAAGGTGGCGCATCAACAAAATTTATCAACGTAAGATCAAGATCGAATACGAGTTAGATATGATAGAAGAGTTCGAGTATAAATGCACAAATAGTCAAGTAATTCCTACTTCAGTCTATATGCCGGTTGTAGTCTAGATTCACCTATGTACCTTATGACTCGGGGTGGACACAAATGAACTCTAAATCCCTACAACCAAGGCTCTGATACCATCTGTAGCGACCCGACCAAATCGTCATTGACGGCGCCGTCAATGACGATTTGGTCGGGTCGCTACATCCAAAACGGATTAAATGTGAATGAGATATTGAATCTCAAAGTTGATAATTTGGTGCAAAATCTAGAATTTTAGTATTTTGTCCCACATCAGTTGTGGGAACAAACCTAAGGCTATAGTCTCCACTATAAATAAAGGCCTTAGGCTTTGAAGGAAAATACACCAAAAATCATATAAGCATTCTTATATGATTTCCTCTCAGCTGCAACAAGGTCTCCTCATTCGGGTTACCTTTCAGGCAAGTGTTCAAGTCTGGCAGTACGCTGCTTCGGACCGGTGTACCCTGGGAACAGACGTCGAATCTGTTTAAGGGAATTGTGTTAAACACGAGCCCGGTTCAACCCTTTAAATCGGTTAGATCGTTCTATCTTTTCGTTCTTGATCTAATTATTTATTTTTGTGTGTATATTATAATCCGATAATTATGAATAAGTTTTGATATGTTTATATTATTTTTAGTTTCTTATACATATTTCCTACAAACTTAAATAGAATCTTATTCCACGAAACTGATATATTTTGATCGAATTTGATATGCCTATACATGTAATCTGATGTTATCACTTATCGGGAAATGTAGTACGATCTCTGCTTGCTCCGAGTTATGAATGGATATCCTGATTCTAATTCGTATATTAAAATAAATTGTGTGGATAAGAATTGAAAGTGAATCTTTAAAAATATTATATCTCTTTAATATGTTTATGAGTCTGGTTAAATTATATTATAATAATTATATAACTATAATATATAATATATGGGAGTATCTAACATCTAATATATCTATGTCTATTCTTACGATGATATCTCATATAACTCAGAATAGTATCGATTTTTGGAATATTTTAAGTGATATCTAATTATTTAATACTTTGTGAATTCCATATGAGTATTTGAGTGCTTGCTCTGTCTTAACATGTAAACCGGATTGCTTATGCATATATATGATGATACTTTCAGAATTATTCGTATTAATCTAATTGATTGATATGTTGTGAATTAAAATTGCATATTATTTGTAGCGTCATGTTGTTTTGATCTGTCAATTACTCCGTAATAAAATTACAAATATCAAAAATTTTATCTGAGTAAGAACTCAAATAGAGAATATGTTATGGTGTGTTGAGATTTTTTTTCTAATTTAAATATGATGTATGCGCCTTATAACATATTGTGGAGAACATATATATTATTATAATATTGTTAATACATATTATAAATTGTGTCATCTGTTGTATGATGTTATATGTATGCTATTAATTTGTTATTTTGCAAACTTGATTATGATAAAAAGCTACATACATATTATTATTTGGTGGCCTAGTTTGTAGGACATGTGTGTGATATCAAATCGGACATTATTACGTTTTCGAAATACAACACTAATGAAACGTGTGGATCTATTGATTAAATATTAGCAACTGAACCTTTGGTGTGGATATACTGATTTTATGATAATAATTGATTATTGATGGTACTATTTGGTATAAAGGCCGCAATTTTAGAAGTTTGATAACCTTCATGTTGTAATAGATCTACACGTTAACATATGAAACTGATCTATGAATTTGATGACCGGCTAATAAGGTTTTGTTGACTTTACATAGTAGTTGCAATTTAAATTGTTTAACATATTCTCTCTGGTACAAATTTTTTTTGCTTTGATTTGCTATTAAGGAGAATTATTATTAACTGATTTGAAACTTGTTGGTTTGTATACTGTTCCAGTTCGGTTTATATGAGTTGGTGCTAAAACACTAACAACAGCCTTTTGTTTCTTCCCATTAAATCAATAGGGGTGAAATTGTGCATGATATTAATTTTTAGTCATTGCTTGTTTATCTTGGATAACTAATCGTGTGGAGCTCAGTTTTAAAATTAATCGAGTTAATCATGACTTGTACTACTAGTACTATATTTGGTACGATTGTGCACTCCTTCTTAATATGGTTCTTTCTCAGGCTGGAAGACCCGAGAAGTTCACAGGTGTGAACTTCAAGCGGTGGCAGTATAAGATGTTCTTTTAGCTGACCACGTTGAACCTTACAAGGTTCTTGACTGAACCTTGCGAGGTTCATGACTGAACCTTGCGAGGTTCTCGACTGAACCTTGGGAGGTTCTCGACCGAACCTTGCGAGGTTCTCGACCGAACCTTGCGAGGTTCTCGACCGACCTTGCGAGGTTCTCGACCGAACAGCTCCCAAGTTGCTGAAGGGGAACATGATGCTTAAATTGTGAGGCGGTTCAAGTTTGGAATCATTCAGATTACTTGTGCGCAAGTCGATCGTTCTATAACGTGTATTCGAATAGTCTTCGAACCATTTTCAGACTGATTTTGAACTGTATTTCGATCTGTTTCCATACAGTATTTGACACTGGTTATAAACTGTCTTCAGGATAGTATTCGAACAGCATGAGACTGTTATTACACCGGATTTAAACTTGTTTGTTTAACATTTGGGCTTAAACATGTTTGGTTTACATGGTTTTGTTGAAACAGTTTAGTTTACTCGTTTAAGTATAAACCTTTTGGTTTTAACATGTTTGGTTTACATGTTTCTGTTTAAACCTGCTTGGTTTAACTGTAGGGTTAAAACTTGTTCGGTTTACCCGTATGAGTTGAAATGGTTTTAAGGTGATAACTGTTTGATTACCCGTTTGAGTCTAAACCTGTTTGGTTTACTTATTTAGGTTGAACCTGCTCAGTTTACCTATTTGGTTAAAACCTGATTGGTTTAACTTAGTTGAGTTGAAACATGTTTGGTTTAGCTCTGTTTGTTCATGGTAAAATGTAACTTTTAGTTGGGTTGAAAACCCAAAATTAGTTCAGTTCACGTGGTATTTACTGACTGAAATTTTCTGTTTTGCTAAAACAGTTTATTTTAGTTTATATTTCAGAGTGATGATCCTGGAAATTGACCTCTGGATATGAACTCACATTGATTAATGTGTTGTATGTTCCTGAGATTTGTAAGAATCTTGTGTTCGGGTGGTTGTTGAACAAGTTTGGCGTTAAGCCAAATTAACGAGATCATCTTTGGTTGAATGAATAACCGAACCCCTTGATATGGTCCACATTGATGTATGTGATTTGAAATCCATTCCAACAAGGAATGGTAATAAGTACTTCATTACGTTTATCAATGATAGCACGAAGTATTGTTATGTTAACTTGTTGAAAAGTAAACATTAAGCAATTGTGAATTTTATTGCTTATAAAAAGGAAGTTGAGAATCAACTTCAATGGAATTTCAAGGTTAGTCGTAGTGATAGAGGTGGTAAATATGTCACATTTTTCCGAATTTTGTTCACAAAATGGCTTTAGACATGTATTCACTGCTCCTTACTCACATCAATCGAATGAGACTATTGAACGAAATAATAGAACCTTGAAAGAAATGGTGATTTCCATGCTGGTGTGTTCTGGTGTAATTCAGAACATGTGGGGAATGTCATTCTATCGACAAATTATCTTTTAAGTAAGATACCCTAGAGGAATCGGGATGAAACCTTAAACAACAGTTATCATTCTAGTATTGAGATGGCGCTGTTTGAGGCACTTTATGGTAGAAAGTGCAGGTCTCTGATTTGTTGGAATGAAGTGGGGGATAGACAGATTACGGGTCTTGAGATAATACAAGAAACTACCGAGAAAATCATCCAAATTCAACAACGATTGAAAACCGCACAGAGTCGACAAAAGAGCTACTCGGAAAGTAAAAGAAAAGATATAGAGTTTGAAATTGAAGAAATGGTCATGCTTAAGGTTTCACCTTGGAAAGGCGTTGTTCGATTTGGTAAACGGGAGAAACTAAATCCAAGGTACATTGGACCATTCAAGATTATAGATCTTGTCAGACCAGTAGCTTACCAACTGGAGCTACCTCAACAACTCACGGTTGTACATAACACTTTTCACGTCTCGAATTTGAAGAAATGTTTTGCTAAATAAGATCTCACTATTCCGTTGGACGAAATCCAAATCAATGAAAAACTTCAATTCATTGAAGAACCCGTCGAAATAATGGATCGTGAGGTTAAGAGACTTAATCAAAACAAGATACCGATTGTTAAGGTTCGATGAAATGCTCGTAGAGGACCCAAGTTCACCTGGGAGCGTGAAGATCAGATGAAGACGAAATACCTGCATCTATTTCCAGAAGATTCGTCAACACCTTCAACAGCTTAAAATTTCGGGACGAAATTTATTTAACGGGTAGGTACTGTAGTGACCCGAACTTTTCCATGTTTATATATATTAATTGAGATTGATATTTACATGACTAAATGTTTCCAACGTGTTAAGCAATCAAACTTGTTAAGACTTGATTAAATGAAATAAGTTTCATATAGACAATTGATCACCCAAGTTGACCGGCGATTCACGAACGTTACAAAATTGTGAAAACTACATATTGTGGTATATATAGACATATATATATATATATATATATATATATATATATATATATATGGTTGACATGAGATTATGATGAGTAAGTATCTCACTAAGTATATTAACAATGTGTGATATACATAAGAAATGAGATTACTAAGTTAAGAAACTCGAAATGATATATATAACGATTATCGTTATGATAACGTCTACTAAATACATGTGTATCATATTAAGATATTGATATACTATATTTAACATGATAAAATGATATTTAAATTTATCATTAAGTGTGTTAACAATGAACTACATATGTAAAAACAAGACTACTAACTCAAGAATTACGAAACGAGACTTATATGTAACGATTATCGTTGTAACGATATTTTAATGTATGTATCATATTAAGAGATATTCATACATCATAATATCATGATAATATAATAATTTAACATCTCATTTGATATAATAAACATTGGGTTAACAACATTAATTGAGATCGTTAACTTAAAGGTTTCAAAACAACACTTACATGTAACGACTAACGAAGACTTAATGATTCCATTAGAATGTATATACATGTTGTGTTTTGATATGTATTCTTACAATTTTGAAAGACTTCAAGACACATATCAAAGTACTTCTACTTAACAAAAATGCTTACAATTACATCCTCGTTCAGTTTCACCAACAATTCTACTCGTATGCACCCGTATTCGTACTCGTACAATACACAGCTTTTAGATGTATGTACTATTGGTATATATACTCCAATGATTAGCTCTTAGAAGCCCATGTGAGTCACCTAACATATGTAGGAACCATCATTTGGCAACTAGCATGAAATATCTAATAAAATTACAAAAATATTAGTAATCATTCATGACTTATTTACATGAAAACAAAATTACATATCCTTTATATCTAATCCAAATACCAACGACCAAAAAAACCTAAAAACACTTTCATTCTTCAATTTTCTTCATCTAATTGATCTCTCTCAAGTTCCATCTTCAAGTTCCAAGTGTTCTTCATAAATTCCAAAAGTATAGTTTCATAAAAATCAAGAATACTTTCAAGTTTGCAAGTCTACTTCCAAGCTTTCTAATCCATTCCAAGTAATCATCTAAGATCAAGGAACCTTTGTTATTTATAGTAGGTTATCTTTGTAATTCAAGGTAATATTCATATTCAAACTTTGATTCAATTTCTACAACTATAACAATCTTATTTCGAGTGAAAATCTTACTTGAACTGTTTTCTTGTCATGATTCTGCTTCAAGAACTTTCAAGCCATCCAAGGATCCTTTGAAGCTAGAACCATTTTTCTCATTTCCAGTAGTTTTATCCAGAAAACTTGAGGTAGTAATGATGTTCATAACATCATTCGATTCATACATATAAAGCTATCTTATTCGAAGGTTTAAACTTGTAATCACTAGAACATAGTTTAGTTAATTCTAAACTTGTTCGCAAACAAAAGTTAATCCTTCTAACTTGACATTTAAAATCAACTAAACACATGTTCTATATCTATATGATATGCTAACTTAATGATTTAAAACCTGAGAACACGATGAACACCATAAAATCTTTGAAAGTGAGTTATAGTCCTATTTTTAAAATCTAATATTTTTGGGATGAGAATACATGCAGGTTTTATAAATGATTTACAAAATAGACACAAGTACGTGAAACTACATTCTATGGTTGAATTATCGAAAATGAATTTGCCCCTTTTTATTAAGTCTGGTAATCTAAGAATTAGGGAACAGACACCCTAATTGACGCGAATCCTAAAGATAGATCTATTGGGCCTAACAAACCCCATTCAAAGTACCGGATGCTTTAGTACTTCGAAATTTATATCATATCCAAAGGGTGTCCCGGAATGATGGAGATATTCTTATATATGCATCTTGTTAATGTCGGTTACCAGGTGTTCACCATATGAATGATTTTTATCTCTATGTATGGGATCTGTATTGAAATATGAAATCTTGTGGTCTATTGTTACAATTTGATATATATAGGTTAAACCTATAACTCACCAACATTTTTGTTGACGTTTAAAGCATGTTTATTCTCAGGTGAATACTAAGAGCTTCCACTGTTGCATACTAAAATAAGAACAAGATTTGGAGTCCATGTTTGTATGATGTTGTGTAAAAACTGCATTCAAGAAACATATGTTGATGTAATATATTTCTATTGTAAACCATTATGTAATGGTCGTGTGTAAACAGTATATTTTAGATTATCATTATTTGATAATCTACGTAATGTTTTTAAAACCTTTATTGATAAAATAAAGGTTATGGTTGTTTTAAAAATGAATGCAGTCTTTGAAAAACGTCTCATATAGAGGTCAAAACCTCGCAACGAAATCAATTAATATGGAACGTTTATAATCAATATGAATTGGACATTTCAGTTGGTATCCGAGCGTTGGTCTTAGAGAACCAGAAAATTTTCATTAGTGTGTCTTATCGAGTTTGTTAGGATGCATTAGTGAGTCTGGACTTCGACCGTGTTTTCTTTAAAAATGATTGCTTAACATTTTTGTTGGAAACTATATATTATTAACATGTAAATATTATGTGATATATTAATCTCTTAACATGTTTGATATTGTGTGATAGATGTCTACCTATAGCACAAATCCCATTGACTCACCTAATAATAACGAAGAGTCGAATATATATTGGCAAGATTCACAAGTTCCCGAAGAACCAGAAGAAGAGGAAACGGAATCGGAAGAAGAGGAACCGGAAGAAGAGGAACCAGAAGAAGAGGTTCCGGAGGGGGGAATAGTAGGAACCACAGAAAACCGGTCAAATAAAAGAAAATCCTCAACCAATGGACCAAAGTTAATAATGGTCAATGGTGTTTACGCTAAGGAAGCAAAATATTGGGAAAATTACCAATTTTCCGATGAATTGGATCCTGCTGAGGATTCCGATGATGTTATAGAAATTACCCCGACCCAATTTAATGAGGCAAAAGAAAATAATATGGGAAAAGGCATCAAAATAGAGAAATTTGATTCCGACCCCGATGAACTTTATATGTACCATCAACACCCGTATTTTCAATATCGTGACAATAACCCGGGAACCTCTAAACCACCAGGTTTTTCTAAACCAATGTGGAAAATGACAACTCGTATTAGAGGAACATCATATATCCCTAGAAGATTAGGAAAAAGAACCAAGTCCGAAGAAGAAGAAGAAACCAGTGATTCAGATTAGAGGGGTGTGAGCATGTTTTGTAATAAATGTATTGTAGTGTGCTTATACTTTTATGTTCTATGTAAAAATTGCTTGTATTGTTTGTTATTACGAATCTAATCCTTGTCTATTTTACAGTATAAAAACAAAATGGACATTAAGGGTAGACAACCGAATATTTTAGAAGACCTACTAGAGGATATGATTGAGGAAATCTTGTCTAGAGTCGGTCAGAATTCATCAGCACATTTAGTTATGGCAAAATTAACTTGTCAAACATTTGAAAGACTTTCCAGAAATGCCTTAGTTTATAAAAGGCTTTCCTTTGATAGGTGGGGTATATCACATTGGGGAGCTTTAAGTTACGCCGTGTTTTCTTTAAAGCATTAAATGCGGGGAACCCAAATGCAATTTTGGGTTAAGAACCTATTTTGACTCAACATATCCCAACATAGGATTTTGTGAATTAGAAAGAGCTTCTAACATGCAAGATAAAGAATCATGTTATACTTACGGGTTAGTGATGTTCGCTTCTTACCAAAGTGAGAAAAAGAACATCGGATTGCAGCTTTTAAATAAAACTTTTCCACAAGTGACGGATTCAGTAGTTGGGGTGAGAAACAAGGTTTTTATATTATTACGGGGCTGTTGAACATTACGAAACCCTCGTCCTTTTGATGACATTACAACATGCTGCCTAGCCAAAGGTCATAACGGTTATTTTCCACAAGACCAAGGATGGGAAGTCGTCTTAGTAAAACCAGAATGCATGACTTGTTTCTGGTCTTATGAATTACGTGTCTTTATTTCCTTTGCTGAACAACTTGCGTATTAACTAGATTTATCTTCAAAACTGTCCTGTATCATAGTGTACTATATTTCATGTTATATGTAATATAGCGAAGTTGTAAGTTTGAAGAATATTTGTATGTGATATATTATTATAATCAGTTTTTCATATGGAATTGTAGTAGTTGAATTGTATATTAGCTACTAAGTATGAACTTAACGGGAAATGGCACCGACTACTCAACACACCTTGAATATGAGCGAAGAGGAATTTCGTGCCTTTCTTGCTTCAAATATAGCCGCAGTACAGGCCGCGCTACATACCAACAATAACTCCGAATCTAGCAATACAGCTAACGGCGCAAGAAATCGTGTAGGATGCTCCTACAAGGAATTCACTGCCTGCAAATCTTCAGAATTTGATGGGACCGAAGGACCAATCGGATTGAAACGGTGGACCGAGAAAGTTGAATCGGTGTTTGCCATAAGTGTAATGACCCGGACTTTTTCGATCAATTTATACTTATAAGATTAATATTTACATAAATTAAACCTTACCAACATTATAAGCAATCTAAATTGTTGAGATTTATGTTTTTGAAAAGAGTTTTACACAACGTTTGACCGTCCAATTTGACCGATGATATCACGAACTATATAGCATACGATAATTATACGTTTATGTATATATATGTATTTATATATATTTAACATGATCTAAGGATGTTTAACATCTCATTGGGTACTAATAACAATGAGTTATAAGTATATTTTGAAACTACTAACTTAAGTTTTCAAAACGATAACTATACGTAACGTTCTTCGACATAAATACTTATAACCTATAATACTTATACATGCATCGTATAGATATGTATTTTATCACTTTTAAAGGGCTTACATACATAAAACAATATAATTATATTTACAAAAGATAGCTATATTTGAATCCTCGTTCCGTTTTCTCAAAGATTTCTACACGTATATCTAGGGTATATGTACCCGTATCATACGCAGCTTCTAGATGTATTTACTATTGGTATATACCAATAAAAATCTGATCCTTAGCAGCCTTAAATGATTAAGAAACATGTGGAACCAACCATTTGTCAAGTAGCATGAATTATTTAGCAAGAAAACAAAGTTAGGTATCTTTTTTTTCCTTTATAACCTAAAAACGTTTTTATGCATGCACACCATTTCTTCACCCCATTTTCTCATACTTACACTCCCATTTCTCTCTCAAAATACTCTTAACTTCATACTTGATCATCTCCAAGCATTTTCCCCATCATTTAGCTTCAAAAACAACCCTTAATCATCATAAGAAAAACCATACAAGAACACTTCAAGAATCCTTTCAAGAACACAAGTTTACTTCCAATCTTTCATCCAATTCCATCACTCTTTTAGTTCTAGGTTCTTACTCCTCTTTTACAGCAATCTTGTCCAAGTAACTTGAGGTAGTAACTTTGTTCATAACCTTATTCGATTCATATATATATAGCTATCTTATTTTATGGTATAAAATTTTAACAACAAGAACATAGTTTGAATGTTTTCAAACTTGTTTGCAAACTAAATAGATCCTTCTAACTTAACTTTTAAAATACTTCAAGACCTGTAATATAACTTAAATATATGCTAATTTAACAAGGTATAACTTGGTTTTTCAAAGAACACCTTAAAACTGAATCTACGGTGTCGGAGTGTAACCGGGGGCTGTTTTGGGTTGGATAATTAAAAACTATTTTGAACTTTGAATTGGAGGCTTATTTTCTGGAAAATTGATATTTACTATGAATATGTTAACACATAAAAATTTCATGATTTAACTCAAAGTATAAGTATTTTTAGAAAAATAATCATTTAAGGTTGTTTACATGATGGAAAATGATCAACTCCATAAGTTTTACTAAAGTTTGACCTATGACCTGTGATTTCGAATACAAACTAAGGTATTTACAGTTCATAGTCTTAAAGAGGGACTCGATCCAAGGAAGTGGCAAGTTGAATCAACGAAAACGGAGTTGTAACGAAGAAACTATGACCAAAACGAGATCGGATATCTAAGACTAGTTTAGCTACGAAAATAATTGGAGAAAATTAAATAAATCACATCTTTTTAAAATAACATGATATTTTATATATATGTACTCATAATTTAATTTTATATGGTTCAGGATCACCCGTAAACAATACGAGAAGATTAATCATAAGATCCCATGATTGTACGCAACACGTCATTTGACAACACCGGTACTTTATGTACGCAACACGTCATTTGACAACACCGGTACCGTGGGTCAAGATTAATCTCGACCAATACATATACGATGGGGGTTTTTATTTATTTCATTGGGGGTTTATTAAACACCTAAAAATGAACCATTAAAATTGAATTACTAACATCGGACTGCTAACTACGGACTAAGAAATTATTAAAACTATTAAAAGTATAAAAAGTATATATATGTGACGATTGTTTAAAATAGAAATATATTGATAAACTATATATGGATAGGTTCGTGATATCAATCGGAGACCAAGTCGAAATTACATATCTTCAAGACAAAAGTGAGTATATAGTCCCACTTTTAAACTCTAAGTATTTCGGGATGAGAATACATGTATTTTATGTTTTACGTTATGGACACAAGTAACTGAAAAATATATTCTACGTTGAGTTGTACCACTGGCATACTTCCCTGTAGCTTGGTAACTGTTATTTACAGCGGTATTGTAAACGTGAATCCTGTTGATAGATCTATCGGGCCTGACAACCCCAACCGGACTGGACGACCAGTATTCAACGGTTGCACAGTACTTCGTTTTGTGACTACACTTGGTACGGTGTAGTAAGATTTCATAATAAAGGGAATATGCGACGTGATTAAATGTTAAGTATGGTTACCAAGTGCTCAACCACTTAGAATATTTTTATTAAAATGTTTATATATGAAATCTTGTGGTCTATATTTATATCGCTGCCGGCATTAAACCTATATCTCACCAACTTTATGTTGACGTTTTAAACATGTCTATTCTCAGGTGATAATTAGAAGCTTCCGCTGCAACATGTTGAATTTAAACAAGATCTTGAGTATGCATATTTGTGTCAAAAATAAAACTGCATATCGGAGGATTTGTAATGTAAAATATGCTAGAAATCGTATTGTTATCATCACATGTAAAGTTTGTAAGTCTAAGATTATCGCTAAACGATAATCATCTTTATTTTGTCTAAAGCTTGTATCAAAATAAGAATTATGGTTTGTAATGTAAAATATATGCAGTTGTTCTTTTAAAAATGTCGCATATAGAGGTCAATACCTCGCAATGAAATCATACGTTATCTAACACGTTCTTATGGTTAAGGACGGGTTATGACATGTGGTATCAGAGCGGTGGTCTTAGCAAACCAGGTTTGCATTAGTGTATCTAACCGATAAGTCGTTAGGATACATTAGTAAGTCTGGACTTTGACCGGGTCTGATTTAAAAACCATTGCTTATCATTGTTGGTTAAAATTTATATGTAAATATTATGTAGTACTAATGGGTTAGTTGTTGTGTGATAGATGTCGGGCTCAAAACTTGTCATCACATTCAGCGACTCCGAACCAGAATCTTCAGATGGTGTTCCAGTCATTAACCTATCCGATGACGAAAATAATATCTTTGGAGAAGACTCACAAATTCTGGATGAACCGACTATAGAGAACCCGGAAAGTGAACCCGAGGAGGAAAGTGAACCCGAGGAGGAAAGTGAACCCGAGGAGGAAAGTGAACCCGAGGAAGAAATACAGGAAATTACAAAAGACGAGTTCGAACTAGGAAAGAAACGAAAGGCTAATGAATTAGAAAATTCAAATCCCGAGTTTAGTAAGGATGATGTGGCACCAACTCCACTAGACACTACCACCCCTATTCCCGCTATTCCTATTCGTTCTATCCCGGCATCCAGTTCTTCAGCCCCACAGCCAAAATATAGGCAGACAGCCAGGATAAGCGTTAAGCGATTCTTTGAACCTAAACGTCCTAGAAAATAGACCAAACGATGCGCTGCCGTATTAAACCATGGGATCATATAATATTTTGTATAATATTATTAGTGTGGTTTGCTTAATGTTCGATGTAAGATAAGCATATGTAAAATAGTGAAGTGTGAAATGCAATAATTTTCCATGGTTAAGTATTACTTAGATGGTAGTAATTGATTCTGTACTAAGCTATTAAGTATGGACATTAACGGGTAGGTACTACCCTAGATATAATTATAAAACGCTAATCAGAAGAAAAGGCTTTTATAATAATACCTGGTTCATATTATTAATAAGCTATAATGTACTGTAAATATACACTACATCTATAATATTCCATGTGAATAATTATTTTCTTTTCATTCTTATAGAAGAATATGGCGCGATTGAACCGAATGACGGAACAAGAAATCCAGGAACTCATCAATCAGCGAGTGAACGACAGAATGTTATGGGTCGAGGCTGCAAGAGGTGCTGTAGTTAACCCAAATCCTCGTGTGGGGTGCACTTACAAAACGTTTCAAGCTTGCAAGCCCTCATCATTCAGTGGAACAGAAGGACCGATCGGTTTAACCCGGTGGATAGAAAAGATGGAGACTGTGTTTAAAATAAGTGGTTGTGTTGAAAAGGACATGACCAAGTATGCATCGTGCACTTTACAAGATAGTGCACTCACGTGGTGGAAAAATTATGTGAAGGCTGTAGGAGGAGATGTAGCTTATGATACTCCTTGGGAAGAATTCAAAACAATGTTAATCAACGAGTATTGTCCAAGGAACGAGGTTAGGAAGTTGGAAGATGAATTACGAAGCCTGAAGGTTGTTGGTACTGAAATCACCAACTACAATCAGCGATTCATGGAATTAGTTTTGCTATGTCCTGAATTGGTTCCAACCGAAGAACGGAAGATTGAAATGTACAAAGATGGTATGCCCAAAAAGGTCAAGGCAAACGTTACAGCATCGAAACCTAAGATAATTCATGAAGCTATAACCATGGCAAACTAGCTAATGGATCAGGTCATCATGGATAAGAAAGCATCCAATACTGATGTGAAGGTATCAGGTAACAAAAGAAAGTGGAATGGAAATTATGATCGAGGTAACCAACAACAATCTCTTAAGAAACAAGAAACCATGCAAGGTGCAGGTAGTGGTTCAAGCTTTGGTTACAAAGGACAAAATCCTTTATGCAACCGATGCCACAAATATCACTCTGGCTACTGTAATGTGGTATGCAACAAATGTAATCGAAAGAGTCATCTTGCTGAAGATTGTAGGGCTCTCGTTACAAATACAAATGGTACCAAGACTCCTGCCACCAATACAAATAGAACTGCTTTGGCTACCATTACTTGTTATGGGTGTGGAAAACAAGGTCACTATAAGAGCCAGTGTCCGAATCCAGAGAAGAATAATGGATCTGCACGTGGAAGAGCATTTGTTATTAATGCTAGAGAGGCGTGTGAAGACCCGGAGCTTGTTACGGGTACGTTTACCATTAATAACTTATCCGCATCTATTATATTTGATACTGGTGCCGATAGAAGTTACGTGAGTAGAGGCTTTTACGCTAAATTGAATTGTTCATCATTACCTCTAGATGCTAAGTACATGAATGAGTTAGCTAATGGTAAACTAATTGAAGCCGATAAAATTTGCCATGATTGTAAAATAAATTTAGCCGGAGAAACATTTAAAATTGACTTAATACCCGTAGAATTAGGAAGTTTTGATGTAATAGTCGGCATGGACTGGATGTCCAAAGTAGGAGCTGAAGTTGTGTGTGCCAAGAAGGCAATTCGCATTCCTTGTAAGGATAGAATGCCGGTGATGATTTATGGAGAGAAGGGTAACTCAAAGCTAAAACTCATTAGTTATTTGAAAGCTCAAAAGTGCTTGAAGAAAGGGTGCTATGCTATCTTAGCACATGTTAATAAAGTCGAAAAGAAAGAAAAAGAGAAGTGCATCAACGACGTGCCTGTGGCAAGAGATTTTCCTAAAGTTTTTCCGGAAGAGTTGCCGGGATTACCTCCATTTAGATCTGTAGAATTTCAAATAGATTTAGTACCAGGAGCCGAACCAGTGGCTCGTGCTCCATATAGACTTGCACCGTCCGAGTTAAAAGAACTTCAGAGTCAGTTAAAAGAATTACTGGATCATGGATTCATACGACCAAGTACTTCACCGTGGGGAGCTCCGATTCTATTTGTTAAAAAGAAAGATGGATCTTTTAGGATGTGTATAGATTATCGTGAATTAAATAAGTTAACTATCAAAAATCGGTATCCACTACCGAGAATTGACGACTTATTTGATCAACTCCAGGGATCATGTGTTTATTCGAAAATCGACCTAAGATCGGGCTATCATCAACTACGTGTCAAAGAAGAGGACATTCCGAAAACTGCTTTTCGGACACGTTATGGTCATTACGAATTTTTGGTCATGCCGTTTGGATTGACGAATGCGCCAGCTGTATTCATGGACCTCATGAATCGAGTTTGTAGTCCGTATTTAGATAAGTTTGTTATCGTTTTCATTGATGACATTCTTATCTATTCCAAGAGTGAGCAAGAGCATGAGCAGCATTTAAGGTTGATATTAGAGTTGTTGAGAAAAGAACAGCTATACGCTAAATTTTCTAAGTGTGCTTTCTGGTTGAAAGAAGTGCAATTTCTTGGCCACGTTGTTAGTAGCAAAGGAATTCAGGTTGATCCAGCAAAAATTGAAGCCATTGAAAAATGGGAGACTCCTAAAACACCAATGCAGATACGCCAATTTTTGGGTTTAGCCGGTTATTATAGAAGGTTTATTCAAGATTTTTCCCGAATAGCTAAGCCGTTGACAACATTAACGCAAAAAGGGAAGAAATACGAATGGACCTCGGAGCAGGAGAACGCATTTCAATTACTGAAGAAGAAGTTAACTACGGCGCCTATTTTATCGTTACCTGAAGGGAACGATGATTTTGAAATATATTGTGACGCTTCGCGACAAGGTTTTGGTTGTGTTCTTATGCAACGAAAGAAAGTTATTGCATACGCATCCCGACAATTAAAGATTCACGAGCGGAATTATACGACGCATGATCTAGAACTGGGAGCAGTCGTGTTTGCATTGAAGATATGGAGACACTACTTGTATGGGGTTAAATGCACTGTGTTTACTGATCATAAAAGCCTTCAACATATTTTCGATCAAAAACAGCTGAACATGAGGCAACGTAGGTGGGTTGAGTTAATAAATGACTATGATTGTGAAATTCGTTATCATCCCGGCAAAGCAAACGTGGTGGCCGACGCTCTAAGCAGAAAGGAACGAGAACCAATTCGAGTACGAGCGATGAACATAAAAATTCGCATGAATCTCAACTCACAAATCAAAGAAGTTCAACGAGAAGCACTTACTAAAGAAAATATAGGAAATGAAATAATGAAGAAGTATGAGAAGCAACTCGTTATGCGGGAAGATGGAATTCGATATTTTGCAAATCGTATTTGGGTACCGAAGTTGGGTGGATTAAGGAAGTTGATATTGAACGAGGCACATAAGACAAGATATTCGATACATCCTGGAGTTGGAAAGATGTACCAAGATCTTAAGACGCATTATTGGTGGCCTAATTTGAAGATAGACGTTGCAACATATGTTGGGGAATGTTTAACTTGTTCCAAAGTCAAAGCAGAACACCAGAAGCCCTCAGGGTTACTTCAACAACCAGAAATTCCAGAATGGAAATGGGACGGTATTACCATGGATTTCATCACGAAGTTACCAAAGACTGCCTGGGGATACGACACCATTTGGGTGATTGTTGATCGTCTCACCAAGTCTGCACATTTCTTGCCTATAAAGGAAACGGATAGAATGGAGAAACTATTACGATTGTATATAAAGGAAATTGTTTCAAGGCATGGAATACCTATTTCCATTATATCTGATCGTGATAGTAGATTTACCTCAAAGTTCTGGCAATCACTACAGGAGACCCTAGGAACTCGTTTGGATATGAGCACCGCATATCATCCGCAAACCGACGGGCAGAGTGAAAGAACAATTCAGACTCTTGAAGACATGCTCAGAGCATGTGTGATCGATTTTGGAAACGGATGGGATAAATATTTACCATTAGCAGAATTCTCGTATAATAATAGTTATCATGCGAGCATTAAAGCTGCGCCATTCGAAGCATTGTACGGAAGGAAGTGTAGATCTCCTATCTGGTGGAATGAAGTAGGAGATCGACAATTAACTGGTCCCGAGATCATACATGAAACTACTGAAAAGATAGTACAAATCAAGGAGAGATTGAAAACAGCCCGTAGTCGCCAAAAGAGCTACGCCGATGTCCGAAGGAAACCATTAGAGTTTCAGATCGGTGACATGGTTATGCTAAAGGTTTCACCTTGGAAAGGTGTAATACGTTTCGGTAAAAGAGGTAAACTGAACCCAAGATATGTAGGCCCGTTCAAGATCATCGAACGCATTGGACCGGTAGCTTATCGACTCGAGTTACCGCAACAACTCGCCGGAGTACATAATACATTTCACGTCTCGAACCTTAAGAAGTGTCTTGCAAAGGAAGACCTCACCATTCCTCTTGAAGAAATTCAAGTTGACGAGAAACTACAATTCATAGAAAAACCAATCGAGATCATGGATCGTGAAGTTAAACGGCTCAAGCAGAGCAACATACCGATCGTTAAAGTTCGTTGGAATGCACGAAGAGGTCCCGAGTTTACTTGGGAGCGAGAGGATCAAATGAAACAAAAATACCCGCATTTGTTTCCCGATGACGCAAAATAGGTACGATTTTAAAATTTCGGGACGAAATTTATTTAACGGGTAGGTACTGTAATGACCCGGACTTTTTCGATCAATTTATACTTATAAGATTAATATTTACATAAATAAACCTTACCAACATGATAAGCAATCTAAATTGTTGAGATTTATGTTTTTGAAAAGAGTTTTACACAACGTTTGACCGTCCAATTTGACCGATGATATCACGAACTATATAACATACGATAATTATACGTTTATGTATATATATGTATATATATATATTTAACATGATCTAAGGATGTTTAACATCTCATTGGGTACTAATAACAATGAGTTATAAGTATATTTTGAAACTACTAACTTAAGTTTTCAAAACGATAACTATACGTAACGTTCTTCGACATAAATACTTATAACCTATAATACTTATACATGCATCGTATAGATATGTATTTTATCACTTTTAAAGGGCTTACATACATAAAACAATATAAGTATATTTACAAAAGATAGCTATATTTGAATCCTCGTTCCATTTTCTCAAAGATTTCTACACGTATATCTAGGGTATATGTACCCGTATCATACGCAGCTTCTAGATGTATTTACTATTGGTATATACCAATAAAAATCTGCTCCTTAGCAGCCTTAAATGATTAAGAAACATGTGGAACCAACCATTTGTCAAGTAGCATGAATTATTTAGCAAGAAAACAAAGTTAGGTATCTTTTTTTTCCTTTATAACCTAAAAACGTTTTTATGCATGCACACCATTTCTTCACCCCATTTTCTCATACTTACACTCCCATTTCTCTCTCAAAATACTCTTAACTTCATACTTGATCATCTCCAAGCATTTTCCCCATCATTTAGCTTCAAAAACAACCCTTAATCATCATAAGAAAAACCATACAAGAACACTTCAAGAATCCTTTCAAGAACACAAGTTTACTTCCAATCTTTCATCCAATTCCATCACTCTTTTGGTTCTAGGTTCTTACTCCTCTTTTACAGAAATCTTGTCCAAGTAACTTGAGGTAGTAACTTTGTTCATAACCTTATTCGATTCATATATATATAGCTATCTTATTTTATGGTATAAAATTTTAACAACAAGAACATAGTTTGAATGTTTTCAAACTTGTTTGCAAACTAAATAGATCCTTCTAACTTAACTTTTAAAATACTTCAAGACCTGTAATATAACTTAAATATATGCGAATTTAACAAGGTATAACTTGGTTTTTCAAAGAACACCTTAAAACTGAATCTACGGTGTCGGAGTGTAACCGGGGGCTGTTTTGGGTTGGATAATTAAAAACTATTTTGAACTTTGAATTGGAGGCTTATTTTGTGGAAAATTGATATTTACTATGAATATGTTAACACATAAAAATTTCATGATTTAACTCAAAGTATAAGTATTTTTAGAAAAATAATCATTTAAGGTTGTTTACATGATGGAAAATGATCAACTCCATAAGTTTCACTAAAGTTTGACCTATGACCTGTGATTTCGAATACAAACTAAGGTATTTACAGTTCATAGTCTTAAAGAGGGACTCGATCCAAGGAAGTGGCAAGTTGAATCAACGAAAACGGAGTTGTAACGAAGAAACTATGACCAAAACGAGATCGGATATCTAAGACTAGTTTAGCTACGAAAATAATTGGAGAAAATTAAATAAATCACATCTTTTTAAAATAACATGATATTTTATATATATGTACTCATAATTTAATTTTATATGGTTCAGGATCACCCGTAAACAATACGAGAAGATTAATCATAAGATCCCATGATTGTACGCAACACGTCATTTGACAACACCGGTACTTTATGTACGCAACACGTCATTTGACAACACCGGTACCGTGGGTCAAGATTAATCTCGACCAATACATATACGATGGGGGTTTTTATTTATTTCATTGGGGGTTTATTAAACACCTAAAAATGAACCATTAAAATTGAATTACTAACATCGGACTGCTAACTACGGACTAAGAAATTATTAAAACTATTAAAAGTATAAAAAGTATATATATGTGACGATTGTTTAAAATAGAAATATATTGATAAACTATATATGGATAGGTTCGTGATATCAATCGGAGACCAAGTCGAAATTACATATCTTCAAGACAAAAGTGAGTATATAGTCCCACTTTTAAACTCTAAGTATTTCGGGATGAGAATACATGTATTTTATGTTTTACGTTATGGACACAAGTAACTGAAAAATATATTCTACGTTGAGTTGTACCACTGGCATACTTCCCTGTAGCTTGGTAACTGTTATTTACAGCGGTATTGTAAACGCGAATCCTGTTGATAGATCTATCGGGCCTGACAACCCCAACCGGACTGGACGACCAGTATTCAACGGTTGCACAGTACTTCGTTTTGTGACTACACTTGGTACGGTGTAGTAAGATTTCATAATAAAGGGAATATGCGACGTGATTAAATGTTAAGTATGGTTACCAAGTGCTCAACCACTTAGAATATTTTTATTAAAATGTTTATATATGAAATCTTGTGGTCTATATTTATATCGCTGCCGGCATTAAACCTATATCTCACCAACTTTATGTTGACGTTTTAAACATGTCTATTCTCAGGTGATAATTAGAAGCTTCCGCTGAAACATGTTGAATTTAAACAAGATCTTGAGTATGCATATTTGTGTCAAAAATAAAACTGCATATCGGAGGATTTGTAATGTAAAATATGCTAGAAATCGTATTGTTATCATCACATGTAAAGTTTGTAAGTCTAAGATTATCGCTAAACGATAATCATCTTTATTTTGTCTAAAGCTTGTATCAAAATAAGAATTATGGTTTGTAATGTAAAATATATGCAGTTGTTCTTTTAAAAATGTCGCATATAGAGGTCAATACCTCGCAATGAAATCATACGTTATCTAACACGTTCTTATGGTTAAGGACGGGTTATGACAATAAGTAAGTGTGCTGAAGGAGACAAAGTGAAGTACGCTATGCATACCTTCACATGTATTGCGTTAACATGGTGGAATACCTATCTAGAGCAAGTGGGACAAGATGCTGCTTACGCGCTACCGTGGTCAGCATTCAAGCACTTGATGAACGAGAAGTACCGTCCCAGAACCGAGGTCAATAAGCTCAAGTCAGAGCTTAGAGGGTTACGAACACAGGGATTCGATATTACTTCGTACGAAAGACGATTCACAGAATTGTGCCTATTGTGTCCGAGAGCTTTCGAAGATGAGGAAGAGAAGATCGACGCGTTTGTGAAAGGGTTACCGGAGAGAATCCAAGAAGATATAAGTTCACACGAGCCTGCCTCCATACAAAAGGCATGTAGAATGGCTCACAAACTAGTGAACCAGATTGAGGGAAGAATTAAAAAACAGGCGGCCGAAGAGGCCAACGTGAAGCTAGTCAAAAGAAAGTGGGAGGAAAACGGTGATAAGAGTCACCAAAACAACAACAATTATCCCAACAATCGCAACATCAATCGCAACTACAACAAACAGCACAACAACAACAACAACAACAACAACAACTACTACAACAATTATCTCAACAATAATAACAACCGCAACAACAACAACAATCAGAAGCAGCTATGCCAAAGGTGTGAAAAGTATCACTCGGGGTTCTGCACCAAATTTTGCAACAAGTGTAAAAGAAATGGTCATAGCGCGACGAAGTGTGAGGTCTACGGACCAGGGGTTAACAGAACGAAAGGAACAAATGGTGTCGGAACGAGTAATGGCGGAGCAAGTAGTGTTGGAGTAAGTTATGCCAATGTAGTTTGTTATAAATGTGGAAAACCGGGCCACATTATTAGAAATTTCCCGAACCAGGAGAACACGAATGGACAAGGCCGCGGAAGAGTTTTCAATATTAATGCGACAGAGGCACAGGAAGACCCGGAGCTTGTTACGGGTACGTTTCTTATTGACATTAAATCTAGTTATGTTTTATTTGATTCGGGTGCGGATAGAAGCTATATGAGTAGAGATTTTTGTTGTCCATTGACGCCATTGGATAGTAAATTTTTACTCGAATTAGCAAACGGTAAATTAATTTCAGCAGATTATATATGCCGGAATCGAGAAATTAAATTGGGTAGCGAAATATTTAAGATTGATTTGATACCAGTAGAGTTAGGGAGTTTTGATGTAATAGTTGGCATGGACTGGCGGAAGGAGATGAAAGCAGAGATCGTATGTTACAAAAATGCAATTCGCATTGTACGAGAAGAAGGAGAACCCTTAATGGTGTGCGAAAAAAAGGGCAACACGAAGCTACATCTTATTAGTAATTTGAAGGCACAAAAACTAATAAGAAAAGGTTGCTATGCTGTTCTAGCACACGTCGAGAAAGTACAAACTGAAGAAAAGAGCATCAATGATGTTCCCGTCGCAAAAGAATTTCCCGATGTATTTCCGAAAGAATTACCGGGACTACCTCCACATCGATCTGTACGTAACGTTCTTCGACATAAATACTTATAACCTATAATACTTATACATGCATCGTATAGATATGTATTTTATCACTTTTAAAGGGCTTACATACATAAAACAATATAAGTATATTTACAAAGATAGCTATATTTGAATCCTCGTTCCGTTTTCTCAAAGATTTCTACACGTATATCTAGGGTATATGTACCCGTATCATACGCAGCTTCTAGATGTATTTACTATTGGTATATACCAATAAAAATCTGCTCCTTAGCAGCCTTAAATGATTAAGAAATATGTGGAACCAACCATTTGTCAAGTAGCATGAATTATTTAGCAAGAAAACAAAGTTAGGTATCTTTTTTTTCCTTTATAACCTAAAAACGTTTTTATGCATGCACACCATTTCTTCACCCCATTTTCTCATACTTACACTCCCATTTCTCTCTCAAAATACTCTTAACTTCATACTTGATCATCTCCAAGCATTTTCCCCATCATTTAGCTTCAAAAACAACCCTTAATCATCATAAGAAAAACCATACAAGAACACTTCAAGAATCCTTTCAAGAACACAAGTTTACTTCCAATCTTTCATCCAATTCCATCACTCTTTTGGTTCTAGGTTCTTACTCCTCTTTTACAGCAATCTTGTCCAAGTAACTTGAGGTAGTAACTTTGTTCATAACCTTATTCGATTCATATATATATAGCTATCTTATTTTATGGTATAAAATTTTAACAACAAGAACATAGTTTGAATGTTTTCAAACTTGTTTGCAAACTAAATAGATCCTTCTAACTTAACTTTTAAAATACTTCAAGACCTGTAATATAACTTAAATATATGCTAATTTAACAAGGTATAACTTGGTTTTTCAAAGAACACCTTAAAACTGAATCTACGGTGTCGGAGTGTAACCGGGGGCTGTTTTGGGTTGGATAATTAAAAACTATTTTGAACTTTGAATTGGAGGCTTATTTTCTGGAAAATTGATATTTACTATGAATATGTTAACACATAAAAATTTCATGATTTAACTCAAAGTATAAGTATTTTTAGAAAAATAATCATTTAAGGTTGTTTACATGATGGAAAATGATCAACTCCATAAGTTTCACTAAAGTTTGACCTATGACCTGTGATTTTGAATACAAACTAAGGTATTTACAGTTCATAGTCTTAAAGAGGGACTCGATCCAAGGAAGTGGCAATTTGAATCAACGAAAACGGAGTTGTAACGAAGAAACTATGACCAAAACGAGATCGGATATCTAAGACTAGTTTAGCTACGAAAATAATTGGAGAAAATTAAATAAATCACATCTTTTTAAAATAACATGATATTTTATATATATGTACTCATAATTTAATTTTATATGGTTCAGGATCACCCGTAAACAATACGAGAAGATTAATCATAAGATCCCATGATTGTACGCAACACGTCATTTGACAACACCGGTACTTTATGTACGCAACACGTCATTTGACAACACCGGTACCGTGGGTCAAGATTAATCTCGACCAATACATATACGATGGGGGTTTTTATTTATTTCATTGGGGGTTTATTAAACACCTAAAAATGAACCATTAAAATTGAATTACTAACATCGGACTGCTAACTACGGACTAAGAAATTATTAAAACTATTAAAAGTATAAAAAGTATATATATGTGACGATTGTTTAAAATAGAAATATATTGATAAACTATATATGGATAGGTTCGTGATATCAATCGGAGACCAAGTCGAAATTACATATCTTCAAGACAAAAGTGAGTATATAGTCCCACTTTTAAACTCTAAGTATTTCGGGATGAGAATACATGTATTTTATGTTTTACGTTATGGACACAAGTAACTGAAAAATATATTATACGTTGAGTTGTACCACTGGCATACTTCCCTGTAGCTTGGTAACTGTTATTTACAGCGGTATTGTAAACGCGAATCCTGTTGATAGATCTATCGGGCCTGACAACCCCAACCGGACTGGACGACCAGTATTCAACGGTTGCACAGTACTTCGTTTTGTGACTACACTTGGTACGGTGTAGTAAGATTTCATAATAAAGGGAATATGCGACGTGATTAAATGTTAAGTATGGTTACCAAGTGCTCAACCACTTAGAATATTTTTATTAAAATGTTTATATATGAAATCTTGTGGTCTATATTTATATCGCTGCCGGCATTAAACCTATATCTCACCAACTTTATGTTGACGTTTTAAACATGTCTATTCTCAGGTGATAATTAGAAGCTTCCGCTGAAACATGTTGAATTTAAACAAGATCTTGAGTATGCATATTTGTGTCAAAAATAAAACTGCATATCGGAGGATTTGTAATGTAAAATATGCTAGAAATCGTATTGTTATCATCACATGTAAAGTTTGTAAGTCTAAGATTATCGCTAAACGATAATCATCTTTATTTTGTCTAAAGCTTGTATCAAAATAAGAATTATGGTTTGTAATGTAAAATATATGCAGTTGTTCTTTTAAAAATGTCGCATATAGAGGTCAATACCTCGCAATGAAATCATACGTTATCTAACACGTTCTTATGGTTAAGGACGGGTTATGACAATAAGTAAGTGTGCTGAAGGAGACAAAGTGAAGTACGCTATGCATACCTTCACATGTATTGCGTTAACATGGTGGAATACCTATCTAGAGCAAGTGGGACAAGATGCTGCTTACGCGCTACCGTGGTCAGCATTCAAGCACTTGATGAACGAGAAGTACCGTCCCAGAACCGAGGTCAATAAGCTCAAGTCAGAGCTTAGAGGGTTACGAACACAGGGATTCGATATTACTTCGTACGAAAGACGATTCACAGAATTGTGCCTATTGTGTCCGAGAGCTTTCGAAGATGAGGAAGAGAAGATCGACGCGTTTGTGAAAGGGTTACCGGAGAGAATCCAAGAAGATATAAGTTCACACGAGCCTGCCTCCATACAAAAGGCATGTAGAATGGCTCACAAACTAGTGAACCAGATTGAGGGAAGAATTAAAAAACAGGCGGCCGAAGAGGCCAACGTGAAGCTAGTCAAAAGAAAGTGGGAGGAAAACGGTGATAAGAGTCACCAAAACAACAACAATTATCCCAACAATCGCAACATCAATCGCAACTACAACAAACAGCACAACAACAACAACAACAACAACAACAACTACAACAATTATCTCAACAATAATAACAACCGCAACAACAACAACAATCAGAAGCAGCTATGTCAAAGGTGTGAAAAGTATCACTCGGGGTTCTGCACCAAATTTTGCAACAAGTGTAAAAGAAATGGTCATAGCGCGACGAAGTGTGAGGTCTACGGACCAGGGGTTAACAGAACGAAAGGAACAAATGGTGTCGGAACGAGTAATGGCGGAGCAAGTAGTGTTGGAGTAAGTTATGCCAATGTAGTTTGTTATAAATGTGGAAAACCGGGCCACATTATTAGAAATTGCCCGAACCAGGAGAACACGAATGGACAAGGCCGCGGAAGAGTTTTCAATATTAATGCGACAGAGGCACAGGAAGACCCGGAGCTTGTTACGGGTACGTTTCTTATTGACATTAAATCTAGTTATGTTTTATTTGATTCGGGTGCGGATAGAAGCTATATGAGTAGAGATTTTTGTTGTCCATTGACGCCATTGGATAGTAAATTTTTACTCGAATTAGCAAACGGTAAATTAATTTCAGCAGATTATATATGCCGGAATCGAGAAATTAAATTGGGTAGTGAAATATTTAAGATTGATTTGATACCAGTAGAGTTAGGGAGTTTTGATGTAATAGTTGGCATGGACTGGCGGAAGGAGATGAAAGCAGAGATCGTATGTTACAAAAATGCAATTCGCATTGTACGAGAAGAAGGAGAACCCTTAATGGTGTGCGAAAAAAAGGGCAACACGAAGCTACATCTTATTAGTAATTTGAAGGCACAAAAACTAATAAGAAAAGGTTGTTATGCTGTTCTAGCACACGTCGAGAAAGTACAAACTGAAGAAAAGAGCATCAATGATGTTCCCGTCGCAAAAGAATTTCCCGATGTATTTCCGAAAGAATTACCGGGACTACCTCCACATCGATCTGTTGAATTTCAAATAGATCTTGTACCAGGAGCTGCACCAATAGCTCGTGCTCCTTACAAACTCGCACCCAGCGAGATGAAAGAACTGTAAAGCCAACTGCAAGAACTATTAGAACGTGGTTCCATTCGACCAAGCACATCACCATGGGGAGCTCCTATTTTTTTTTGTCAAGAAGAAGGATGGTACATTAAGGTTGTGTATTGACTACAGAGAGTTGAATAAACTTACCATCAAAAATTGTTATCTACTGCCGAGAATTGACGACTTATTTGATCAACTACAAGGCTCGTCGGTTTATTCAAAAATCGATTTACGTTCTGGATATCATCAAATGCGAGTAAAGGAGGATGATATTCCAAAAACTGCTTTTAGGACACGTTATAGTCATTACGAGTTTATGGTTATGCCGTTTGGATTGACTAACGCACCAGTTGTGTTCATGGACCTTATGAACTGAGTGTGTGGGCCATATCTTGACAAGTTAGTCATTGTTTTCATCGATGACATACTTATTTACTCAAAGAATGATCAAGAGCACGAAGAACATTTGAGAAAAGTGCTAGAAGTATTGAGGAAAGAAAAACTGTACGCTAAGTTTTCAAAGTGTGCATTTTGGTTGGAATAAGTTCAATTCCTCGGTCACATAGTGAACAAAGAAGATATCCAGGTGGACCCGGCAAAGATCGAAACCGTTGAAAAGTGGGAAACCCCAAAAACTCCGAAGCATATACGTCAATTTTTAGGATTGGCTGGTTACTACAGATGATTCATCCAAGATTTCTCCAAAATAGCAAAACCCTTGACTGTATTAACGCATAAAGGGAAGAAATTTAAATGGAAGGATGAACAAGAGAAGGCATTTCAGTTATTGAAGAAAAAGCTAACTACGGCACCTATATTGTCATTGCCTGAAGGGAATGATGATTTTGTGATTTATTGTGACGCATCAAAGCAAGGTCTCGGTTGTGTATTAATGCAACGAACGAAGGTGATTGCTTATACGTCTAGACAATTGAATATTCACGAGCAAAATTATACAACTCACGATTTGGAATTGGGTGCTGTTATTTTTGCATTAAAGACTTGGAGGCATTATTTATATGGGGTCAAAAGTATTATATATACCGACCACAAAATTCTCCAACATATATTTAATCAGAAGCAACTGAATATGAGACAACACAGGTGGATTGAACTGTTGAATGATTATGATTTTGAGATTCGATACCACCCGGGGAAGGCGAATGTGGTAGCCGACGCTTTGAGTAGAAAGGACAGAGAACCTATACGGGTAAAAGCTATGAATATAATTATTCGTACTAACCTTACTACTCAAATAAAGGAGGCACAACAGGGGGTTGTAAAAGAAGGAAAGTTGAAGAATGATATACCCAAAGGATCAGAGAAACATCTTAATATTTGAGAAGACGGAACCCGATATAGGGCTGATAGAATTTGGGTACCAAGGTTTGGAGATGTGAGAGAAATGGTACTTAAAGAAGCACATAAAACTAGATATTTAATACATCCCGGAGCGGGGAAGATGTATAAAGATCTCAAGAAACACTTTTGGTGGCCGGGTATGAAAGCCGATATTGCTAAATATGTAGGAGAATGTTTGACGTGTTCTAAGGTCAAAGCTGAACATCAGAAACCATCAGGTCTACTACAACAACCTGAAATCCCAGAATGGAAATGGAAAAACATTACCATGGATTTCATTACTAAATTGCCAAGGACTGCAAGTGGTTATGATACTATTTGGGTAATAGTTGATCATCTCACCAAGTCAGCACACTTCCTGCCAATGAGAGAAGATGACAGAATGGAGAAGTTGGCGCGATTGTATTTGAAGGAGGTTGTCTCCAGACATGGAATACCCGTCTCTATTATCTCTGATAGGGATGGTAAATTTGTTTCAAGGTTCTGGAAGACGTTGCAACAAGCATTGAGGACTCGTCTAGACATGAGTACTGCCTATCATCCACAAACTGATGGGCAGAGCGAAATGATGATACAAATGCTTGAAGACATGCTACGAGCATGTGTTATTGATTTCGGAAACAGTTGGGATCGACACCTACCGTTAGAAGAATTTTCCTACAACAATAGTTATCATTCTAGTATTAAGATGGCGCCGTTTGAGGCACTTTATGGTAGAAAGTGCAGGTCTCTGATTTGTTGGAATGAAGTGGGGAATAGACAGATTACGGGTCCGGAGATAATACAAGAAACTACCGAGAAAATCATCCAAATTCAACAACGATTGAAAACCGCCCAGAGTCGACAAAAGAGCTACGCGGACAGTAAAAGAAAAGATATAGAGTTTGAAATTGGAGAAATGGTCATGCTTAAGGTTTCACCTTGGAAAGGCATTGTTCGATTTGGTAAACGGGGGAAACTAAATCTAAGGTACATTGGACCATTCAAGATTATAGATCGTGTCGGACCAGTAGCTTACCAATTGGAGCTACCTCAACAACTCGCGACTGTACATAACACTTTCCATGTCTCGAATTTGAAGAAATATTTTGCTAAAGAAGATCTCACTATTCCGTTGGACGAAATCCAAATCAATGAAAAACTTCAATTCATTGAAGAACCCATCGAAATAATGGATCGTGAGGTTAAGAGACTTAAGCAAAACAAGATACCGATTGTTAAGGTTCGATGGAATGCTCGTAGAGGACCTGAGTTCATCTGGGAGCATGAAGATCAGATGAAGAAGAAAGACCCGCATCTATTTCCAGAAGATTCCTCAACACCTTCAACAGCTTAAAATTTCGGGACGAAATTTATTTAACGGGTAGGTACTGTAGTGACCCGAACTTTTCCATGTTTATGTATATTAATTGAGATTGATATTTACATGACTAAATGTTTCCAACGTGTTAAGCAATCAAACTTGTTAAAACTTGATTAAATGAAATAAGTTTCATATAGACAATTGATCACCCAAGTTGACCGGCGATTCACGTACGTTACAAAATTGTGAAAACTACATGTTGTGGTATATATCGACACATATATATGGTTGACATGAGATTATTATGAGTAAGTATCTCACTAAGTATATTAACAATGTGTGATATACATAAGAAATGAGATTACTAAGTTAAGAAACTCGAAATGATATATATAACGATTATCGTTATGATAACGTCTACTAAATACATATGTATCATATTAAGATATTGATACACTATATTTAACATGATAAAATGATATTTAAATATATCATTAAGTGTGTTAACAATGAACTACATATGTAAAAACAAGACTACTAACTCAAGAATTACGAAACGAGACTTATATGTAACGATTATCGTTGTAACGATATTTTAATGTATGTATCATATTAAGAGATATTCATAAATCATAATATCATGATAATATAATAATTTAACATCTCATTTGATATAATAAACATTGGGTTAACAACATTAATTGAGATCGTTAACTTAAAGGTTTCAAAACAACACTTACATATAACGACTGACGAAGACTTAACGATTCCATTAGAATGTATATACATGTTGTGTTTTGATATGTATTCTTACACTTTTGAAAGACTTCAAGACACATATCAAATTACTTCTACTTAACATAAATGCTTACAATTACATCCTCGTTCAGTTTCACCAACAATTCTACTCGTATGCACCCGTATTCGTACTCGTACAATACACAGCTTTTAGATGTATGTACTATTGGTATATACACTCCAATGATCAGCTCTTAGAAGCCCATGTGAGTCATCTAACACATGTGGGAATCATCATTTGGCAACTAGCATGAAATATCTCATAAAATTACAAAAATATTAGTAATCATTCATGACTTATTTACATGAAAACAAAATTACATATCCTTTATATCTAATCCATATACCAACGACCAAAAACACCTACAAACACTTTCATTCTTCAATTTTCTTCATTTAATTGATCTCTCTCAAGTTCTATCTTCAAGTTCTAAGTGTTCTTCATAAATTCCATAAGTATAGTTTCATAAAAATCAAGAATACTTCCAAGTTTGCAAGTCTACTTCCAAGCTTTCTAATCCATTCCAAGTAATCATCTAAGATCAAGCAACCTTTGTTATTTATAGTAGGTTATCTTTCTAATTCAAGGTAATATTCATATTCAAACTTTGATTCAATTTATACAACTATAACAATCTTATTTCGAGTGAAAATCTTACTTGAACTGTTTTCGTGTCATGATTCTGCTTCAAGAACTTTCAAGCCATCCAAGGATCCTTTGAAGCTAGATCCATTTTTCTCATTTCCAGTAGTTTTATCCAGAAAACTCGAGGTAGTAATGATGTTCATAACATCATTCGATTCATACATATAAAGCTATCTTATTCGAAGGTTTAAACTTGTAATCACTAGAACATAGTTTAGTTAATTCTAAACTTGTTCGCAAACAAAAGTTAATCCTTCTAACTTGACTTTTAAAATTAACTAAACACATGTTCTATATCTATATGATATGCTAACTTAATGATTTAAAACCTGAAAACACGATGAACACCATAAAATCGGATATACGCCGTCGTAGTGAAACCGGGGGCTGTTTTGGTTTGGATAATTAAAAACTATGATAAACTTTGATTTAAAGGTTGTTCTCCTGGGAAAATGATTTTTCATATGAACATGAAACTATATCCAAAAATCTTGGTTAAACTCAAAGTGAAAGTATGTTTTTCAAAATGGTCATCAAGATGTCGTTCTTTCGACGGAAATGACTACCTCTTTAGTAATTGACATGTAACTTAAATTTCCGACTATAAACCTATACTTTTTCTGTTTGTATTCTTAAATTAGAGTTCAATATGAAACCATAGCAATTTGATTCACTCAAAATGGATTTAAAATGAAGATGTTATGGGTAAAACAAGATTGGATATTTTTGATCTTTTTAGCTACGGGAAATGTTTAACAAATCTATACAAATCATATCCTAGCTAACTTATATTGTATTATACATGTATTCTAATATATTATGTAATCTTGGGATACCATAGACACGTATACAAATGTTTTGACATATCATATCGACCCATGTATATATATTATTTGGAACAACCATAGACACTCTATATGCAGTAATGTTGGAGTTAGCTATACAGGGTTGAGGTTGATTCCAAAATATATATATACTTTGAGTTGTGATCTAGCCTGAGACGTGTATACACTGGGTCGTGGATTGATTCAAGATAATATATATCGATTTATTTCTGTACATCTAACTGTGGACAACTAGTTGTAGGTTACTAACGAGGACAGCTGACTTAATACACTCAAATCTTTAAAACATAATAAAAATGGTTGTAATTATATTTTGATTATACTTTGATATAAATATACATATTTGTATAGGTTCGTGAATCGATCCGTGGCCAAGTCTTATTTCCAAGGAAGGAAATATCTGTGAAAGTGAGTTATAGTCCCACTTTTAAAATCTAATATTTTTGGGATGAGAATACATCCAGGTTTTATAAATGATTTACAAAATAGACACAAGTACGTGAAACTATATTCTATGGTTGAATTATCGAAAACGAATATGCCCCTTTTTATTAAGTCTGGTAATCTAAGAATTAGGGAACAGACACCCTAATTGACATGAATCCTAAAGATAGATCTATTGGGCCTAACAAACCCCATCCAAAGTACCAGATGCTTTAGTACTTCAAAATTTATATCATATCCTAAGGGTGTCCCGGAATGATGGGGATATTCTTATATATGCATCTTGTTAATGTCGGTTACCAGGTGTTCACCATATGAATGATTTTTATCTCTATGTATGGGATGTGTATTGAAATATGAAATCTTGTGGTCTATTGTGACGATTTGATATATATAGGTTAAACCTATAACTCACCAACATTTTTGTTGACGTTTAAAGCATGTTTATTCTCTGGTGAATACTAAGAGCTTCCGCTGTTGCATACTAAAATAAGGACAAGATTTGGAGTCCATGTTTGTATGATATTGTGTAAAAACTTCATTCAAGAAACATATGTCGATGTAATATATTTCTATTGTAAACCATTATGTAATGGTCGTGTGTAAACAATATATTTTAGATTATCATTATTTGATAATCTACGTAATGTTTTTAAAACCTTTATTGATAACATAAAGGTTATGGTTGTTTTAAAAATGAATGCAGTCTTTGAAAAACGTCTCATATAGAGGTCAAAACCTCACAATGAAATCAATTAATATGGAACGTTTATAATCAATATGAACGGGACATTTCATCGGATATACACAAATGTTCGATAATAGAATCGAGAAACGCTTCATTATTTGAAAATGTATTTCCATACATTACAAATGAAAGTGAAAGTTCTTCTATGATAGACGAGAAGGTGTTCATGATGAGACACCTAATGAGCTAGTTCAAGAGGAACTGGTCGATAAAGGAACTTCCTCAAAAGGATCTCAATGGAGAGATGCCATTAAATATTTATCTTTCGATAATAAATTGAATTATTTAATATCGACGCGAGGAATTTCTAAGGAAAATTCTCTTTATAGAGAAATAAAAGAACTTCCTCGATAAATGGCATACACATTATGCTTATAGAGGAACTAATACTGAATGTATTTTAAACACTCTTAAATAGTATATTTAAGGCAGTGTTTAAGTATATGAAGTCAATTTTGTCATGATACAAGGAATATGGTATGACTTTTCTTGTGAGAAAAGCTATGGAGAATATGAATGATGCGTCATTTATTCTAATGCTTTGAACATAAAGTCTATGGAGTACTAGACTTGGACTTGTTAATAATGATCATCTGCAGAGATCAATTAACAACTAATATTTCACTGTGTTGAATTTTTAATTTTTTTTAAAGATAAAATCGCTTTCATTCAGTAATAGAAGCATTTGGTATATTTTGAAACCAGATTTGTAAACATTTTTGATGATGTGAATTATTCCATTTTGTGTGGAAGATGATATTGAAGATAATTATAAATATAAAGATGACAATCTTTATTATATTATTATCTTGAGATCTGAATTACCTAATCAGTATTCGGATACAAATATAATTTGAGTGCGAAACTTTTGTTAAGCTTTCTAAATTCGACGTCTCTAGGTCAAACCTAGAAAATGACTAAGAATTGCTCAAATTTACTAAAATATGGATCACAAAAGATGTAAATCTTATGTGTGGGCATTTGAACGTTTCATTGATTAGAATCATATTATATATATATATATATATATATATATATATATATATATATATATATATATATATATATGATTATGATATCAGGTTGCAAGACATGTGGGGAAGCTTTGAATGATAAGCGGTAACCCTAGTTGGTTGTGTAAAATGATCAACACGATAGCTTAAAAATGTGGGGGTGTCTTGCATTTTGATATCAAGAACATGATACATGATAATGCGTTCTAATGTATCTAATGAGTTGTACTCGATCCGACTTAGCATATGCTGTAAGCAAGCTAAATAACAGATATCTGATACATTATAACAGATATCCTGCAGTGATCAACGGTCACTTTGATGCTAACTGGATATCTGATACAAATGATTCCAAAGTGACAAGTGGATATGTATTCACACTTGGAGGTGATGCTATATCGTGGAAATCGTTTAAACAAACGGTTATTGCTAGATCCATGATGGAATCAAAATTCATCGCTTTAGATAAAGTCGATGAAGAGGGAGAATGTCTATGTCAATTAGTTGAGGATATACCAAGATGGCCTAAGCCGGTGTCGGTCATATGTATACATTGTAATAGCCAATCGGTGGTTGGTAGAGCTCATATCCCAATGTAAATGTATAATGGTAAGACTGACGTAGACATAATAAAGTACGACAACTAATCTCTAGAGAAATTATCACTATTGACTATGCGAAGTCAAATGATAATATTGCGGATCCGCTGATAAAAGGCTTAAGCAGAGAGTTAGTTTGTGAGTTGTGCGTGGGAATGGGACTGAAGCCCATGAAAGGCTAAGTTTATATGAAGGAAAACCTAACTCAGTTGACTGGAGATCCCAAGATCTGAGTTCAATAGGACAACCTACTTGTATGAACTGGCGACGGTCACTGTGGGGGAGTTAATTACTAAACTAGCAACCCCTACACCTTTTAAAGGGAGTTTACTAATTAAGAGTAGACTTCCTAGTCCATTCCTAAAAGTGACAAGTAAGAGGATAAGCCTATGGCTTTTAATGATTCAACTCAAATAATCATGCGTGGTTAGTCAGTAGCCATTCAGTGGTGAATCGCCTATGTAAGAGAGAAGTGGGGTCGCTTCGAAGGGTATTGTTGGGGCACAATACTTGATAAGCTCTCGCAGAACCAGGCTAATGTTCATGACCATAACGAACATAACTATGAGGACTTGAAGTTGTCAGGGAGAGTCTTGTGTGAAGCGTATTGTCGCCTACACAAACGGCAGACGAGTTCAAAGACATCGCCGTCTACTCAGAGCCAGTAGACTAAGTGAGTTTTCACAAGCAAAAGTTCAAAGGGTAACACCTACTTATCGTATGCAAGATTCAACCGCTGAAACTTAATCGGAATATTGTTGTTTCTGAGATCGATCTCCATTCATGTGGGGGATTGTTGGAAAAACTTAATAAAAATATGTGTTTTTCACCAAACTTTGGACACAAATAATTATATGTTTGAGTGACATATAATAGTAAATATTTAGTGAGTTTTGTAGTCCTTAACGAGGGCTTTAAAATGAGTTAAAGAGTGTCCAAAACGGATTAAATGTGAATGAGATATTGAATCTCAAAGTTGATAGTTTGGTGCAAAATCTAGAAGTTTTAGTATTTTGTCCCACATCGGTTGTGGGAACAAACCTAAGGCTATAGTCTCCACTATAAATAAAGGCCTTAGGCTTTGAAGGAAAATACACCAAAAATCATATAAGCATTCTTATATGATTTCCTCTCAGCTGCAACAAGGTCTCCTCATTCGGGTTACCTTTCAGGCAAGTGTTCAAGTCCGGCAGTACGCTGCTTCGGATCGGTGTACCCTGGGAATAGACGTCAGATCTGTTTAAGGGAATTGTGTCAAACACAAGCCCGGTTCAACCCTTCAAATCGGTTAGATCGTTCTATCTTTTCGTTCTTGATCTAATTATTTATTTTTGTGTGTATATTATAATCCGATAATTATGAATAAGTTGTGATATGTTTATATTATTTTCAGTTTCGTATACATATTTCCTACAGCATTTTCACCAAAGTAATGTCCAGCCTCATGGCAAGTGAACGTGAGGAATCACCATCTTGTGTCTGTTTATAAATTTATCCGTTTATTCACATTAGATAAACACACAAACTTCTTGTAACGACCCAACCCTTTAACCAACCAATAACGCGGAATAAAAAAAAAATTTAAAACTGATCTGGAGGGTGCGCGGCGCGCACCACTGCCTATGCGCGGCTCGCACAAGGCCTGAGACAGTTCTGACCAAAATGTCCATTTTTCGTGAAAAGATCTTCGACTTCCCGACACTTTTAGACCGAACGCTTTTCACAACAAACTCATATATGTAAAACTCACACGAATCAAACATAAAAATGATGTTTTACAAGCGGGGCCCACACGACCCAAAATACAAGTTTAATACAAGTTTCGACCACCAAAAAGTTTAAGTTCCAAACTACACAATGAGCATGGCGTTTGGGATTAAACTACCCAACTACCGGTCAAACTCCAAGAGCTACTAAAACCAAAAGCGTCCCCTAGCATCAAGCGGGATCTCTAGTCCAATACGATGCCCTTACCCTTGTCCAAAACCGAACCTATAAAAATGGTAAACAACGAGAGGGTAAGCAAAGCTTAGTGAATGCAATAATTATACGAATACATATATAATTATACCTACTTGCATGCACTTACACAAACCGCAAACATGCTAGCAACACAATTAGCTTATCGTCACATTAACAAGCTATAATCTCCAATACCACAAGCTAGCAACAACCGCATAATAATATAACTCGAAATGATATAATATGCTTACAACACAAGTAACCATGGTCGACCAATAGTACAAGGGAACGACGCTCGCGAAAACGCCATCGGTGTTCATAACATCCATTAGGGCACTTAACACCTCGCACCACTAACCCCTAGGGTGGCACCTTAACACCTCGGCACATCACCCCGAGTGGCATCTTAACACCTCGAAGCAACACTCATTATTTTACGGAGTGGTGTCTTAACACCTCGACACTACACTCCTGGGTCGCATCTTAACACCTCGATGCTACACCCGAGTGGCATCTTAACACCTCGATGCTACACTCTTCACGTGAAACGTGGTGTCTTAACACCTCGACACTACACCTTTCATGCTACAACAAATAGATACATTATATACATACGCATATAATTATTCCACTCACCTTAACAATTAGATGACGATTTCAACCTCCACAAGCTTCAAAGCAAAATACCTAATATAATAAGTACTTGATCAACACACAAGCTAAGTGGACTCAATACTAACACTAACACATGAGCATTTAATGACTTAATGTATTAAATCGCCCATTTATACCAAAACCGCCCAATTAAAGACAAGACCACCACTAATCACTTTAAAGCTAGTGATTAAGGTCCAACAACACCAACTAATACATAATTAAGGTAATTCATACCCATCTTTCCAAACTAGGTCAATTTATTACCCAAATAACCATTTTAAGACAACACACCCATTTCGGGTCATCCACTAACTAACCAACACCCATTTACTAAATAACTAGGTGCGTTAGCAATTAACTCACCAATTAGGGTTCATAAACATCATTTAATACTTTGAAACCCTAGACTAGTCACCAATTAGTATTCAAGACTCAATTTTACCCAAGAACACCCAAAATCACCAATAATGGGTTTTGTGTTCATCATTTACTCAAACCCTAACCCTTACACTAAATCAAAGTAAGGAAAATAAAATTAGAACATACCACAACCACCACAATGAAGCTAGAGATAAGATGAACGACTTTAATGCTTGAACTTTAACCCAAAACAAGCTCCTTCCTCTTGGATTTAAGCTTTCTCTCTCAGAAATCACAATCTCTCTCTAGAATCAAAGTTAAAGTGATAAGGTTGTTGATTATGGAGTAATGGTGCTCCACAAACTGACCTATCTGTCTCTAACCCGTCCATAAGTGAATTTACCAAAATGCCCATCAAAATATCTGATTTAAAAAGCTGGAACCCGGCTACAGTAAGGGGTGCGTGGCGCGCTCCCTTTAGTGTGCGCGGCGTGCACTAGGCTCAGCTCACTCAGTGACTTCTGTTTAACTGCACAACATCACCCACACTCTATGTAACATATTTACACTGCTGTACAAACTGATTAGGGTCTTACAACTCTCCCCCACTTATTCGGATTGCGTCCTCGCAATCCAAGCCGCATGACAAGAGGGAAGATAAACCAACACGAATTCTTCGGGCTCCCAAGTAAACTCGGAACCCTTACTACGACGCCATTGAACTTTAAAAGTCCTAACCTCTTTATGCCTCAACATTTTCACCTTCTCGTCAAGGATAGCAATCGGTTCCTCGACATATTCTAATTTGTTGTTTAGCTCGATCTCGTCTAATGGCATCCATGAGGAATCATCTGCAAGACACTTACGGAGGTGGGAAACATGAAATGTATTATGGATCCCCGCAAGCTCTTCGGGTAATTCCAATCGATATGCAACTTCACCAACACGAGCTAAAACCTTGAACGGCCCAATAAACCGAGGAGCTAACTTTCCCCGTTTTCGAAATCGAATAATACCCTTCCATGGCGAAACCTTAAGCATTACCATATCGCCTTCTTGGAACTCAATCAATCGCCTATGTCTATCGGCATACGACTTTTGCCTATCTTGAGCCTTCTTCAAATGTTCTCGAATCAAATCGATCTTGCTATTGGTCTCTAAAACCAAATCGGTACTCCCGATCTCTCTTTAACCCACTTCTCCCCAACAAACGGGAGTTCGACACCTACGCCCATAAAGCATTTCGTAAGGTGGCATCCCGATACTAGTATGATAACTATTATTGTACGAGAATTCCACCAAAGGCAAATGCTCATCCCAACTACCACCGAAGTCAATGATGCACACTCGTAGCATATCTTCCAAAGTTTGATTCATACGTTCGGTTTGACCGTCCGTTTGAGGATGATACGCCGTGCTCAACTTCAATTGTGTACCCATATCCTCATGAAACTTTTCCCAAAATCGAGATGTAAAACGGGTATCTCGATCCGAAATAATAGATATAGGAACCCCATGTCGAGCGACCATTTCCTTGATAAACAACTTAGCCAAGGTCTCTGACGATATCGCTTCTTTAATGGGAAGAAACAAAGCACTTTTCGTCAACCGGACAACTATCATCCAAATCGTATCAAATTGGGTTCTCGCCGTCTTAGGTAACTTTTTTATGAAATCCATGGTAATGTGCTCCCATTTCCATTTCGGAATTTCTAACTGTTGCAATTTACCATACAGCTTTTGGTGTTCGGCTTTTACTTGCAAACACGTGACGCATTGCTCAACATACTTCACAATATCACGCTTCATGCCCGGCCACCAATAATCTTTCTTCAAGTCAAGATACATTTTCGTCGCGCCCGGATGAATGGAATATTTTGACTTATGTGCTTCATCAAGTAGCACTCGTCGGTAATCACCCATCTTAGGCACCCACACCCTTCCTTGAAAAGACAACAAACCACGCGGACCCATAGTAATAAACTCCGATTGGCCCACGATTCGCTCCGTATGCTTGTTGTGAACATAAGCCTCTATTTGAATCTCACCAAGCTTTTCAAGAAAATCGTTGGTAATAATCAAATGTAACGATCCAACTCGTATCGCCGGATGTTGACTCTTTCGACTCAACGCATCCGCGACCACATTCGCCTTACCCGGATGATAAAGTATTTCACAATCGTAGTCTTTCACCACATCCATCCACCTACGTTGGCGATAATTCAAATCTCGTTGATTAAAGAGATGTTTCAAACTCTTATGATCCGAATAAATCGTACACTTGACACCATACAAGTAATGGCGCCAAATTTTCAACGCATGCACAACCGCCGCCAACTCAAGATCATGAGTCGGATACCTCGTTTCATGTTCCTTTAATTATCGGGAGGCAAAAGAGATGACTTTACCTCTTTGCATTAGAACACACCCGAGACCATTTAAGGAAGCATCACAATAAACCACCATGTCTTCAACACCTTCCAGTAACACTAACACCGGAGCTTGACACAACTTCTCTTTTAACAATTGAAAAGCAATTTCTTGCTCGTTCTCCCAAACAAACCTCGCATTCTTCCTTGTCAATTTCGTCAACGAAGAAGCAATCTTAGAAAAATCTTGGATAAACCGACGATAATAACCGGCCAATCCGAGAAAACTTCGGATTTCCGTAGGCGTAGTCGGTCGTCCCCAACTCTTCACCGTCTCGATTTTCCCCGGATCTACTTGAATACCGTTTTCGTTCACAATATGACCAAGGAATTGAACTTCCCTTAGCCAAAATTCACATTTGGAGAACTTTGCATACAACTTCTCCTTACGTAGCGTCTTCAATACTTCACGCAAATGATGTTCATGTTCGTTCATACTTTTCGAGTAGACTAGTATGTCGTCAATGAACACTATTACCGACTTGTCCAACATAGGTTGGAACACTCGGTTCATAAGATCCATGAATGCCACCGGTGCATTCGTAAGACCGAAAGGCATCACTACAAACTCATAATGCCCGTAACGCGTTCGAAAAGCCGTTTTCTCTATGTCTTCCTCACGGACCCGCATTTGGTGATAGCCGGACCGTAGGTCGATCTTAGAGAAATACGTTGCACCTTGAAGTTGATCAAATAAATCGTCAATCCTAGGTAATGGATAACGATTCTTGATCGTCACTTTATTCAATTCACGGTAATCAATGCACATACGCATAATACCATCTTTCTTCTTCACAAATAACACCGGAGCGCCCCATAGCGAAGTACTCGGTCAAATAAAACCCTTCTCGAGCAACTCTTGGGTTTGATTTAACAACTCTTGCATTTCCGTTGGTGCTAAACGATAAGGAGTTTTAGCAATGGGAGTAGCTCCCGGAACCAACTCAATACAAAACTCAACTTGTCTTTCCGCCGGAACACCCGGTAATTTGTCCGGAAAAACGTCTTCGAATTCACTAACAACCGGAATTTCAAGAATAGGTGGTGGCTCATTGCGAGTATCAACAACATGAGCAAGGAAATCCATGCCACCGGTAACAACAAAACGACGTGCCCGTGCAAAAGTGCATATCGGCACCGGTCTCCTTCGCTTATCACCATGAATAATTAACTCTCCCCCACTTAGGGTCTTCACACGAATAAACTTATCATGGCATGCAATATCGGCTCTATCGAGCCAATCCATACCAACGACAATATCAAAGTCGCCCAAGGTCATTGGAATAAGATCAATTTTAAAGGTTTCGGCACCAAAAACAACATCACAATTTTCACACACATCAACCACTAGCACCGTCTTGCCGTCCGCTATTTCGACTTCTATCAGACGACTTAACTTAGCTAACGGTCTATTAAGTTTAGGCACAAATTTAGGAGACACAAACGACAAATTTGCACCGCTATCGAAAAGAATCCTCGTCGGATTAGAATTAACCATGAAAGTACCTGAGACAACTTCGTTCGATTGTTTGGCTTCATCATTGGTCATCAAATAGTTGCGACCCCAAGCCGTACCTGCCGCCCTCTCTAACCGCTTCACATTGTCGTTTCGCAAGTCGGGACACTCCGGCTTCTTATGCCCTTCTTTGCCGCAATTAAAACAAGTGACTTTGTTTCCGGAAGATGGTTTCGGACACTCACGGGCCATATGACCCGGTTGCCCACAATTGTAGCACGTATAAGAAAACCCACCGGTAGTGCCCTTCTTTGCACTATTGACACTTTCGGCCTCCCTTTTGCTCTTGCTCTTCTTGCTTGAGGCGTTAGAGTAACTAAAACCTTCATACTTTCTTTTGGAAAACATGAAATCACTCTTTCTTGGAACCTCCGGCTCAAAACCCCGAGCCAACTCAAACAATTCATCAAAAGTCTTAGCCATACCCCGACTAATCTTCCCCTTGTACTCATCATTCAAAGTACTGTAGAAATCCTTCATGAGCTTATGATCATCACCAACATATTCCGGGCAAAAACGAGTCTTTGCCAAGAATGTAGACTTGAGGGTAACCAAATCCATGGAACCTTGTTGCAAATGGTGCAACTCGTCCCGGATTCTATCGAGATCGGAAGAAGTTCGGTATTCTTTGAAAAACTCTTTCTTGAAGTCTTCCCAAGTCAAACCCATACATTGTTCTTCACCAAACAAGTTGATTTTATCGTCCCACCACAACTTAGCTTCTTCGCGTAACATGCTAGAACCATACCTCGTCTTCTTTTCGGGAGGACATTCCGCGGTACGGAAAGCTCCCTCAATATCGGAGATCCAACATGTACTTTTTAAAGGATCCCGCACCCCATTAAACATCGGGGGTTGAGCATCCTTGAAGTTCTTGTAGTGGAAGTCCCGCCTTCCTTCGCCTCCTTCACCGTTAGGATAAATATTCCTTTCAAGGGCCTCTTCGATAGTGGCCTTCATTCGTTCATTTATCAAATCGGTCACCTGCCCATCGACCGAATCTTGAAAGACCTTTCGGACGTCCGTAAGAAAATCTGCTTTTAACTTTTTAAAGACGGCCTCAACCTTGGCCGAAAACTCGGCGTCCTCGCTTGTACTTCCGTTATCATGATCGGGACCGTTTCTCGTTTTCATTCTATAAAACGAAATATGTTAAACCATAAAAACGAAAGGACAATTACATAAATACATACATATAAGCCACACTACCCCATCTTGCTCAACAATCGTCGTACATTGCTCGTTTGACCTGATTTGCACTCTTAGTAATGGTAGCTAGTCATTACTACGCGAGCACGTCGCGCTAAATCGCTAGTACAACGTCCATCTCGCTTGATGATTGCTAAACACAACACAAACAAATAGCGTATGATTAGTTCACATAAACCTATGCACTAACCATCCCGATCCGACCCAAAGTCCTACAAGTCCCGCATACACGCGCACACAAAAGTCTAAGTCTAGGCGCCTATCTCAAGTCACCTAAATCCCTTAGACCATGCTCTGATACCACTTGTAACGACCCAACCCGTTAACCAACTAAAAACGCGGAATAAAAAAAATTTTAAAACTGATCTGGAGGGTGCGCGGCGCGCACCACTGCCTATGCGCGGCGCGCACAAGGCCTGAGACAGTTCTGACCAAAATGTCCATTTTTCGCGAAAAGATCTTCGACTTCCCGACACTTTTAGACCGAACGCTTTTCACAACAAACTCATATATGTAAAACTCACACGAATCAAACATAAAAATGATGTTTTACAAGCGGGGCCCACACGACCCAAAATACAAGTTTAATACAAGTTTCGACCACCAAAAAGTTTAAGTTCCAAACTACACAATGAGCATGGCGTTTGGGATTAAACTACCCAACTACCGGTCAAACTCCAAGAGCTACTAAAGCCAAAAGCGTCCCCTAGCATCAAGCGGGATCTCTAGTCCAATACGATGCCCTTACCCTTGTCCAAAACCGAACCTATAAAAATGGTAAACAACGAGAGGGTAAGCAAAGCTTAGTGAATGCAATAATTATATGAATACATATATAATTATACCTACTTGCATGCACTTACACAAACCGCAAACATGCTAGCAACACAATTAGCTTATCGTCACATTAACAAGCTATAATCTCCAATACCACAAGCTAGCAACAACCGCATAATAATATAACTCGAAATGATATAATATGCTTACAACACAAGTAACCATGGTCGACCAATAGTACAAGGGAACGACGCTCACGAAAACGCCATCGGTGTTCATAACATCCATTAGGGCACTTAACACCTCGCACCACTAACCCCTAGGGTGGCACCTTAACACCTCGGCACATCACCCCGAGTGGCATCTTAACACCTCGATGCAACACTCATTATTTTACGGAGTGGTGTCTTAACACCTCGACACTACACTCCTAGGTGGCATCTTAACACCTCGATGCTACACCCGAGTGGCATCTTAACACCTCGATGCTACACTCTTCACGTGAAACGTGGTGTCTTAACACCTCGACACTACACCTTTCACGCTACAACAAATAGATACATTATATACATACGCATATAATTATTCCACTCACCTTAACAATTAGATGACGATTTCAACCTCCACAAGCTTCAAAGCAAAATACCTAATATAATAAGTACTTGATCAACACACAAGCTAAGTGGACTCAATACTAACACTTACACATGAGCATTTAATGACTTAATGTATTAAATCACCCATTTATACCAAAACCGCCCAATTAAAGTCAAGACCACCACTAATCACTTTAAAGCTAGTGATTAAGGTCCAACAACACCAACTAATACATAATTAAGGTAATTCATACCCATCTTTCCAAACTAGGTCAATTTATTACCCAAATAACCATTTTAAGACAACACACCCATTTCGGGTCATCCACTAACTAACCAACACCCATTTACTAAATAACTAGGTGCGTTAGCAATTAACTCACCAATTAGGGTTCATAAACATCATTTAATACTTTGAAACCCTAGACTAGTCACCAATTAGTATTCAAGACTCAATTTTATCCAAGAACACCCAAAATCACCAATAATGGGTTTTGTGTTCATCATTTACTCAAACCCTAACCCTTACACTAAATCAAAGTAAGGAAAATAAAATTAGAACATACCACAACCACCACAACGAAGCTAAAAATAAGATGAACGACTTTAATGCTTGAACTTTAACCCAAAACAAGCTCCTTCCTCTTGGATTTAAGCTTTCTCTCTCAGAAATCACAATATCTCTCTAGAATCAAAGTTAAAGTGATAAGGTTGTTGATTATGGAGTAATGGTGCGCCACAAACTAACCTATCTGTCTCTAACCCGTCCATAAGTGAATTTACCAAAATGGCCATCAAAATATCTGATTTAAAAAGCTGGAACCCGGCTACAGTAAGGGGTACGCGGCGCGCTCCCTTTAGTGTGCGCGGCGCGCACTAGGCTCAGCTCACTCAGTGACTTCTGTTTAACTGCACAACATCACCCACACTCTATGTAACATATTTACACTGCTGTACAAACTGATTAGGGTCTTACACTTCTTTTAGCTTTTCTTAATTAAACCAAATTTATTAATGGATTTTCTGCTATACTCTGCAAATGTATATGCAACACCCAAAATATGAATATGAATTCCCTTTAAAAAAGTGCCAAAATTTTATAGTTTAAAAAAAGACTATATCGTAATCGGCTTGATATCTTATTAAGAAAAAAAGGTAAATGTTTTTCTTTTCTGAAAAACTGTTACAAGGAGCTAATTAACTCGAAAGCTTCATACTATATGTGCTATTTTTTTTTTACTTCTTGATGTCAAAAGAACTACTGTAATTTATAATTTCATATTTTGATAAGAACTATGAATAGTTGCAAAAATAACAACTGGTGAATTATGTTCAACTTTGTACACGAGTGATAGATACAGATAAGTGTATGTGTTTAATATGTGAAGCTGCACATCAATCTACTATATTTTGGGGATTTTAGTGAAGATGCTATTGGAATATTACGTTTCGTAATAAAAAGAGTATATGGAATGCTTGGAAGAGAGAATTGAAAATGATTTTAAATGGAAAAGATATACGAAGTAATTACATTAAATTAAAATTAAAGATAACAATACCAATAGAATGGAGTTAGTTACTGACGTGGAAGGCAATATAGTGCCATGTAATTGTGTGAGAGAAATTGTGTAAAATTTATGAGTGAGAATAGCATTTCTCAATCAGAAATTATTAGAAACTAGCTAGAAGTTAGAAATATTTAGAATGAATAGAAAGGGTTTTGCAATAACTGATCATGCATGTTTTCACCATAGGGTTTAACATGTCTGCTCAATACGTTAGGGGGGTTTAAGGATCTTAGAACGTGGCTCTCCGGTCCGGCTACCGTGAATAACCCTGGCCGACATGATGATGTCGACGGGGTGGCCAAGTGATTAAGTCCACCTTTAATGACGATCATCGATTAGAAGGCCCCAAATAAGGTTGTAGGTACTAGATTAATGAAGGACTAACCTGTTAACCTTGAAGATACGAAGAAGGATGTTAATTACGTAATGTGAGCTGCAGATGGTGATTACGTAATGTTATGATCCCTAGAATGATAGTTAGGGTTTGTATATATAGGCAAACCCTAATTCTAGAACCATCCGAGATATTGGCAATCCCTTCCATAACAAACTCCCCCGAATCATGGATGTAATTATGGAAAAGATATCTACTTGTTAGCCAAGTAATCGTTGTGCCGAGAATAAAGGCATCAGATACGAATCCGCATACCGCATAACGCACACAAGCTCACGCATACGCACACTAGTTAGCGTCCGCATACGTATGAAATGCGCATGCGGGTTGCGGTATCATTATGTCCCCCCAGTTTGATGTTATATGGCGCAAGACATATGATATCAAACTATTAAGCGGAAAAAACAAGAAAACGGCTAGCATTCAATGTTCCGCGTGCGTTTCGAGGTCATTTAATGCCTGTCACTGTCGCAGAAGACCATTCGGCCGACAAGACGTAAAGTGGCAGTTGGCAGGCGCGTGTCAGCCACGCGCTCATAGGCAACCATACCCAACTGACATCCACGCGTGCACTCAAAACGCTACCCGTTGATCGCTGAACACGTGTACAGCTACGATAAACCCATTCCAACCCATGGCTCCAAATCGTCACTATAAATAGCCCAATTCACACACATATTCATTTTTCTGCTCCAAGCTTCCCCAATACGCTGCGACATTCAATTCCGATCAAATCCTAAATACTCCGGCCACCGTCGAAAGGTTAGTAATTCTCCAACCACTCTCTAGAAAATGACTAAGGCTAACGAAACCTATGTAGATAGTGTCAGATCTATTATAGAGCAGAAACACATTGATCACTTAGTTAAACAATACCCGCCGTTAGCAAAATACAATCCGGTGCCACCCCTGCCCAATCAGCGTGCGAACGAGCCACCGGAGAAGAAGGTGGCCATCTACGAACATGCGTTCAAGCATGGTAACTTTAGGGTTCCCCCATCCGACTTCTTCCTAGGCGTATTAGATCACTTCAGAGTGGGATTAGGGCAACTACACCCTTATGCTATAGGCAAAATAGTTCTGTTTGAAATGTAGTGCGCCGCAATCGACAGGGTACCGTTGGTTAAAGTTTTCTGTCATCTATACCGCTTAGCCAATCACCACAAATCCTGGTTCACCTTCTTCGCCAGACTAAATATCACCAAAACCCCAAAGTCGAATGCGGGTAATTGGAAAGAAACTTTCTTTTTCATTGACCAAACTGTAGTTGGTACCACTTTTTCGCAAACGCTTATATGGTGCGAGAAGGTGGAAAAGGATGTGAACAAAACCCCGGTCCTTGATGATGAGGAAACAAAGCTGTTAGCGGAGTGCGCTAACGTACAGCTGGTGCACCGATCATACGGGAACGTGATGTTGCGGCTAGGGAAGATATCCGCACACTGGCCATGGGAGGATGTGCGTCCAGCCATAGTCGGACCGGATGGAAAGGGTAGGAATAGTATAATCACGTACTAACAATAGTTTGCTATTTATGTGTTCTAACGCATGCGTGCATGTTTGCAGAGATGAAGATGAAGAAAGTACTGACTGCAGAGGAGATTGCGGGCATCGGCTTCCGCAAACAAGATGTGAACCAGCAGTTAGAGCAAGAGAAGACTGGCGAGAATGCACCTGCTGTAGAGACCCGTCCTAATCCATCCGAACGAAGTCCATATCGATTACAAACGATTCACAACAGTTGATTACATCGCGAGGTAATTGACCTCTATATGATAAATTTTACAAACATTGCATTCGTTTTTAAAAAAACTTTCGTTACATCGACAGTTGACAGGCATGTAAAGCATTTCATAATATATCCAAATATAATTGACTTAATAATAATCTTGATGAACTCAACGACTCGAATGCAACATCTTTTGAAATATGTCATGAATGACTCCAAGTAATATCTCTAATATGAGCAAATGCACAGCGGAAGATTTCTTTCGTACCTGAGAATAAACATGCTTTAAAGTGTCAACCAAAAGGTTGGTGAGTTCATTAGTTTATCATAAAGAATCATTTCATAATTTTAATAGACCACAAGATTTCATACTTCCATTTCTCATAATCATACGTCCCATGCATAGAGACAAAAATATCATTCATATGGATTGAACACCTAGTAACCGACATTCACAATATGCATATAAGAATATCCCCATCATTCCGGGATCCTCCTTCAGACATGATATAAATTTCGAAGTACTAAAGCATCCGGTACTTTGGATGGGGCTTGTTGGGCCCGATAGATCTATCTTTAGAGTTCGCGTCAATTAGGGTGTCTGTTCCCTAATTCTTAGATTACCAGACTTAATAAAAAGAGGCATATTCAGTTTCGATCATTCAACCATAGAACGTAATTTCGATTACTTGTGTCTATTTCGTAAAACAGTTATAAAAGTTGCGTATGTATTCTCAGCCCAAAAATATAAAGGGTAAAAAGGTAAATGAAACTCACAATACTGTATTTTGTAGTAAAAATACATATGACGACATTGAACAATGCAGGGTTGGCCTCGGATTCACGAACCAATATCAAGTATTAACACATTATAGTATAAATCAATTAAGTTTATATATTTGTTATGTATTAATTATTCTTATAATATATTATGATACTTATTTGATATTTAATTAATGTTATATCAATAATATTAGTTGAAACATAATTTTATGTAATATTAGTATATTTTATGTAATAATATATTTACATATATATCTTTTGTTTTGTAAAATTAATAATTGTAGAAATACCTAAGGATAATAATAATAATATTAATAATAATAATAATTTTTAAAAGTATAAAACTACCTTAGGAGTCAGTTTTAAAAAAATTGCACCAAGCCGGGCTCGAACCTGAGACCTCTCATTCACTCATCAACACCCTTAACCATTCCTCCATTTCAGTTTTTCTGATTTATAATACAAACCCAAATACGTATCTATTACATGTTTCAACCCACTTCATCTTCTTCTCCAAAATCTAAACAATCAAACAACTTCATTCTTAATAGTCAATCATCAAAATGGTTTTAGGACTTCTAAACAAACATGAAACAAAAAATAAAAATGTGTGCATGATATAAAAAAAATGAGAAAAAAAAACAAAAAAATCCTACTGCTTGCTTGTAGCCAAGAAAAAAAAAAATTGTTTTCAATTTTGAGTTCGTTTTAGACAATCTTTACAACATGAAACATGTTTCAAATCATTCCTAAAAACTATTGAAATCGTCAATTGAACTTAAAACATCAAAACAAGCTCTAATTTCTCCAAGAACAAAACAGTTGACTTTTGACAATTTAACTTTGACTCGCAAATTCGAATTCGTTATTAAGAATTGGAACTTGAGATTTTGCAGGAAGTTTAAGTAAATGATTCCTAACAACTCTACATTTTTAGTTTTTGAAATTTGTTTCGAATTCACGTTAGTGTATATCACTGTGAAGAACTCTCAAAAATTGATTTTTAGATTAAGAGTGTTATAGGTTATGATTACAACATGAATTGTGTTGCAAATCATTCCTATAATCTTTATGGATCATCAAATTAACTGGAGATATCAAAACAAACTCGAATTTGATTCAAGAACACTTAGTTGACTTTGAAAACCAAAACTTTGACTCTCAAATTAGAAATTAATAGAAAGAATTGAGGATTGAAAACTTACAGATAGTTTAGATAGACGATTCCTAACATGACTGCATTATTACATTTTGAAAATTTGTTCTAAATCAAAATATGGTGAAAAAGATGAATGTACCGGTGTCGAGCTTATTTTCTGGGTTTTCTTTGTTTTCAACTCAAATTGCAGTTTGTAACTTATATAGAGTGATTAGGTACATGATTTAACAGTTAAATTGATTTTCAATTGATTTGTGAAGTAGACTTGTAACAAACTGGAGACATGAAGTACGTAAATTATTTTCATGTGAAGAAAAAGAAAAAAAATTGATAGTTACTTCTAACATAATGGGATTCCCTATTTTTATTTTTAATAAATATTAATAGTAAATACCCTAATAATATTAATAATAATTCTAATAAAATAACTATATAATATTATAAAAATGATAATAAATAAAAATAAGAATTCGTTTAAATCATAAATAAATTTTAATCTTAATTATCTTGTACATTATTTTACATTTTCAATTCAAATGATTATTTTATATTTTATTAATACAACTTAATATGCACTCTTATATTTATACATGTATATATATTTACATATTTATTTACACACAATTGTTCGTGAATCGTCGGAAATAGTCACAGGTTAAATGAATCTATATAAATAGTTCAAACATTTCGAGACTCAACATTACAGGCTTTGCTTATTGTGTTGGAACATATAAAGATTAAGTTTTAATTTGGTCAGAAATTTCCGGGTCGTCACAGTACCTACCCGTTAAAGAAATTTCGTCCCGAAATTTGAGTGGAATGGTCATGGCTGACAATAAGTATGTTTTCATGACGTATCCGAGCTAGAAATTAGAGTTTTATCATCGGTGAGTAATATAGGTAAAAAAAAAATTTGATTACGCGAAGAGTATAATCGAAGCTATCGCAAGAGAGGGAACTGATGACGTAGTTATGATTGATTTTCGGAATTCATGGGATTTAAAGAAAATCTTCGTAATAAGATTTGGTTCTTCGGCGATATAGGAAATCAGATCTTCTTTGATTAAATGCAATAATCTGTTTCGATTGCTCTGTCGGATATTTTACTATAAATCCACTCCCTTCGTTTTCATATTTTCACAGCTCACACCTTCCATTCTTTCTCCCCTGATTCATATTTTTAAAGCATTCATTAATATGCTCCATCCAGTTCTGATCCTTGATATACTCTTAACTTTCATATCTGTCATTCTTCTCTTTCATCTACCACCGGAGGATTATATTTACTTCTACTATTATCTTGGGGTTATAGTGTTTTTAATTTTCCCGTGCCTTTACGTGGCAATACGTATTGATATGCACGGTTTGTAATTTATGTGTTGTTGTCGAGCTTTATATTTTCTTTATATTCAAGAGTTCCATACTTTCGTCTCCTCTTCCCGACTTCAAGTCAAGCGAATAATGGTCCGGAATTCGTAGATATGGATTTTGAAATGAACATAGTTAATGTTCTAGAAGGAAATCGTAATGGCACGATCTTGATTTTTCAAATTACTAGAATATCTGAAAAGATAGAACTATTAAGAATATATGTTCTTGATATACTTGGAGATTGGGTAGAATGTCAGAGTCGTGTAACATGGCACATGATGACGTTATGATCTGTGAATCATCACGTTCCATTAGAAACTCAGCATTACTTACTGTAATATAATCACGTTGATCAAGTGTCATTATATTATACTAACTCATGCATCAGTTCCCAACATTACTTCAATAACATTCATATTTCAAGCTCGAAAGTTTACAGAATATAGAAACTAACAGTTTCTATATGATGTAACACTGATAGCACGAAGAGATTAATGATTTCAGATAAGAATTGTTATGAAAATATTCTCAGAAATATCAAAGATATTTATGATGATATTTTCAGAATTTCTGAGATCGAATGTTGATGAAGAAAATCCTTTCGCAAGGATTTAGAATAAATAAGGAGCAAGATATTCACTAAAGACTTCATCAGAAACAGAATCACCAGGGTTCTTTATGTACAAGTTTAGTCCTTGTGATTTGCTCAGAGTCTCCTTCATGGTTTGCTCAATTCGTTTTTCAGTACCAAACTTCCTTTTGAGCTTTTCCAACGTATCTTTTTTTTTTTATCAAACTTTTAACTGTTAAAATCATCCATAGTTTTTGTTGCTTCATTCAACTTTTCAAAATTTAGAGCATTAATTCACAGACTGGGTGCTTTTCTGAATTTCAGAATGGAAGATCATAGTTCTAAGATATAAATGTTATATGGATACATATAACTGTTGATGTGAAAACGTTGCGAGACTCAAAATACAAATTTGCTGATTCCCGGTAATTGGTATGGCAGTTCTCGTTACAAGATGCGGATGAGTATATGATAGGGTTTCAATGAATAAATATAATGATTTGTCAGAGAGATTTAAGCCAAAAAAAACAACGAGGCTGCTGGTACGTCTTCTGGTAATATGGTGGAATATAAAAGAATTCTCCGTTATAAAAAGGGTAATTGTATATATCAGGATTATAGTAAGGCTACTTCGAATGAAAAGTCGAAGTTGACTTGCTGGAGCTGTGACAAAATTGGCTACTTTGAAAAGGGATCGCAAAGTTATTTTTGCTAATAAATGCCAAAGGATCTGATGCGGCTACGTGTTAAACTTTTACTCAGTTGCCGAGAGTTTCTCAGGTGCATAACTATATGTATAAACCTTTCCTTCCGTAGATGAAGTGCGGTTGATTCATCCTATCGATTGAGGTGTTTTCAAGAATCATGAAAGGTTTGAACGCAGATTGTAATCGTCAAGATACAGATGAGGTTTATGATGAGATCAACTGGCAAACTTGAAGATATGTTTAGTTTCATATGTTATAATCAATATTTTAATTCATTTTAATTATCCAATGTCGACAGTCCATATTTGATAGTCCACAATTAACAGTCCGATAATACATATATAGCTTAATATATAATATCCGAATTAATTAATACGTATCGGGACCCATGTACATGTCTCAGACTCGATCACAACTCAAAGTATATATATTATTATAGAATCAACATCAACCCTGTATAGAGAACTCGATCATTACTGCATATAGAGTGTCTATGGTGATTCCAAATAATATATATAGATGCATCGATATGATATGTCAAAACCTTGTATACGTGTCCCGATATTTAAAGTGCGTAAAATAAATAACAGGAATTAAATAACGATAACTAAAGTGTGTAAAGTAAATAACAGAAATTAGATGACAATAAATAAAATTGCGGGAAAGTAAATTGCGATAATTAAATTGCAATAAATAAAATGCGATAAATAGAATGTAATCAGTTAGCTAGGAACAGTTAGCTGGAACAGTTAGCATGGTTTCTTAACAAAATTCCATATTGTTAATTAGTCTGTTTCTAATCAATTTTTATTGTGTCCATTATTTCTTCATTATGCCACTTGTTGGATTCTGGTAAGTAAAAATCCAAATATAAAATTGAATTTGAATGAAAATGGTTATTCTGTGGTGAACAGATTCGTATATCGATAGATGTAGGTAGGATGGTAATCGACCGTTGAATCAGATTCGAAGACTGTACAATGTAACTTATTAATGTGAAATCTTAAATATTTCTCGGGTATTACCTACCCGTTAAAATATTTTTACCATTAACAGTTTGTACGAAAGAATTTTTAATCACAATCTTTATGAAAATATATTTACATATATATTTTCTTCAGATGTAATTATGGATTTAATGAGTCAATGTGATATTAAACTCATCAGATTTACGATTAGAACTATGATACATAATCTCTAAAACATTAGAGTTTACATAATCGTCATGTCGAACGAAGATAAATGATGTAGAATGATTTGTGGAATGATAATTATACTCGAGGTACAGAATGAGATGTTGAGGCATGGATTGTTGAAACTTGGGTTGTTGGTGGTACTGGTGCCATTGGTGCTAAGGCTGGTGATGTTACTGGTGTTGGTGATACTGTTGATGATTGCAAATTGTATACCGTGCTCTCTAAAGTTAATACTCGAGCTCGGAGTTCTCTAACTTCTTCTACTAACCCGAGTTGTTTATCAATGTGAGGTAGAGGTCGGATATCTTCTCTAGTTCCATTAATGGTAGTTTTAAGACGAAAAATTCTTGCAAATAGGGTATAAACGGTATTGCGAACGGGTTCGCCGGTGAGCGGGTCAAGTACTCCAAGGTTAGGTGGTAGATTTGATTCGTGATATGGAGTACCTTCTTCCTTTCTCCATAGGGTGAGTATGTCACGAACCCATCCCCATTTTCTCCAGTAATCACGGTAGTTGATTGGTTGGTGTGCTCCTGTCACGCTGTCTTCGGAGTTAGAGGAACTTGGTCGATTCGTAGAGGCCATCTTAAACGATCTCAGGAAAGATTTTTGGTATGAAGAGTTTAGTGGCATCAATTGATAGTTAGATGGTATTCTCAATGCATAATTTGCATAAATATATATAGTACCAGGATCCCTTAAATTAAGGAGAAATTTACGAGAGATATCAGGCAAGGTCTACAGTAACAGATACACTAAGATATGAATTGTCAGATACGCTAAGATATGAATTTTGTCTATACACTATTCATGCAGTCAATGCAGTAAAATGTGTCTAGACTAAGAATAATGAGTAGGTAATTTCCTAAGGATGATAAGCAGATGTTTTCCGATAAAAATGATAAGCAAAACTTTTGACATGCAGACACGGTCGAAGTTCAGACTCACTAATGCATCCTAACGACTATCAGTTAGGCACGCTAATGCAAGACCTGGTTCGCTAAGACCACCGCTCTGATACCAACTGTAGAGACCCGTCCTAATCCATCTGGACGAAGTCCATATCGATTACAAACGATTCACAACAGTTGATTACATCGCGAGGTAATTGGCCTCTATATGATAAATTTTACAAACATTGCATTCGTTTTTAAAAAAACTTTCGTTACATCGACAGTTGACAGGCATGTAAAGCATTTCATAATATATCCAAATATAATTGACTTAATAATAATATTGATGAACTCAACGACTCGAATGCAACATCATTTGAAATATGTCATGAATGACTCCAAGTAATATCTCTAATATGAGCAAATGCACAGCGGAAGATTTCTTTCGTACCTGAGAATAAACATGCTTTAAAGTGTCAACCAAAAGGTTGGTGAGTTCATTAGTTTATCATAAAGAATCATTTCATAATTTTAATAGACCACAAGATTTCATACTTCCATTTCTCATAATCATACGTCCCATGCATAGAGACAAAAATATCATTCATATGGATTGAACACCTGGTAACCGACATTCACAATATGCATATAAGAATATCCCCATCATTCCGGGATCCTCCTTCGGACATGATATAAATTTCGAAGTACTAAAGCATCCGGTACTTTGGATGGGGCTTGTTGGGCCCGATAGATCTATCTTTAGAGTTCGCGTCAATTAGGGTGTCTGTTCCCTAATTCTTAGATTACCAGACTTAATAAAAAGAGGCATATTCAGTTTCGATCATTTAACCATAGAACGTAATTTCGATTACTTGTGTCTATTTCGTAAAACAGTTATAAAAGTTGTGCATGTATTCTCAGCCCAAAAATATAAAGGGTAAAAAGGTAAATGAAACTCACAATACTGTATTTTGTAGTAAAAATACATATGACGACATTGAACAATGCAGGGTTGGCCCCGGATTCACGAACCTATATCAAGTATTAACACATTATAGTATAAATCAATTAAGTTTATATATTTGTTATGTATTAATTATTCTTATAATATATTATGATACTTATTTGATATTTAATTAATGTTATATCAATAATATTAGTTGAAACATAATTTTATGTAATATTAGTATATTTTATGTAATAATATATTTACATATATATCTTTTGTTTTGTAAAATTAATAATTGTAGAAATACCTAAGGATAATAATAATAATATTAATAATAATAATAATTTTTAAAAGTATAAAACTACCTTAGGAGTCAGTTTTAAAAAAATTGCACCAAGCCGGGCTCGAACCCAAGACCTCTCGTTCACTCATCAACACCCTTAACCATTCCTCCATTTCAGTTTTTCTGATTTATAATACAAACCCAAATATTTATCTATTACATTTTTCAACCCACTTCATCTTCTTCACCAAAATCTAAACAATCAAACAACTTCATTCTTAATAGTCAATCATCAAAATGGTTTTAGGACTTCTAAACAAACATGAAACAAAAAATAAAAATGTGTGCATGATATAAAAAAAATGAGAAAAAAAACAAAAAAAATCCTACTGCTTGCTTGTAGCCAAGAAAAAAAAAATTTGTTTTCAATTTTGAGTTCGTTTTAGACAATCTTTACAACATGAAACATGTTTCAAATCATTCCTAAAAACTATTGAAATCGTCAATTGAACTTAAAACATCAAAACAAGCTCTAATTTCTCCAAAAACAAAACAGTTGACTTTTGACAATTTAACTTTGACTCGCAAATTCGAATTCGTTATCAAGAATTGGAACTTGAGATTTTGCAGGAAGTTTAAGTAAATGATTCCTAACAACTCTACATTTTTAGTTTTTGAAATTTGTTTCGAATTCACGTTAGTATATATCACTGTGAAGAACTCAAGAACTCAAAAATTGATTTTTAGATTAAGAGTGTTATAGGTTATGATTACAACATGAATTGTGTTGCAAATCATTCCTATAATCTTTATGGATCATCAAATTAACTGGAGATATCAAAACAAACTCGAATTTGATTCAAGAACACTTAGTTGACTTTGAAAACCAAAACTTTGACTCTCAAATTAGAAATTAATAGAAAGAATTGAGGATTGAAAACTTACAGATAGTTTAGATAGACGATTCCTAACATGACTGCATTATTACATTTTGAAAATTTGTTCTAAATCAAAATATGGTGAAAAAGATGAATGTACCGGTGTCGAGCTTATTTTCTGGGTTTTCTTTGTTTTCAACTCAAATTGCAGTTTGTAACTTATATAGAGTGATTAGGTACAGGATTTAACAGTTAAATTGATTTCCAATTGATTTGTGAAGTAGACTTGTAACAAACTGGAGACATGAAGTACGTAAATTATTTTCATGTTAAGAAAAAGAAAAAAAAATTTGATAGTTACTTCTAACATAATGGGATTCCCTATTTTTATTTTTAATAAATATTAATAGTAAATACCCTAATAATATTAATAATAATTCTAATAAAATAACTAAATAATATCATAAAAATGATAATAAATAAAAATAAGAATTCGTTTAAATCATAAATAAATTTTAATCTTAATTATCTTGTACATTATTTTACATTTTCAATTCAAATGATTATTTTGTATTTTATTAATACAACTTAATATGCACTCTTATATTTATACATGTATATATATTTACATATTTATTTACACACAATTGTTCGTGAATCGTCGGAAATAGTCACAGGTTAAATGAATCTATATAAATAGTTCAAACATTTCGAGACTCAACATTACAGGCTTTGCTTATTGTGTTGGAACATATAAAGATTAAGTTTTAATTTGGTCGGAAATTTCCGGGTCGTCACACCTGCCACCTCCGGAAATAAGCGCAAGGCCGCCGAAGCCTCCCAATCCCAACAGAAGAAGAAGAAACTCACTCCCAAACAGAGGGAGGACAAGCGGAACGATAATTTCGTTCCCATCGAACCCCGTTCTGCGGACCTACCTCCCCCATCCTCTGGTAAGAGTTCTGCGTTCGTGCATACCGGACATTTAAGTTTGCATTTATTTAACCATTTATTAATACGCAGGGCATGCTGAAGAGACTCATCACACCCCACCGCGAGTCAATCCGGACCTCGAAGCTACTTCCGAGTCAAAGGATAAGACGATACACCTGGACTCTGAGTCTACACCAACCCCGCCACACGGTAGCTTCCGATTGGCGAACCTGGCGCAGCTCACCCAGTCATCGGCGGAAAATGCCGCAGAGCAATCCGCCTTCCTCCAAAAAATCTTCTCGGCTGAGTTCCGCAACCAACTAGCCGTACTGCCTTTTAATCAGGCGCTCAACGCCTTCGTCCAAAACGGCCTTGTCTTTTTTGGCATGGTTGCAGATCAAGCCCTCCGTTCCACTAACTTGTATCAAGTGGCCGTGCGGAAAGAAACAAAACTAGGGCTACTGCAAGCGGGGGTTGATCAGGTGAAGAAAGACAGGGATGCCTCAGAAGAAGCGCGCAAGGCGGTAGAGTTAACTGCAGCGGAAACTAAAACTGCACTGATTGAGCAGAGAAAGAAAAACCGCGAGCTGGTTGGGGCGGTTGACCAGTCCAAGGGGGAGGCGGAGCACCTGCGGATGGAGCTGGAAAGGGTAAGGAGGGAAAAGGATGACGCGGTTACAGGTCGTGAGCTAGCGGAGGCGGACTTGACAAAACTCCGCAACGCCCTTCCTACCATTGCGCAGAAGGTAATGGACTCTGGGCCTGTGTCCGACAAGTTCAACGCCTATGTTGACGCGGTTAAAGACCACAAAATCAACAAGGCAGTACTAGAAGTGATCCAAGCCTGCGGGCTCACACCGCCGTATCCTGACGTCGTGCAGAAAAAATTAAAGGAGGGTACGGCTGCGGTGCTCGTGGAAGCGGAAGAAGCCATCACTACCATCCCGATCCCACTAATTAATGCGTTTGCCGCGGACCCTAATATGTCGATTGATGGGTTCCTCAAGGAGGAGTTTTAGTTTGTTGTAATAGTTTGCGCCGTAAGTCCTATGCTTAGGCAGGAAACTGTAAACACAATTTTTGAGCCATAAGTCCCCTGATGGGCAGGCGTTTAAGACAATTACCATTTGTAATAACTTCATGTATATATTACCGTGTTATGCATGCGTAGTGTATTAATTTTTTTATATATTGCGAATCAAAACAAAGAATCAACCGCATGCCCAAGCGCATAGTTAACCAATACTTATGCGTACACGCAGGTACTGCGTAAAATAAACCAATACTTTAGCAATTTACCTTGAATTTAGACTCAAAAGCTACTGCGTTATTGCTTTGTCATGTACTAGGGGTGCACTTTAGTTGTATGGTAAGCAACGTAACTAAAAACAAACCAATGCTTTTATGCTTAAGAGTTCCTCATGCAAACCAATGCGAGAGTAGGTACGCACAAGCAAACCAATGCTTGTATTTTTAAGTCGACTTGGCAGCCATCTAGTCTGCGTGGCGCTTGGCTAGGGGAAAACCAATTCCCTTCACCTGCTGTTAATGTCTAGCCTTGTAACCAAACAGGCTTCTGCCGCACGGGGGCTAGAGGACACCCCTTAAGTAGGCAGGATCCGCATACAAAAAGAAATAAACAATAAAAGTATGCGCGAGTAAATATTCAATTGGCATTAATAATGATTACAACCGCGACACATCCAAACCGGCGGAAAATACATAGAAAAAATAATGTGCTAAAATAAATTGGAGTGATCAGATCCATCTAGCTACATATAACATTTTTTCAACAATGTCGCGTGTCAAGTGCGTTTCACATGTTTTCCATCTAATGTCTCGAGATGGTATGCCCCGGTGTTGCTTGCTTTTGCTACCCTATACGGACCTTCCCAGCAGGGGCCCAATTTCCCAGTATCCTCCGCATGACTTGCGTCATTCTGACGCCAAACTAAGTCCCCACACTTATAAGAGCGCGAACGCACACGCTGATTGTAGTACTTTGCAATTCTCTGCTTGTTATTTGATTCGTTTACCGCCGCAGAGAGTCTGCGTTCTTCAAGCAGGTTAAGATTCTCCCGCAAAGATTCTGAGTTATTCTGTTCGTTAAAATTCTGTACGCGGAACGTTGGTACCCCAATCTCTGCGGGCACAACAGCCTCGGACCCGTAGACCAAACTGAATGGAGTCTCCCCAGTGCTTGCTTTTGGTGTTGTTCTATGAGCCCACAAAACTTTTGGTAGTTCGTCCACCCAACCAACTCAACCATGGCCCAATCTAGCTTTGATTCCGGCCACTATATCCCGGTTGGTAACTTCGCACTGTCCATTCGCCTGCGGATGCGCAACAGAAGTAAATGTTTGCTTAATATTAAGCTCCGCGCACCAACTACGAAAAGGATCCCCCACAAACTGTGTACCGTTATCACTAACGATTTTGTTTGGTATGCCGAAACAACAAATAATGTCTTCCCATACAAAATTTCGCACCCTCTTTCCTGAAATTGTTGCTAGCGGTCGCGCTTCAACCCACTTAGTGAAATAGTCAATTGCAACAATCAAGAATTTAATGTTTCCTCGGCCTTTTGGAAATGGTCCGACTATGTCAATTGCCCATTTGCAGAATGGCCATGGTGAGGAGACTGGTATCATTGGATGCGCAGGTGCCCTGCTGATGGGTGCATGTATTTGGAACGATTCACATTGCTTAACTATTCGCGCAGTATCTGCGTACATAGTGGGCCAATAATAACCTAGCCGCATAATTTTTGACACAATAGACCTGTGCCTCGAATGAAGAGCACATGCGCCTTCATGCACCTCGCGTATAACCTCCTCTGCCTCTTTCGGACCAATACATCTTAAGTGCGGCCCTAAATAATTTTTTCGATATAGGACGTCACCCTCAAGGGCATACAGTGGTGCCTTGGTGCGGACCTTCTTCGCATCAACGGAATCCACAGGTGATGTGCCATCCCGCAGGAAAGCAATAATAGGTGTCATCCATGTTGAGCTGGATTCCTCAACAGGCGCTACCAAAGGCATCATAACAATGGATTTCTCATACAGTTCTTCTATAAGAACTTTCTTCCCCGGATGATCAAAAGCCAGAGCAGCCAATTTGCTAAGCGCATCCGCTTTCTTATTTTGCCCCCGCATTACGTGGGAGATTTGAAAAGCTTCAAACTGGTCAGCGAGGTTATGAACAAGCGATAAATATTGCTGCATGGCAATGTCGTGCGCTTCAAAGTCCCCGCTGACTTGGCTGCACACTAGCGTTGAATCCACATAAGCGTGCAGAATTTTAACATTCAATTTATGCGCAATGCACATACCCGCTAACAGAGCCTCATATTCTGCTTCGTTGTTCGTAACAGCAAAATTAAACCTTAGCACATATGTATGCTCTTCACTGTCTGGACCTGTTAAAATTACACCCGCACCCGCGCCAACTGCGCTGCAAGCACCATCGGTATATAATTCCCATGGTGACAAAGTTGGTGTAGGCGTATCTTGATGTTCTGCTGATGCCTCGACATCCGCAGGTAACTCTGCAAGGTAATCCGCAAGTATTTGACCCTTAACCGCGCTTCGCGAAGAAAAATTTATTTCATGTTCTCCTAACTCAACTGCCCATTTAGCCATTCGGCCAGAAATTTCAGGCTTGTACAACACCTGAAAGAAAAATGATTGCGTTAGTCAATGCGGTAAACCCGGACATTACCGCAAATTAGGCATGTACCAACCTGTTTGATTGGTTGATCAGTTAGAACCACAATTGGATGTGCTTGAAAATATCGGCGCAAACGCCGCGCCGTATGGAACAGCGCCTATACTAGCTTTTCTATTGGCGAATAGTTTACTTCGCTTGATGTCAGCGTCTTGCTCACGAAGTAGACCGGCATTTGCGTCTTTCTGCGGTCCGCGATAAGGACTGAGCTGATTGCCTCTTTCGATGCCACAAGGTACAGCGTAAGCGTTTCTTCTGTTACTGGCGCGGTGAGTGTTGGTAATTCAGCGAGCACCTTTTTCATCTCCTGGAAGGCTGATTCTACCTCCTGAGTCCATACAAAGTCTTTTTTATTTAAACAACTCTTCAAAGTATTGAAGAATGGCAATTGTCGCTCTGCGTCCTTCGACAAAAACCGCGTGATCACTGCAAGCTTCCCGGTTAGACTCTGCACATCTTTCTTTGTCTTCGGAGATGGCAAACTATCAATGGCTTCAATCTTTTTGGGATTCGCCTTGATTCCCCTCGCTGTCACCACATGACCTAGAAACTTGCCTTCCTCTTCCCCAAAACTACATTTGAGGGGATTAAGCTTCATGTTTATCCTGCGTAGAGATGCAAACATTTCTAAGATGTCCGCGAGCATTTCTTCCTCAGTGTTGCTCTTAATTACCAAGTCATCGACGTACGCTTCAAGATTCCTACCAATTTGGTGCTTGAATGCCGCATCAATTACCCGTTGATAGGTTGCGCCTGCGTTTTTTAATCCGAAGGGCATCTTCGTATAACAGTAAATACCTTGCGGCGTATGGAAAGCAGTCTTGTCCTCATCTTCCGCAGCCATTAAGATTTGGTGATAACCCTTGTACGCATCCAGGAAACACTTGTACCAGAAACCTGACAATGATTCCACCTTCCAATCTATCTCCGGGAGAGGGTAGTTATCCTTAGGACATGCTTTATTAATGTCCTTAAAATCAACGCACATCCGCCAATTAACGTCAGCATTTTTGACTAACACAGGATTAGCAACCCATGTCTGATAGCGTACTTCCCGCAGAATGTTTGCTTTGACTAAGTTGTCTACTTCCGCGCACAACCAATCACTGCGTTCAAGAGCCATATGCTGCTTCTTCTGCCTAACGGGCGTGAGTGATGGATTAACATTCAATTTATGTTCCGCAATATCTCGCGGAACCCCAGTCATATCTGATTCGCGCCACTCGAAAACATCTGCGTTTGCGGATAATATTCCATGTAGCTTAGCCTTGGTTTCAGCTGACAAACCTGCGCCGATTTTAATTCTCTTATCTGGATGTAAACGATTCGCTATGACCGCACAGTTTGCGAGTTGTTCCCCCAGGCTGGGAGTGCTTACAGGCACAACTGAGCCACACCACTCGGTTGTTTGATGTGACGCAATCGTGGCAACGCCTCCCACTGTAGGAAACTTAATCAAGCCATGCACTATTGACGGTATAATGTTAAAACACCGTATGAAGTTTCTTCCTAGCAGCGCGTTATTACGCGAAGTCGATCGTACCACATAAAAATCAGCCAACTCTATCCGCCCTATCGTCCATGAGCTTTCTCCAGAGAACCCAGATAACGAAATATCAGACTGGCGTAGCTGCATCTTAACTTCTGCAGGAAGGAAACGATAGCAATGCTCGTACATAATGTCAACGCCACTCCCGGTGTCAACATGCATGCGTTTAATTTGTACCCCGCAGGTAGGGATACGACACTTGATGATAATTGGCTCATTAATTGTGTCGATTGACATTACAGGAGGGAAAGTAATTGGAAGAAGTTCCCAATCCTGCTGATCATTGTACTTTCTCCGCTGGAAAACTTTCTCTACGTCGACCATATTGATGGTTAAGTCAGCGCTTTTTGTTTTATCAACCTTTTGCCATGTGAAAGTTTTAGCCTTTGAACCTTCCTCCGTAGTTTTTCCCTTATCCTTCTTAGGTGGTTTCAGATGATCCAACTTGCCTGCACGCAGTGCTTCGAGCACTCGTTCCATTAAGTTTTTACACCGATTAGTGTCATGACCGTAGTCGTCATGGAATTCACAATACTTTATTTTATCCCGCTTACCAAATTCTGTAAGCGGAGTCGGGATTGCAAAGGTCGCGCACACCGGTTCGGTTGCCAAAATTTCTTTTGGCGTTTTGGACAAACTTTTAAACAGCGCATAGTTCTGATTGTTGATGCCGCACTGATTATTGTTTCGATAATTACCACTTGATTTCCCTTTATCATTCCTTATAGGACCACCGCTAGGATACCTTCCGCGAGAGGTATTGCCACGATTTTGATCATGCGAACGATCATCATCATCTTTCCTCTCGTTGCGTGAACTTGTTGGAATATCATTATCTTCGCCACTCCGCATATAGTCATGGCATTCATTAAGCGCTTCAGCATAAGTTGTTGGGACCGTATGGCGCAGACGCCTTACCAGCGTTGGATGACGTTCTGAGTTTATACCATGTATGAGTCCGAAAATCTGTTGCTCTAGCTTGAGATCAGGTATGCGCAGACACTCATTAGTATATCTTGTGAGAAATTCACCCAAAGATTCCTTGGATTTCTGCGTAATATCATGACATTCGATATGAGTGTGTTTGCGTGGCCTCTGATTCTGATATTGCAGCAAGAATTTTGTCCGCAGATCCATAAACCCGGCTATACTACCTGCCGATAGTTTATTAAACCATTCATGAGCAATACCCTGCAGTGTCATTGGAAATATCTGACACGCAACCGGATCCACCCAACCTTGATTGCGCATTACGCCTTCAAAACGCTGCAAGAAGTCATCTGGATCGGTTAAGCCATTGTAAGTACCCAACGTGTGAGATATCTTTGGCGCAGAGGGAGGCAGATATGCAGTTATATGCGGAGGAAACTTATCAAAGGTAGTTGGTAGCTCAAAAGGTGGTTTAACAGGGTCACCTTTGAGCCCTGCGAAGAAACGCCTCATCATATCCTGAACAAAATCAGGTTATAAAAATAGGTGGACCATGTCAGGAGGTGCCGCCTGCATAAATTGGCTTGCGAGATTCGCCTACCCCTGAATATTTTGCCATGCCTGCCCTGGCATCTGTGGATACAGCCAAGGCTGATTTGGAAAAGAAGGCAGGCTTGCAGGCGCGGAGTATACGGGTATCTGAAAAGGTGCCGAAACCTGTAGCGCAGATGCCTACGAGACCTGAGGATACGCCGCTATAAGCCCAACCGTATGCGCAGTGCTTTGCTGTTCTGCGGTTACCGGCGTCCAATGAGAATTGGCATCCGGAATGACACCGAATCCCCAACTATTAAGTAATTCCTGCGCGTCCACAGGAGTCAAAAACTGCGAAATTGGACGCGGTGGTTGCCAAGGCTGCAGCGGTGTAAACGATGAATTCTGCTGCACACTCTGTGTCTGCAAAGGGATTGAAATCGTGGTACTATAAATAGGTACCTGGCCACAACATACTACGTGCGGGCCTACTGTTTCACTGCTAATACCTACCAAGATGACCCTTGGATCCACTGCGGAAAAATCCAACCGCGTGGTGGTAACTGGCGAGTTTGCCCCCATCTGGATATATCGGCTTATACCTCTGAAAAGGCTCGCCGGATACAGGTGGAAGATAAGGTGCGTATCCCGTCCCTGTAGTCATAGCCTGCATATGCTGACTGCCAGATGGTGTGTTTTGATTATCCGTTTGAGTACGTTCCGACGAGTCCCCGGAAGTCATGATACTGTTAAAAGAAAAAATTCAAAAAATTTCGTGAATAATAAGCCTTATAATTCAAAACCTTTTAAAAGAAAAACCAATTAAACGGTCTTGAACTAATTCGACTCTCAATGAAAGCACCACTTGATCATGCATGTTTTCACCATAGGGTTTAACATGCCTGCTCAATACGTTAGGGGGGTTTAAGGATCTTAGAACGTGGCTCTCCGGTCCGGCTACCGTGAATAACCCTGGCCGACATGATGATGTCGGCGGGGTGGCCAAGTGATTAAGTCCACCTTTAATGACGATCGTCGATTAGAAGGCCCCAAATAAGGTTGTAGGTACTAGCTTAATGAAGGACTAACCTGTTAACCTTAAAGATACGAAGAAGGATGTTAATTACGTAATGTGAGCTGCAAATGGTGATTACGTAATGTTATGATCCCTGGAATGATAGTTAGGGTTTGTATATATAGGCAAACCCTAATTCTAGAACCATCCGAGATATTGGCAATCCCTTCCATAACAAACTCCCCCGAATCACGGATGTAATTATGGAAAAGATATCTACTTGTTAGCCAAGTAATCGCTGTGCCGAGAATAAAGGCATCAGATACGAATCCGCATACCGCATTGTGACAACCCGAAAATTTCCAACCAAATTTAAACTTTAATCTTTATATGTTTCCGACACGATAAGCAATATTTGTTAAGTTAAATTTCAAGAATTTTAAACTATGTTCATACATTCATTCAACCTCGACCAAGTTCCAACGATTCACGAACCATTAAACGAATATGATTATATATGTATATGTGTATATATATTATAACTTAAAACGTAAACAAAATATTAGATTAAATACTTTATATGATTGTATCTGTTTCAAAATGTTTATCAATGGAATTAGAAGATAAGATCAAATGATTGAATTATCAGATATATTGAATTATGATTACAAGTCTCTGTTGAAAGGCCCACGTTGATTTGAGAAATCTTTTCATTTTAACAATATTCGGAAAATGGTAAAGTGATTTATAAATATGAATAAATTGTCAATAATTGAGAACTAGACAAAGGATAGTGGAAGATTGAATCTCATAAAGACTCGATTGATCTATTTAGTTTCAAACGTACAAAAACGATTTCAGTTTAAAAAGAACTTTATTATTAAAACGTATATAACTTTTATAAATATCTAGAACCACTTTTGACAACTCATTACTTAACTAGTATGATAAAGATAACGATATTTATATTTTATTTTATTAAATATATATAACGATTTAAATTAATATTATATATATTTATACGCGTATTATACGTACATAGTTTTATACTTTTACTATACTTAAACTTTACCTTTACTTTATTTTTACTTTACTTTAACTTTAATAATTCATACTTTAATAATTCACTTTAATAATTCATACTTTAATAATTTACTTTAATAATTCATACTTTAATAATTCACTTTAATAATTCATACTTTAATAATTCACTTTAATAATTCAAAAATCTATTATAAATAGAATTCAATAGGTTTCATTATTTCATAAAAACTTGAAAATAGTTTTCTCTAAACTCTCTCAATCGATTTACATATATATATATTTACTCCGTATTATCTCAAGATATTATTAGTATACATAAAATATTACGACGGAGTGCTGTCCGAGTGAGTTCGAAGTTGTTTTTTCGAGTGGGATAGGATTAAGGAAATTATGGGTTATAGCTATGGAGGTGATTGAGTATGGTTCATGGTATGCTCGTGAGGTCAATATAGTGTTTATCATCTCCGTTGCGTTTACGTACATTTCCTGCAATATTGAATCTCAATATTGATATGTGAGTACTCATAATTTAATTTTTACATATTAATAGTGTATCCCTGACTAGTGCTCGAGTATATAGGATTATGCATGCTTGTACTTTTGATATTGCCATTAGATAGGTTATGTTGATTCCTGAATTAGTTACATATACGATTGAGATAAGGTATAAGATATGCATGTCGTTGGAAAGCTAGCGAAAAATAGTTGAATTTTGGTTTAAGAATCACTTGAATCCATGTAACGGTTAGAAAGTTATGAAATAAACAAATTGCATAATTAATTTCGTAATTAAAATTGCTGATGATAATTAGTGAACTAATTTTCTGGGTTATAAAAAGTGGTTATTTGGATTCTACTCGTCGAGTAGATGAATTTTCATATAAAGCACGTCTCGTTTCGTTGAACGGTTGTCAAGTTATGGACAAAAGAAGTTTTGCAAATTTTGATGAAATGTCAAAACAGGAACTGAAATTCTCGCTGATCTGCGTTGTTTCATATATAAAAAAAAAATACCACTGAATTCTTTGCTGTAAGGTCTAACAAACGAATCTGGCCGTTTGTCAATTCGAGTCTCGACGATTTTTCTAAAAATCATCAAAGTTGACGGTTTGGTCACATTTTAAAATTCTAAAAAGAGCTGAAACTTTTTTATTTAAAAATGTCAGTTTTGTATCAGTTGTCATGGTCGGCCTGATATGTGTTTACTCTTGCCAAAAATCATGTTATATCTTTGTGGTAACGAGAATTTGCAGGCTTTGACCGTTTGTCAATACGAGTTTTGAGGAATTTGCTAAAAATCTCCAAAGTAGGCTACTCGGTCACTTTTGTTAATTTATTAAAGCTGAAAAATTAACTTTGAAACGCCGAAAACGCGTTGGCAACTACGAGTTGTCTAGGTTTAGTTTACTTCTGTAATATTTATGCTTAATCTTTTTGGTAATGTGTAACTTTTATCTTTGGCCGTTTATCAATCGGAGTTCCGATAATTTTTCTAAAAATAGCTGAAGTGGCCCGTTTAGTCATGTTTGACCGAAAATCATTTTTGTATAAGTTATTATATATTTGCATGCGACCTCATTTTTACTTTGACCTTTGACTTTTGACTTTAACCTTTGACTTTTAACTTTGAACTTTAACTTTTCCTGTTAACTTTTCAGTTAACTTTTTGTGTTGATTTTCTCTAAAAAAAAAAAAAAAACCTAAAATACTATTTTATGATTATGAAACCATTTGTGTTACGTTGTTTCACACGTCACCTTTTACTAGAATCTTAATTGAGCATGAGTAATATAACATGTTACTATACTGTAGAGTCAGACTCGAGCTATAGGATAGGATTACACTATGACCTGACCTAAATTGCTATACAAATATTGACCAACATATAAATATATATAATTAATATAGGTTCGTGAATCCGAGGCCAACCTTGCACTTGTTCAATGACGTTATATGTATTTTTACTACGAAATACAGTATGGTGAGTTTCATTTGCCTTTTTACCCTTTATATTTTTGGGACTGAGAATACATGCGCTTTTATAAATGTTTGACGAAATAGACACAAGTAATTGAAACTACATTCTATGGTTGAATTATCGAAATCGAATATGCCCTTTTTTATTAAAGTCTGGTAATCTAAGAATTAGGGAACAGACACCCTAATTGACGCGAATCCTAAAGATAGATCTATTGGGCCTAACAAACCCCATCCAAAGTACCGGATGCTTTAGTACTTCGAAATTTATATCATGTCCGAAGGAGGATCCCGGAATGATAGGGGATATTCTTATATGCATATTGTTAATGTCGGTTACCAGGTGTTCACCTTATGAATGATTATTTTTGTCTATATGCATGTGACGTATATTTATGAGAACTGGAAATGAAATTCTTGTGGTCTATTAAAATGATGGAAATAAATGATTATGATAAACTAATGAACTCACCAACCTTTTGGTTGACACTTTAAAGCATGTTTATTCTCAGGTGTTAAAGAAATCTTTCGCTGTGCATTTGCTCATTTTAAAGATATTACTTGGAGTCTTTCATAGCATATTTCGAAGAACGTTGCATTCGAGTCATTGAGTTCATCAAAGATTATTATTAAATCAATTTATAGTTGGATAGTGGATATTATGAAATGGTATGCATGCCTGTCAATTTTCGATGTAAAGAAAGATTGTCTTTTAAAAACGAATGCAATGTTTGTAAAATGTATAATATAGAGGTCAAATACCTCGCAATGTAATCAACTATTGTGAATCGTTTATAATGTATATGAACGGGTCCTTTCAGTTGGTATCAGAGCGGTGGTCTTAGCGAACCAGGTCTGCATTAGTGTGTCTAACTGATAAGTCATTAGGATGCATTAGTGAGTCTGGACTTCGACCGTGTCTGCATGTCAAAAGTTTTGCTTATCATTTCTAGTCGAAAATCATCTGCTTATCATCCATAGGAAATTACCTGCTTATCATTATTAGTCTAGACACGTCTTGCTACATTAATTGCATGAGTAGTGTATAGACAAAATTCATATCTTAGCATATCTGCTAAATCATATCTTATCGTATCTTTTACTTTAAACTTTGCCTGACATATCCCGCAAATTCCTCCGTAATCTATGAAATGTTTTGATCTCTATATATAGATATCCTATGTAAATCGAATACCACCCGATAGCCGAAAAATCATTTTTATATAGAAAATCCTTTATCCAATCGTACGAAATGGAATTTGTCATCAGTTCAAGTCACTCGGATTCCGAAATGGAATCTCACTCAAGCTCCGAAAGCAGTGTGACCGGAATGGATCAACCAATCAGACATCACCTATTCTGGATGAATTGGGGATGGGTTCGTAGCCTCCTCAATCATTGGAAACAGGAAGAAGGCGATCCTTTCCATCCACCACATTGCCCTCTTGGCGAAGAACCTGAAGCACTTACCGACGAACCTGTTCGAAACACCATTTTCTCGCTCATTTCCAGAGTATCTCGTCACGATTATATATTACATCAAATTTTATATTTTATTTATCCGCTCGTTCCGACCGACAATCATCCTGGAATAATAGAAGAAGTCAACGAACTTCGCGCTCGGGTAGTGGCTTTGGAGAATATGGTGAAGAGATTACAAACACCAGCAGCAGCATCAGCAGCATAACCAGTAACACCATCATCAACGCCAATAGTACCATTACCACCCCAACCACAACCACGTCGTAAACCTCAAATTTACACTCTGTCCCACGAGCACCAATGTCATACGCCCTGTAGATACCAAGGAATACCAACAACAATAACCGACGAAGTATTAATTCATAACTTCATTGGAGAAACATTCCGCGCAGATTATGTAATCTCTAAAGTCTTAGAGATTATCCAATCTAGCCCTAACCATAAATCAGTTAAGCGAACCAAAATGATAGAAGGAAGAGTAGAAACCCTGACAAAAATGGTGTGTGATTAACAAGCTAAACTTGTTTTACCAACAGCATCAACAGTACCATCAGCGTCACCAGCATCATCAGTACAATCAACATCAGAATCAACAACACATATAACATCACAAACTCCGTCAGCTCAAGAATCACTATGGACATCATTACGAATCAATAACCCGTATATTGTATCAACGAGTTATGAAGAATTAACTCATTCCCTTTGAAGAAATTATATGTATATTTTTATATTTTGAAATAAAAATAAATCTTTCCGTGCTAAGCTATTGTGTGTGAATCTTAACTACTCGGTTAATTCATATTACAAATATGCAATAATGTACATCCTTCGGCCGCAACTTAACCAGCGTTAACTACAATCTTTGTCGCAATTCAACAAATTCCAATTCATAATAAATCAAGTATATATTTGATTTTACACTTTCATCATCGATGTACCCGAAACTTTTCAGATAACATCATTCGTACTTTGCGAAATTCACAAGAATTCCACGAACCGAACATCATACATCAACAAATAACGAAGTATTGATTCATAATTTCAATGTCATTAAAGAAATACTGCGTAAAAGTTATGTACTTTTTAAAGCCTTTAGGGATTATTCAATTCTAGTTTCAACCATAAATCAAATGAGTTTAATTTAACATTAAATCTATGTTACATCTGAAGAAAATATACATATATATATATTTTCATAAAGACTGTAATAAAATTCTTTTGTACAAAATATTAATTGTGAAATTTTTTTAACGGGTAGGTAATACCCGAGAGATATATAAATTCACAATTAATATATTACATTCTTCGAATCTGATTCAGCAAATCATCCATTATACTCCCTACTTTCACAACAATATACATTCTTTTATAGAAATCAAAACAACCATACTCATTCAAAATTTAATTACATATTCTGATTTTGAAATCTCAAAATTCAACTTGAGATATGACCAAAATCATCACTCTTAGATCCTTACATCTTTCACAAGCTATATTTTGACTTCAAAACTGTGTTAGAACATCAAATGTATGTTAATGATTACAATTTGTGTTCAAACCCTTCGAAAATTTCTGAAGACACTTCGAATGATGAGCAATCGAGATGATGATCCAACCACATGTTACCCACAGTTATGTACCCGAAAAACTCTTGAAACCAAAGTAAAAGTTTAAACAACGTATCCGCGTCAGATTCTTTAGCATTTATTAGCAAAAATAACTTTGCGACTCCTATTCAAAGTAGCTAGTTTTGTCACAGCTCCAGCAAGTCAACTTCGACTTTTCAGTCAGACTAACCTTATTATAACCTTGAGATATACACCATCGTTACCAGGGAACCTTTTACATTCCACCACATTATTAACAGATGTATCAACAACTTCATTACCCTTTGACTTTAGCCTCTCCAAAAAGTCATTATAATTATTCATTGAAACCCCATCATTTACTCATTCGCATCTTGTAATGAGAATTTCCATACGAATCATTGGGAATTAGCAATCAGTATTTTGAAATCTCGCAGCATGTCTACGCCAACAGTTATATGTGTATATATAACGTCTATCTTCTGGACTTAATTTGAATGTGAAGATTCTGAAAAACACTTCGAACTACGAATTGGTTCTCCGAAAATGGAAAAATACTGATGAAGCAGCAAAAAAACTATAAACGACCTTAACAGTAAAAGTTTGATGATAATGAATAGGTGTGCTGGCAAAGCGCAGAAAAAGAGAAGTCTTGGAACTGGAAAACGGATTGAGCAAAGTAGGAAGGAGGCTGTGGACAAATTACAAAGACTGAACCTGACTTCAAAGGATCCAAATAATTCAGTATCTGCCGAAGTCATTAATGAATACCTTGCTCCTGACTCTAAACCCCTGCGGACAATATTCTTCATCATCCTCTGATATTAGAAATTCTAAAATATCATCATATCTTTCATTATAAATATCCTCCATATTTCTGAAGATATTTTCTTAATTTTTCTTATTTGAAATCATTTACCTCTTCGCGCTATCTGTATTACATCATAAAAGAAACTATTTTAGTTTCTAAATTCTAAAACCTTCAAGTTTAAAATAGAAATATTTTGAAGTAGTGTTGGGAACTGAAGCATGAATTAGTATAATATAATGACACTTGATCAATGTGATTATATTACAGTAAGTCATGCTAAGTTTCTAAATGGAACGTGATGATTCACAGATCATAACATCATCATGTGCCATGTTATACGACTCTTGTATTCTATTTAACCTCTAAAATATCAAGAAAATATTTCTTGATGATTCGGCCTTTTCCAAGGTATTTTAGTAATTTGACAAGTCAAGATCGTGCCATCACGATTTCCTTCCTAGAACATTAACAATGTTCATTTCGAAATTCATATCTGTGAATTCTGGACCATTACAAGCGGTGCTTAATCGCAAGAAGAAGAAACGAAAGGACAAAACTCCGAAATAGAAATTGGGGTATAAATTGCAGCAAATAAAAGAGAGCATTAACTGTGAATGATAATGATTATAGAAGACAGAAGCAGAGACTTTGAAATATAAGGGAATATATAAAGCCCAACGACAAACCAGAAATTATAAACCATATATATCGATGCATATAGCAATATAAAGACACGGGAGAACTAGGAACACTATAAACCCAAGAGTATAGTAGAAGTAAATAGATTCTTCCGGCGGTAGATAAAAAAAAAGAAGAATGACCGATATGAAAGTTAGAAGTATATCGAGAATCAGAACTGGATGGAGTATATTGATGAATACTTTAAAATATGAGTTGAGGGGGAAAGAATAGAAGGTGATGAAACATGACTAGGAACTTAGAAATCAACAGATTTAACTCACACAATGGCAGAATAAGTGAATCAAACCCTCTAGTGAATAGGTAAAGTTTTTTTTTGATTAATTTAGTCAAACCACAACTAAATCAAGTGTGATTAGATCAACACCTAGAGCTATTATTCACCACCTGGGTAATTTGGACTGAGAGAGAATCGAAGGAGCTCACTAGATCTGAGTGTGTGTAACAAATGAGAGGCTTAACCTAAAATGAAGAACATAAGACTTTATATACCCCTGCTGTTGACACACCCATACGATTCATTCATCACACGTACGAGTTGGCTTCATCAACCGTACGGGTGATCACTCACTCGTGTCTTATCATTTAGGTTGTAATTGTGACTTAGCTCAGCATCAACCATGCGTATGAGCCTGTCAGCCGTACTAGTGAGGCTTCACTCGTACGTCTGACTAAGTCTAACATAGTCAAACATCTAAATCTCGTTCCTGCAGTTCCTGTAACCATATACAAACACGGATAGGATAATAACGAGCAATCATGGTGGCCTGTAAACTGTTGTACCTGCAATGGACGTGGGTAGATGTCTAGGGACTTGCATAAAATGCATCAACAGATGGTGTGAGTTGTAAGGAAACGAAGGAGGTGAATTTATAAGAAAATCTCCGACAGAACAATTAAAATGGACGATCGCATTTAAAGCGGATCCTAATTCCCTTGATTACCGGAGAGTCAAATCTTATTAAGAAGATTTTCTTCAAATCCCTTAAAATCTGGGAATCAATCATATCTACGTCAAATGATAAGATGAATCTACACTTACTCATTTCACTCTTCTATGTTACCTTCATTCGTACTCTTCATATAAATGAATTGTTTATCCAAAGTATTCGCTGATGATAAAACTCTAATTTTCAGCCCGTATGCATCATGAAAACATACTTATTATCATTCACGACCTTTCCACTCAAATTTCGGGACGAAATTTCTTTAACGGGTAGGTACTGTGACAACCCGGAAATTTCCAACCAAATTTAAACTTTAATCTTTATATGTTTGCGACACGATAAGCAATATTTGTTAAGTTAAATTTCAAGAATTTTAAACTATGTTCATACATTCATTCAACCTCGACCAAGTTCTAACGATTCACGAACCATTAAACGAATATGATTATATATGTATATGTGTATATATATTATAACTTGAAACGTAAACAAAATATTAGATTAAATACTTTATATGATTGTATCTGTTTCAAAATGTTTATCAATGGAATTAGAAGATAAGATCAAATGATTGAATTATCAGATATATTGAATTATGATTACAAGTCTCTGTTGAAAGGCCCACGTTGATTTGAGAAATCTTTTCATTTTAACAATATTCGGAAAATGGTAAAGTGATTTATAAATATGAATAAATTGTCAATCATTGAGAACTAGACAAAGGATAGTGGAAGATTGAATCTCATAAAGACTCGATTGATCTATTTAGTTTCAAACGTACAAAAACGTTTTCAGTTTAAAAAGAACTTTATTATTAAAACGTATATAACTTTTATAAATATCTAGAACCACTTTTGACAACTCATTACTTAACTAGTATGATAAAGATAACGATATTTATATTTTATTTTATTAAATATATATAACGATTTAAATTAATATTATATATATTTATACGCGTATTATACGTACATAGTTTTATACTTTTACTATACTTAAACTTTACCTTTACTTTATTTTTACTTTACTTTAACTTTAATAATTCATACTTTAATAATTCACTTTAATAATTCATACTTTAATAATTTACTTTAATAATTCATACTTTAATAATTCACTTTAATAATTCATACTTTAATAATTCACTTTAATAATTCAAAAATCTATTATAAATAGAATTCAATAGGTTTCATTATTTCATAAAAACTTGAAAATAGTTTTCTCTAAACTCTCTCAATCGATTTACATATATATATATATATATATATATATATATATATATATATATATATATATATATATATATATATATATATATATATTTACTCCGTATTATCTCAAGATATTATTAGTATACATAAAATATTACGACGGAGAGCTGTCCGAGTGAGTTCGAAGTTGTTTTTTCGAGTGGGATAGAATTAAAGAAATTATGGGTTATAGCTATGGAGGTGATTGAGTATGGTTCATGGGTATGCTCGTGAGGTCAATATAGTGTTTATCATCTCCGTTGCGTTTACGTACATTTCCTGCAATATTGAATCTCAATATTGATATGTGAGTACTCATAATTTAATTTTTACATACTAATAGTGTATCCCTGACTAGTGCTCGAGTATATAGATTTATGCATGCTTGTACTTTTGATATTGCCATTAGATAGGTTATGTTGATTCCTGAATTAGTTACATATACGATTGAGATAAGGTATAAGATATGCATTTCGTTGGAAAGCTAGCGAAAAATAGTTGAATTTTGGTTTAAGAATCACTTGAATCCAAGTAACGGTTAGAAAGTTATGAAATAAACAAATTGCATAATTAATTTCGTAATTAAAATTGCTGATGATAATTAGTGAACTAATTTTCTGGGTTATAAAAAGTGGTTATTTGGATTCTACTCGTCGAGTAGATGAATTTTCATATAAAGCACGTCTCGTTTCGTTGAACGGTTGTCAAGTTATGGACAAAAGAAGTTTTGCAAATTTTGATGAAATGTCGAAACAGGAACTGAAATTCTCGCTGATCTGCGTTGTTTCATATATAAAAAAAAATACCACTGAATTCTTTGCTGTAAGGTCTAACAAACGACTCTGGCCGTTTGTCAATTCGAGTCTCGACGATTTTTCTAAAAATCATCAAAGTTGACGGTTTGGTCACATTTTAAAATTCTAAAAAGAGCTGAAACTTTTTTATTTAAAAATGTCAGTTTTGTATCAGTTGTCATGGTCGGCCTGATATGTGTTTACTCTTGCCAAAAATCATGTTATATCTTTGTGGTAACGAGAATTTGCAGGCTTTGACCGTTTGTCAATACGAGTTTTGAGGAATTTGCTAAAAATCTCCAAAGTAGGCTACTCGGTCACTTTTGTTAATTTATTAAAGCTGAAAAATTAACTTTGAAACGCCGAAAACGCGTTGGCAACTACGAGTTGTCTAGGTTTAGTTTACTTCTGTAATATTTATGCTTAATCTTTTTGGTAATGTGTAACTTTTATCTTTGGCCGTTTATCAATCGGAGTTCCGATAATTTTTCTAAAAATAGCTGAAGTGGCCCGTTTAGTCATGTTTGACCGAAAATCATTTTTGTATAAGTTATTATATATTTGCATGCGACCTCATTTTTACTTTGACCTTTGACTTTTGACTTTAACCTTTGACTTTTGACTTTGAACTTTGACTTTTCCTGTTAACTTTTCAGTTAACTTTTTGTGTTGATTTTCTCTAAAAAAAAAAAAAAACCTAAAATACTATTTTATGATTATGAAACCATTTGTGTTACGTTGTTTCACACGTCACCTTTTACTAGAATCTTAATTGAGCATGAGTAATATAACATGTTACTATACTGTAGAGTCAGACTCGAGCTATAGGATAGGATTACACTATGACCTGACCTAAATTGCTATACAAATATTGACCAACATATAAATATATATAATTAATATAGGTTCGTGAATCCGAGGCCAACCTTGCACTTGTTCAATGACGTTATATGTATTTTTACTACGAAATACAGTATGGTGAGTTTCATTTGCCTTTTTACCCTTTATATTTTTGGGACTGAGAATACATGTGCTTTTATAAATGTTTGACGAAATAGACACAAGTAATTGAAACTACATTCTATGGTTGAATTATTGAAATTGAATATGCCCTTTTTTATTAAAGTCTGGTAATCTAAGAATTAGGGAACAGACACCCTAATTGACGCGAATCCTAAAGATAGATCTATTGGGCCTAACAAACCCCATCCAAAGTACCGGATGCTTTAGTACTTCGAAATTTATATCATGTCCGAAGGAGGATCCCGGAAAGATAGGGAATATTCTTATATGCATATTGTTAATGTCGGTTACCAGGTGTTCACCATATGAATGATTATTTTTGTCTCTATGCATGGGACGTATATTTTTGAGAACTGGAAATGAAATTCTTGTGGTCTATTAAAATGATGGAAATAAATGATTATGATAAACTAATGAACTCACCAACCTTTTGGTTGACACTTTAAAGCATGTTTATTCTCAGGTGTTAAAGAAATCTTTCGCTGTGCATTTGCTCATTTTAAAGATATTACTTGGTGTCTTTCATAGCATATTTCGAAGAACGTTGCATTCGAGTCATTGAGTTCATCAAAGATTATTATTAAATCAATTTATAGTTGGATAGTGGATATTATGAAATGGTATGCATGCCTGTCAATTTTCGATGTAAAGAAAGATTGTCTTTTAAAAACGAATGCAATGTTTGTAAAATGTATAATATAGAGGTCAAATACCTCGCAATGTAATCAACTATTGTGAATCGTTTATAATGTATATGAACGGGTCCTTTCACGCATAAAGCACACAATCTCACGCATACGCACACTAGTTAGCGCCCGCATACGTATGAAATGCGCATGCGGGTTGCGGTATCATTAATAACAATGTCCAGTTTTATTAAATAACTACGAGTCGTAAATAGTTTTATTATATTATTTCATTACGTTTATAATATCATAATGTAGTACTTACTGCAACGACGGAATCACGAGCAGCAACAGTTAAGATATCAGCACATGATACTACAGAACGACGACAAACTTTGTCGACCTCAGATTTGATCTTGTCAATAACCTCAAAACCTCTAGCCGAGTTTGCATTTGGGCCTGCATTTTTCTCACTGTCGATAGTTGACGTTTGATCCAAAAGAATAGAAGCATCACTTCCCTACATTATATAGTATACACAAAACAAATTAGCTTTTAACAAAATGAATCATGACAATATTCATTAGTTACAAAACCATAAGAATAAAACTAAGTTTCTATCTTATAAGTTACTTACATTAACAAGGCAATCATGAAAATGAAGATGTAATAAAGAAGCGCCCATGCGGCGTTCTTGTGCCACTGCTTCTTCTACCACGCGTTTGATGGTTGGTAAAACTTCGGGGCAAACTCGATTGTAGTAACTCGATGACAAAGCCGAAGCAGAAGATGCGGGGAAGATCGAAAAAACAATTAAAACAAAGAGAGCTAAGATGCTTATAGTGTTCATTTTCTGCGTAGCTAGTTGGTTACCAAGAGGGTCGTGTAGTACAAAATGCTTTTGTTTATAAGTTTTGTTAGTATATATGTTGTTGCGGTCGTATGTGGTATTTATAAGGGTCATCGATGCTTAAGGGCGTTGGTTTTAGAAGTGGCCAAAGACAAAAACTGATGTCAATATTATAGATATAACTAGTTATCGAACCCTCGCTTCGCGCCGGGAGTTCGGTTTTCAATGTATTTTATTGCGTTTAGTAAATTATTTTGTGTATTGCGTTTAGTAAAATTATTTTGTGGCTAACGATGATGTCGTTGAAGCGCAACTCGAGTCGAACTAAAAGGTATAACCCGTGAGAGATTTAAATGTTTTTTTAAATTAACAATATATGTGCATCTCCGCGTTTCGCTATGGAATTGTCGACTGTTAAAAATTTAACGCAAAATCAACGTGTATGAAAAGTACCCCAAATATTTAGCATTTTTTAAAAAGCGTCCGTTTTGCGTATTGCTAGTGACATTGTGTTCCTAAAATTATTTCGAGTTTAACGATGGTGTCGAAAAAATTTAACACGTTACGAGCGAGAAAATATGACCCGTTGAATATTTGGGTGGAGTTTTTTTAAGATTTTTTATGAAAATGGTTATTTGACACTTTACCCCCCTGTTTGGGGGGTGGATTTGAATTTTTCAAAAAAGTGTGGGGGGCGTTGTTGGTAAAATGAAATTTAGTTAAAATTTTAAAAAAAGGTGAAAAGTCAAAAATGCCCCTGGTTACTACTCATAACTTTTGTCTATTAGTTAATATGTAAATATTACAATAAGATAACTTGTCAAAGTGAACAAGATTGTAGGAGACTAGGTTTTGTTATAATACAAGCCACAAAGTCATGGATGATCAATTTCACCTTACTTATTACCCATGCTTGTCGTTGAAATCATGGATAGTGTATTTAAATAATGAAAGGCTATATGTGTTATTGTAGGTATACTATTTCCTCAAAGACTTTGGTAAATCTGCCAAATAAATTGTCTACTAAATATTACAATTTAGCCATCATGTATTACTATAAAAGGACCATCATGTTTGCTCATTGAATAGTTGAAGTAGCACAATTTCTTCAATCTATACTTCTTGTAGCATATTTTATCTTTTGTTATAAAAATATAATTACAAGTCTACAACTATAGATTAGGCAATTAAGGGTAGTTATAAACTACTAGAATTATAACACGTTATCAGCACGAAGTGCTCAATATAATCAATGTTTATTTAAGCAAGCATAAGTCACTAATCAAGGTAAGAAATTCTTTAACGATATCTTCTATTATTTATTAGTAAGGTAAATATTATTATCATCATAAGTAAAATTATATTTCTGTAATCTAACTTTTATTAACTTCACTAACATTTATATTTATGTTATTTAAGTTATATATGGTCGGTTATACCGCCTGAATTATATTTATGTAATCTAACTTTTATTAACTTCACTAACATTTATTTTTATGTTATTTAAGTTGTATATGGTCGGTTATACCGCCTGAATTATATTTATGTAATCTAACTTTTATTAACTTAACTAACATTTATTTTTATGTTATTTAAGTTATATATGGTCGTTATATCGCCTGAATTATATTTCTGTAATCTAACTCTTATCAACTTCACTAACATTTATATTTATGTTATCTAACATTTATGATTACTTATGCAATTAATCATTATTTATTTCATGCATACTAATGTTTATTCTTAAAATTTATTATTTATGCATAATATGTTTATTCTCTTAATCTTCGTATTTATACTAAACATATTTATACTAAATGTATTTATAGTAATCGTATTTATACTAATAAAATTCTTTATTAAAATAATTATTAATATAACGAGTACATAACAGTCGCTGACGTCAACTAACGACGTTACAACGGTCATATATACATAACGGTTGTTAACGTCAACTGACGACGTTACAACGACTATATTTTTCAATTATAAAATAAACATCTCTGTTTTTCACATTTTCACAAATCAATCTTCATTTTCTCAGATTACCACTCTCAAAAAGTTTTTTGTAAAGATGATTCACACAAGGATGATTTTTCCTATTGTATTGGTCATACTAACTATCATCATTGTTGCTAATATACCACGGGGTGAACCTGTATTCTATCCTGCTCTTGTGGTTTTATCATTTGTAATCATACCATTATTCTGTTGTTTGCTACTTGTGAATTTAAAATGATTCTAATTTCATGTTGTTAGAAATTAATTATGATTATGATTTATGTTGTTCATCTTTTTGATAATAGAAATTGTCAAATTTGAAAAGGCTTAAATTTGCTCCTTTAGAATCAAGTGGGAACAACTACTTAACATGGGTTATGAATGTAGAAAAACAACTCGAATCAATCGGTATTTTAGAAAACCTGAATGAAAATAACAATTGTTCCGAACAAGAGAAAGCAATAGCAAGTATTTTTCTTAGCAAACATATTGACGAGTCCTTAAAATCTACATATTATATGATCGAAGATCCAAGTGTATTATGAAAAATACTCAAAGATAGATACGATATTAATTATCAAGAAATAACGGTGATCCATGAAAGAATAAAATTGAAGATGTTAGTAGACGCTCTTATAAGAATCCCGGAGATTCTTATTAGTGATCTGGTAACGTGGATCATCAGTCTAGTATTTCTTGAATACATGAACATCTTGTTTATCTCTACAAATAAGTCCCAAAAGAAAAGAAAACGAGAGTGAATCTGTTGAAAAATCTTGATTAAATAAACCTTGAGCTACCTTGAGACTTGAATGGTTTGAATTATCTAAGATGCCTAGCTTGTTATGTATCACTCATAAATAAATGGTTTTAGACCATAACACATATGTTTATTAAGTGTTATCTTTTATGTACTTCAGATTGTAACTTGTTTGCAGGTAATATAATTTGATTATCTTGCTGAAATATAACTCATTATTTGCTTATTTTATTTGAAGTTTTAGTATGAATCCTGCTGAAATACAACATCAATTAAATGGTAAAGACCTATGTATTGCAGATAGTGGTAACATACACACTATGATCAAATCTAAGAAATATTTCATTGATTTAAATCAAATGAAGGAATTATAAATACTATATCAGGTCTTGCAAACTTGATATAAGGAACGGAAAAGGCAAAAATTCATATTACCAAATTGTACGAATTTTTTGATAAACAATGCTTTGTTTTCTCCCATATCAAAGAGAAATTTGTTAAGTTTCTCTGATATATATCATAATGGATATGATTAAAAGCTCATATGATAAAAAGCACATATGATAAAAAGCACATCGCATATGATTAAAAGCGCATATGATAAAAAGCGCATATGGTGAAAAATGCATATGATGAAAAGCGCAGCACATATGATTAAAAGCGCAGCGCATATGATTAAAAGCGTATATGATAAAAACCGCATATGATGAAAAACGCAGAGCATATGATTAAAAGTGCATATGATAAAAAGCGCATATGATGAAAAGCGCATATGATGAAAAGCGCAGCGCATATGATTAAAAGCGCAGCGCATATGATTAAAAGCGCATATGATGAAAAGTGCATATGATGAAAAGCGCAGCATGTATGATTAAAAGCGCATATGGTGATTAATGAAAAAACACATATGGTGATTAATGAAAAGCACATATGGTAATTAATGAAAAGAATATTGAGAAAAAAATAACCAATGTTTCTTGAAAGAATTCAAGGTTATATATATGGACCAATTCATCCATCATGTGGACTATTTTGATATTTCATGGTTCTAATAGACGCATCTAGTGGATGGTCTCATATTTATGTGTTATCAAGCCGTAATATGGCATTTGCAAAGTTTCTTGCACAAATTATTAAATTGAGAACACATTATTCTGATTACACCATTAAAAGGATGAGACTTGATAATGCTGGTGAGTTAACATCTCAAGCATTTAATAATTATTATATGTCTACAGGGATTGTTGTTGAACATCCAATTGCTCATGTGCATACACAAAATTAGTTTAGTTGAATCAATAGATAAACGCTTGCAGCTAATAACTAGACAATTGGTAATGAGTACAAAACTTTCAATATTTATCTGGGAACATGTAAATTTACATGATACGACATTAATTTGCATTAAACCAAGTGCAAGTCATAAATATTCTCCGTTACCAACTTAATTTTGGTCGAGAGACAAATATTTTCCATCTTAGAATATTTGGTTGTGCAGTGTATTTTTAATTGCACCACCACAATAAATGGTTCCTCAAAGAAGGATTGAAATATATATTGGATATGAAACATCTTTAATCATAAGATGTATTGAATCCATAACGGGTGATGTTTTTACAGCACATTTTGCTGATTGTCACTTTAATGAAACATTGTTCCCTAGATTAGGGGGAGAAATAAAAAATAAAGAAAATGATGTTTCATGGTATGAACCTCAATAAATGTATCTTGATCCTCGCACAAAAGAATGCGAGGTCGAAGTTAAAAAAATAATGCATATGCAAGAACTTGCGAATAAATTGCCCGATGCATTTACAGATACAAAAAGAGTGACTAAATCATATATACCAGCAGCAAATGTTCCAGCTCGAATTGAAATTCCAAAAGCTAGCAATAATATCACTTTTGAGTCTTTGCAAACGTGGGAGACCAATTAGTTCCAAAGATAAAAAATCCTCGAAAAAGAAAATCAGCTGATAATGAGGTAAAACAACGTGTTCAAGAAGAACCACAAATCAATATTCCTTCTGCAGAGGATATTGACGATGTAAATACATAAAGTGCAATAAATTATGCAATATCATGAAACCGAATCAAAATGACAAATATTGATTTTTCATATAATCTTACAATGACATCATGAATAAAGATGATGATCTGGAACCAAAATCTGTCATTGCATGTCAAAATAGACATGGTTGGACTCAATGGAAAGGAGTAATACGAGCTGAATTAGAATCGCTCAATAAAAGAAAAGTTTTCGAATCAATCGTTATCACTTTTAAAGATGTGAAACGTATGAGATAAAAAATAAATTTTTATCCGAAAAAGAAATAAGAAAAAATGAAGTTACAAGGTAAAGCTAGACTTGTAACTCAAGATTTCTCTCAAAGACCATGAATGGATTATGAGAAAAATTTATTCTCCTGTTATGGATGCAATTACTTTTAGACACTTAATCAGCCTAACAGTTTCTAAAAAAATTAGAAATGCATCCCATGGATGTTATTACTACTTATTTAAATGAATCACTTGATAGTGATATATACATGAATATCCATGAAGGGTTTAAGGTATCAGAAGAATCTAATGCAAAACTCAAAGAAATGTATTCCATTGAATCACAAAGATTTTTATATGAGTTGATACAATAGTATAACTAATTAAGTGATTAAGAAAAAGGGTATACAAATAATCTTATTTGAACATGTGTTCTTATTAAGAAAACAATATCCGGATATGTGATCATAGCCATTTATGTCGATTATCTTAACATCGTAGGTACAAATAAAGAGATCCATGAAGTCATTCAACTTCTAAAGAAAGAATTTGAAATGAAAGATCTCTGAAAAACCAAGTATTGCCTTGATTTGCAGATTGAGCATATGCCTAATGGTTTACTTGTACATCAAACAACTTATACAGAAAAGATTTTAAAACGTTTCAATATGGACAAGGCAAAACCATTAAGTACTCCTATGGTTGTTAGATCACTTAATGTTGACACTGATCTATTTCGTCCCTGTGAAGATCATGAAGATATCCTAGGACCAGAAGTACCATATCTTAGTGCAATTGGAGCTCTTATGTATTTTACAAATTATACAAGACCTGACATTTCTTTTGCAGATAATTTGTTGACAATGTTCAGCTCAGCCCCTACCAAAAGACATTGGAATGGGATCAAACAAATAGTTTGATACATTCGGGGAACTACTGATTTATAATTATTTTATTCTAACAACTCGAAACAAGATTTGTTTGGTTATACAGATGCAGATTATTTATCTGATCCATATAAAGCTAAATCTCAAACTGGATATGTATTCCTAAATGGAGGCACCGCAATATCATGACGTTCTCAAAAACAAACACTTGTTGCAACATCATCAAATCATGCCGAAGTGATTGCATTACATGAAGCCACTCGGGAACGTTTTTGGTTGAGATCAATGACACAACTCATTACTGATTCTTGTGGACTAGAACGCGATAAAAGTCCAACAACTATCTATGAAGATAATGCAGCTTGCATAGCACAGATGAAAGAAGGGTATATCAAAAGTGGCCGAACAAAACACATACATGCTAGATTATTCTCATACACTCAAGAACTCATTAAGGACAACCAAATTGAAATGAGATATGTTCAATCCAGCAAAAACTCTGCTGATCTTTTCACCAAAACACTTCCAACGGCTATTTTCAGAATGCATGTTCACAATATTGGCATGAGGCTTGTTCAAAAGATGTAACAACTCAACGATGTCCACTTGAGGGGGAGTTAACTCATGATGCACTCTTTTCCCTTAGCTAAAGTTTTTTCCCACTGTGTTTTCTTTAGCAAGGTTTTTAACGAGGCAGTACTAGTTGATCTCTAATGAAACAAAAATTGTCATCCAAGGGGGAGTGTTATAATACAAGCCACAAAGTCACGGATGATCAATTTCACCTTACTTATTACCCATGCTTGTCGTTGAAATCATGGATAGTGTATTTAAATAATGAAAGGCTATATGTGTTATTGCAGGTATACTATTTCCTCAAAGACTTTGGTGAATCTGCCAAACAAATTGTCTACTAAATATTACAATTTAGCCATCATGTATTACTATAAAAGGACCATCATGTTTGCTCATTGAATAGTTGAAGTAGCACAATTTCTTCAATCTATACTTCTTGTAGCATATTTTATCTTTTGTTATAAAAATATAATTACAAGTCTACAACTATAGATTAGGCAATTAAGGGTAGTTATAAACTACTAGAATTATAACACGTTATCAGCACGAAGTGCTCAATATAATCAATGTTTATTTAAGCAAGCATAAGTCACTAATCAAGGTAAGAAATTCTTTAACGATATCTTCTATTATTTATTAGTAAGGTAAATATTATTATCATCATAAGTAAAATTATATTTCTGTAATCTAACTTTTATTAACTTCACTAACATTTATATTTATGTTATTTAAGTTATATATGGTCGGTTATACCGCCTGAATTATATTTATGTAATCTAACTTTTATTAACTTCACTAACATTTATTTTTATGTTATTTAAGTTGTATATGGTCGGTTATACCGCCTGAATTATATTTATGTAATCTAACTTTTATTAACTTAACTAACATTTATTTTTATGTTATTTAAGTTATATATGGTCGTTATATCGCCTGAATTATATTTCTGTAATCTAACTCTTATCAACTTCACTAACATTTATATTTATGTTATCTAACATTTATGATTACTTATGCAATTAATCATTATTTATTTCATGCATACTAATGTTTATTCTTAAAATTTATTATTTATGCATAATATGTTTATTCTCTTAATCTTCGTATTTATACTAAATATATTTATACTAAATGTATTTATAGTAATCGTATTTATACTAATAAAATTCTTTATTAAAATAATTATTAATATAACGAGTACATAACAGTCGCTGACGTCAACTAACGACGTTACAACGGTCATATATACATAACGGTTGTTAACGTCAACTGACGACGTTACAACGACTATATTTTTCAATTATAAAATAAACATCTCTGTTTTTCACATTTTCACAAATCAATCTTCATTTTCTCAGATTACCACTCTCAAAAAGTTTTTTGTAAAGATGATTCACACAAGGATGATTTTTCCTATTGTATTGGTCATACTAACTATCATCATTGTTGCTAATATACCACGGGGTGAACCTGTATTCTATCCTGCTCTTGTGGTTTTATCATTTGTAATCATACCATTATTCTGTTGTTTGCTACTTGTGAATTTAAAATGATTCTAATTTCATGTTGTTAGAAATTAATTATGATTATGATTTATGTTGTTCATCTTTTTGATAATAGAAATTGTCAAATTTGAAAAGGCTTAAATTTGCTCCTTTAGAATCAAGTGGGAACAACTACTTAACATGGGTTATGAATGTAGAAAAACATCTCGAATCAATCGGTATTTTAGAAAACCTGAATGAAAATAACAATTGTTCCGAACAAGAGAAAGCAATAGCAAGTATTTTTCTTAGCAAACATATTGACGAGTCCTTAAAATCTACATATTATATGATCGAAGATCCAAGTGTATTATGAAAAATACTCAAAGATAGATACGATATTAATTATCAAGAAATAACGGTGATCCATGAAAGAATAAAATTGAAGATGTTAGTAGACGCTCTTATAAGAATCCCGGAGATTCTTATTAGTGATCTGGTAACGTGGATCATCAGTCTAGTATTTCTTGAATACATGAACATCTTGTTTATCTCTACAAATAAGTCCCAAAAGAAAAGAAAACGAGAGTGAATCTGTTGAAAAATCTTGATTAAATAAACCTTGAGCTACCTTGAGACTTGAATGGTTTGAATTTTCTAAGATGCCTAGCTTGTTATGTATCACTCATAAATAAATGGTTTTAGACCATAACACATATGTTTATTAAGTGTTATCTTTTATGTACTTCAGATTGTAACTTGTTTGCAGGTAATATAATTTGATTATCTTGCTGAAATATAACTCATTATTTGCTTATTTTATTTGAAGTTTTAGTATGAATCCTGCTGAAATACAACATCAATTAAATGGTAAAGACCTATGTATTGCAGATAGTGGTAACATACACACTATGATCAAATCTAAGAAATATTTTATTGATTTAAATCAAATGAAGGAATTATAAATACTATATCAGGTCTTGCAAACTTGATATAAGGAACGGAAAAGGCAAAAATTCATATTACCAAATGGTACGAATTTTTTGATAAACAATGCTTTGTTTTCTCCCAAATCAAAGAGAAATTTGTTAAGTTTCTCTGATATATATCATAATGGATATGATTAAAAGCTCATATGATAAAAAGCACATATGATAAAAAGCACATCGCATATGATTAAAAGCGCATATGATAAAAAGCGCATATGGTGAAAAATGCATATGATGAAAAGCGCAGCACATATGATTAAAAGCGCAGCGCATATGATTAAAAGCGTATATGATAAAAACCGCATATGATGAAAAACGCAGAGCATATGATTAAAAGTGCATATGATAAAAAGCGCATATGATGAAAAGCGCATATGATGAAAAGCGCAGCGCATATGATTAAAAGCGCAGCGCATATGATTAAAAGCGCATATGATGAAAAGTTCATATGATGAAAAGCGCAGCATGTATGATTAAAAGCGCATATGGTGATTAATGAAAAAACACATATGGTGATTAATGAAAAGCACATATGGTAATTAATTAAAAGAATATTGAGAAAAAAATAACCAATGTTTCTTGAAAGAATTCAAGGTTATATATATGGACCAATTCATCCATCATGTGGACTATTTTGATATTTCATGGTTCTAATAGACGCATCTAGTGGATGGTCTCATATTTATGTGTTATCAAGCCGTAATATGGCATTTGCAAAGTTTCTTGCACAAATTATTAAATTGAGAACACATTATTCTGATTACACCATTAAAAGGATGAGACTTGATAATGCTGGTGAGTTAACATCTCAAGCATTTAATGATTATTATATGTCTACAGGGATTGTTGTTGAACATCCAATTGCTCATGTGCATACACAAAATTAGTTTAGTTGAATCAATAGATAAACGCTTGCAGCTAATAACTAGACAATTGGTAATGAGTACAAAACTCTCAATATTTATCTGGGAACATGTAAATTTACATGATACGACATTAATTTGCATTAAACCAAGTGCAAGTCATAAATATTCTCCGTTACCAACTTAATTTTGGTCGAGAGACAAATATTTTCCATCTTAGAATATTTGGTTGTGCAGTGTATTTTTAATTGCACCACCACAATAAATGGTTCCTCAAAGAAGGATTGAAATATATATTGGATATGAAACATCTTTAATCATAAGATGTATTGAATCCATAACGGGTGATGTTTTTACAGCACATTTTGCTGATTGTCACTTTAATGAAACATTGTTCCCTAGATTAGGGGGAGAAATAAAAAATAAAGAAAATGATGTTTCATGGTATGAACCTCAATAAATGTATCTTGATCCTCGCACAAAAGAATGCGAGGTCGAAGTTAAAAAAATAATGCATATGCAAGAACTTGCGAATAAATTGCCCGATGCATTTACAGATACAAAAAGAGTGACTAAATCATATATACCAGCAGCAAATGTTCCAGCTCGAATTGAAATTCCAAAAGCTGGCAATAATATCACTTTTGAGTCTTTGCAAACGTGGGAGACCAATTAGTTCCAAAGATAAAAAATCCTCGAAAAAGAAAATCAGCTGATAATGAGGTAAAACAACGTGTTCAAGAAGAACCACAAATCAATATTCCTTCTGCAGAGGATATTGACGATGTAAATACATAAAGTGCAATAAATTATGCAATATCATGAAACCGAATCAAAATGACAAATATTGATTTTTCATATAATCTTACAATGACATCATGAATAAAGATGATGATCTGGAACCAAAATCTGTCATTGCATGTCAAAATAGACATGGTTGGACTCAATGGAAAGGAGTAATACGAGCTGAATTAGAATCGCTCAATAAAAGAAAAGTTTTCGGATCAATCGTTATCACTTTTAAAGATGTGAAACGTATGAGATAAAAAATAAATTTTTATCCGAAAAAGAAATAAGAAAAAATGAAGTTACAAGGTAAAGCTAGACTTGTAACTCAAGATTTCTCTCAAAGACCATGAATGGATTATGAGAAAAATTTATTCTCCTGTTATGGATGCAATTACTTTTAGACACTTAATCAGCCTAACAGTTTCTAAAAAAATTAGAAATGCATCCCATGGATGTTATTACTACTTATTTAAATGAATCACTTGATAGTGATATATACATGAATATCCATGAAGGGTTTAAGGTATCAGAAGAATCTAATGCAAAACTCAAAGAAATGTATTCCATTGAATCACAAAGATTTTTATATGAGTTGATACAATAGTATAACTAATTAAGTGATTAAGAAAAAGGGTATACAAATAATCTTATTTGAACATGTGTTCTTATTAAGAAAACAATATCCGGATATGTGATCATAGCCATTTATGTCGATTATCTTAACATCATAGGTACAAATAAAGAGATCCATGAAGTCATTCAACTTCTAAAGAAAGAATTTGAAATGAAAGATCTCTGAAAAACCAAGTATTGCCTTGATTTGCAGATTGAGCATATGCCTAATGGTTTACTTGTACATCAAACAACTTATACAGAAAAGATTTTAAAACGTTTCAATATGGACAAGGCAAAACCATTAAGTACTCCTATGGTTGTTAGATCACTTAATGTTGACACTGATCTATTTCGTCCCTGTGAAGATCATGAAGATATCCTAGGACCAGAAGTACCATATCTTAGTGCAATTGGAGCTCTTATGTATTTTACAAATTATACAAGACCTGACATTTCTTTTGCAGATAATTTGTTGACAATGTTCAGCTCAGCCCCTACCAAAAGACATTGGAATGGGATCAAACAAATAGTTTGATACATTCGGGGAACTACTGATTTATAATTATTTTATTCTAACAACTCGAAACAAGATTTGTTTGGTTATACAGATGCAGATTATTTATCTGATCCATATAAAGCTAAATCTCAAACTGGATATGTATTCCTAAATGGAGGCACCGCAATATCATGACGTTCTCAAAAACAAATACTTGTTGCAACATCATCAAATCATGCCGAAGTGATTGCATTACATGAAGCCACTCGGGAACGTTTTTGGTTGAGATCAATGACACAACTCATTACTGATTCTTGTGGACTAGAACGCGATAAAAGTCCAACAACTATCTATGAAGATAATGCAGCTTGCATAGCACAGATGAAAGAAGGGTATATCAAAAGTGGCCGAACAAAACACATACATGCTAGATTATTCTCATACACTCAAGATCTCATTAAGGACAACCAAATTGAAATGAGATATGTTCAATCCAGCAAAAACTCTGCTGATCTTTTCACCAAAACACTTCCAACGGCTATTTTCAGAATGCATGTTCACAATATTGGCATGAGGCTTGTTCAAAAGATGTAACAACTCAACGATGTCCACTTGAGGGGGAGTTAACTCATGATGCACTCTTTTCCCTTAGCTAAAGTTTTTTCCCACTGTGTTTTCTTTAGCAAGGTTTTTAACGAGGCAGTACTAGTTGATCTCTAATGAAACAAAAATTGTCATCCAAGGGGGAGTGTTATAATACAAGCCACAAAGTCACGGATGATCAATTTCACCTTACTTATTACCCATGCTTGTCGTTGAAATCATGGATAGTGTATTTAAATAATGAAAGGCTATATGTGTTATTGCAGG